>NW_008824035.1:3825796-3838273 GCF_000699105.1 Pygoscelis adeliae
TTATTTTCCTTACTGCATTTTGTCTCCTTGGGAAGAACAGCTGCGTGAGGGGCTGCTGCGGAGTGCAAATGAAGCTGCGATACGCGTTTAATTACATCGCTCCTGTGGTCACTGCAGAGAAAGACAAACTTTTCTCCCCTTGCATTTAACCCTATTTCACACACAAAGAACATTGAAGAAACCCAGAAATCTCCATGTGGCTCTTGAAATGAGGTGATCACCTTTTCTAGGGATACCCCATCTGGTGTGCGGACCGTGGGCTGCAACCCCAGGCCCACGAGCTGCCTGCTCACCCGCGCTCCTGGCCGGAGTGACATCTCTATGCTACCTCTGATGGCTTTCAGGAACGGGCACCACGTGGGTTTGCAGTGCACAGCTAGGAAAAGAAAAAAAATTTCAAAATAAATATTTCTTTTTCATGCTGGACGCCTTGCTCGCAGGGGCTGATTGCTGAGGGGCTGGCTGCGGGTGGCTGTGGAGGGGGCACTGCCAAGAGCCCTGCGCGCTGGCATTTTGCTGCTCTACCGAAGGGGGATCACAGCATGAGATCTGCCCATTTTAGAGCAGTAGGCAAGGGAGGGATGCCTGGTGCTCTGCCAAGTATGCAGTCGTGAGTGTTTGACTCTCGAGCCAACAAGAGAGAGGCCAAGGAAGCCAGCAGGAACTTTATTCTGCATCTTAATGTATAGATGTTTCCTTAATCCTCTCATAGACCTCATCTGTTTGAGAAATCAGGTTCATATGTCATCTGTAATGTCTCTTTCCAGACAAATAGCACCACAGCATCTGCAATTTCCATAAGTGTGTTGCACTTTGAAGATGGAGATACATGGGACAGTTCAGCATAGCTTCCTTTTAAGTGCTGCAGGATTTGCCTCATCAACATGAAGGTCTATTCGCCGTTCAGTGCATGCCAGTATTAGTTTCAAGTTGCTCAGATGCATCAAGAGCAGAACAGCCCGTTGCTCCAGGAAGGCACTGTCAGCTGATGTGTTGCCCAAATCCTCATTTAGAAGGCAGAAATTGAGAGGGGGGCTCAAAAAAGGAAAAAAAAAAGCAAAAAAAAAAAAGCAACCCGATAAACTTTACATAATTTCCAGGGTTTCATTCATTTTGCTGTAATTTTACACGTCTTCACATTAAGTGCTTATATTGTCAGAGGAGCACTCAGGATAAGTAATGTCACTCAGCGAGTCACAAATGGAAGCCATGTCGGCTGGCGTTGCAAAATGGATCTATAACTGGCTTTTTGTCCCTCAATTTGAGATGATCTAATTCGATTTCTGTGATTTACAGCTAGGAGGAGGATGCTTATGCTCCTCCCGCTCCCTGCGTGCTCCTGGGCTTGATGTCTTCCTTTCTTCTGAATATCCCGGGTTTTGGAGGTAATTTGTCTCTGAAAGGGGAGTGCACGTATTTCCTGCCTAAACTGATTTGTCTACCAGTAACTAGAAAAGGGAATTTTTTTACCTGTCCTTGCTGACAGCCCAGGATAGCACGTATCATTCATGCCAGCCCTGAATTTGGAGATCATGGTGAAACTGCATGTGTAAGAAAAATGAGCGAGGCATTTCGGATGAGTTATGGAGACCTGTAAGAATTTACCGCTGCAACGTGGAGCTGCCTGTGACGGCAGCAGTGCCCGGTGCCAGCCCAGGCTGCTGCTTGAGAGCCTCCTTTCCACGTGTTTATTTACTTGCTGTAGATCTGCCACAAAACCTCCCGCGTCTGTGGGTTTCCATGGGCTTCAGTGGGTTTTGGATCAAAGCTGTGACATATAAAAATAAACTGTCTATAAAATCTCACAAGCTACTACTTGGGGAAAGAAAGAATTGGCACTTAATGTACTATATCTGATTGTCGTGGTTTAACCCCAGCCGGCAACTAAGCCCCACGCAGCCGCTCGCTCACTCCCCCCTGGTGGGAGTGGGGAGAGAATTGGAAGGGTAAAAGTGCAGAAACTTGTGGGTTAAGATAAAGACAGTTTAATAGGTAAAGCAAAAGCCACACACGCGCAAGCAAAGCAAAACAAGGAATTCATTCACTCCTTCCCATCGGCAGACAGGTGTTCAGCCATCTCCAGGAAAGCAGGGCTCCATCACGCGTAACGGTGACTTGGGAAGACAAACGCCATCACTCCGAACATCCCCCCCTTCCTTCTTCTTCCCCCAGCTTTATACACTGAGCATGACGTCATATGGTGTGGGATATCCCTTTGGTCAGTCGGGGTCAGCTGTCCCGGCTGTGTCCCCTCCCAGCTTCTTGTGCACCCCCGGCCTACTCGCTGGTGGGGTGGTGTGAGAAGCAGAAAAGGCCTTGACTCTGTGTAAGCACTGCTCAGCAGTAACTAAAACATCCCTGTGTTATCAACACTGTTTCCAGCACAAATCCAAAACATAGCCCCATACTAGCTACTGTGAAGAAAATGAACTCTACCCCAGCCAAAACCAGCCCACTGATTTAGCAAAAGAGGTGTTGCATCTCAGTATCAAATACGATTACTATTGAGATAACCATGCATATATGGCAGAGGGCCAACACATTCATCTTCGTGGACATAGTGTGTTAAGGTCTCCGCAGCCCAGCAAGGCGCTCCCACTCTCGCTGGCAGTGGAGAGGCAGCAGCTGCTGATACACCTTGTGGACCTGAAAGCTGGGGCTCTTCCCAGCTCACCCCAACAAGAAGCCAGAGCATCAACGTATGAAACCCATTTGCTTTAACAGTGCTTCCTCCCCTGTGCCGGTCACTGCACCTTCCCATCCCCTCGAGCACGGCAGCGAGCCCCCGGCTTGCAGGCTGTGCGTGGGTGTGGTGTGCAGGGCAGGGGGGGCAGTCGTGGGCACGCAGGGGCTCTGCACTCACCTGAGTGCCGCTGTAAGTCACGCACACCTACACGTGTGCACACACGTGCAGGCACGCACTGCTCTGCCAGACTGACCCCCACTGATGGCACTGTGGGGGTAAATCCACTCTGCCAACCTAAAGCCTCTCTTAATATTTGCAATATGCAGCGTTGTCCCTCTCTGGTGTTGATCTGCTACAGGGTGCGGGTACGAGTTGCTGACCAGCCACGGGGTCCCAGCGATGGCGGTTTTGTCATGCAAGGAGCTCCCAGAGCCTCCAGGGTGGAAGGTGTCCTATGAAATGGGAGATGGTCACCTCTCCTCTTGCTCATCTCACAGATGCTCATGTCACTAGCTCTGTGAACAGCCCCAGGTAAGCTCCGTCCTGACCTCGTCAGACAGGATTTTGGGAAGAAAACGTGCAGGGCTGCCTTTGTGCAACCTCTGCCCTGGCCGCTCACCAGCCCGCACGCTACACTCCCCTAAAATTTGGGTAAAATTTACTGCTGGCTATCGGCAGTGGCAGGACAGACTCCTGCCACAGCCCTGGCAGGTCTCTTGCGGCTTCCCAGCACCCTCTTCCCTTGCTGCATTGCGCTCAAGTCATGAATATATGTATTAAGTACAGAATAGTCTTAAGCAAACATTTATCTTGCAGAGCAATGGCCATTGTTAAAGACTCCAGGGATGGATGTTTAGGAAAACAAGCCCATTCAAGCGCAGCGCTGGAAATGAGGACGTTCTCACAATAATTTTTTTCTCAGGTTAACAGTTTCCAAATAAGCAGGTGAAATGGTCTGAGGTGATTAAAGCAATAGAGAAGATTAGTTTTGTTATATATAATCACCTTTGCTTCTCTTTTATGTGTGGAGTGATTTTCTCAGCAGGATGTGTTATCTATTTTAGGGAACGCTAGACTTTTTTTTTTCCTCTTTTTTTAAAAATGTAAATCAGGTTTTTAATCTTTTTGTGTCAATTTGATAGACCGTAATAGCAATTCCGTTTGGTAGTAGTTTCCCCCCTTCCCCAAGCACTTCTTTGCCTTTAATTGCCTTAATTGTTCTAATTTGAATAAATCTGGGATCACACCTTGGCTTATGGAAATTTGCTGAGGATCTGCGGTGTTCTGCGTGGAGCCACTCCTTCAGACCTCTGTCAGCTCTCACGGGTGGGGGGTGGGGTTTCTGGGGAGTAGGTGGGAAACCCAGGCAGTGCCTGATAGCCGCAAAAAGAGGGTACAAATGCTGGACCTCCTCTAGGCTGGGTTACGGCTTCATCTCAACTCTATTTCACTCCTGCTCCAAGAGGGAGTGGACACCTCCTCCTTCCCCCCATCTTCTCAAAAAGATGAAGTTTTGGGTTAAATGAGGCAACTCTCAAAATATACATGCACTTTTTTGACCATTGCAACTTTTTCTAGCGGTAGACACAGTGCTGGGGCGCTCGATTCTGCAGGATTTCCTCTCCCTGTGCCTTAGATGAAGGCACCAATTTTAAATGCCGATTTTAAGTGGTGCAAAGCAGCAGGAGCCTTTTTCAACGGAGCTCGGCTCTGCTGCCCTCAGCCCTCTCCTCACCTTGGGGGGAGGACGTGGCTGCCCATAAGGGGATGTTCCTGTCCAAACCCCTGCGCTGCTCGCTGCCTCGGGGAGCTGCAGACCTTCAGCTGCCGCTCCACTTTGGATTACAGCCAGAAAGAAGGGAGAGGTGTAATTTGGCATCCTCATGCATTTTATTGGTGAGACGAGGTAATTTCACCTTGGTAAAATACGTCTCTCCATCAATCCCTGGGACTCAGTGGGGCATCCTCGCCGAAAGACGCAACGTGGAGAAATGCCTCCATCAATACGGCATGTCTTCATGACGGCGTGTGAGCCGATACAGCCTGTCAGGTACACAACGGGGTGCAGAAGAGCATGAGAAAGTATTTCATATAGACCACTTGGAAAACAGTCCCCGGAGCAGCCCGGATGAGAAGGGCTCCCTTGGGAGCGCTGGGAAATGAGCGTTCATCTGGCAGGGATGTCTTTAGGAGAAGGTGGAGACGGCTGTGGGCTGCCTCCTGCACTCCCTGGCCCTGATGGGGGACCTGCGCACGGGGACAGGTCCCTGCGTTTGGGATGCTGCCCGCACTGGGAAGCTCCAAAATCAAGGAGGAGGTAGAGAGGGGATTTATTTCCAAGGAAATTGTGTCCAGAAGGCACAGGGCAGCCCAGAGAGTCAGTCCTCCTCACTCAGCCCCACTCCCCAAGCTCCCCAACCCAAAAGCTGCGAAGATGGGGGCTGTGTGCTCTTTTGATTAAGCCACAATGGGAGCACGCGCCAGCTCTGGGGTCACCGCCTGCTTTTATAGAAAAGTTAAGCGTTATTGGGAAATAAAGAAGGAAAACGCTAGATGATTATCGGGGAGGAAAAAAGGTTACAGTAAAAAAAGGAATTAAGAGAAAAATAACAAGTTGACCATTATTAGGAAGGGAGATGCAAAGAGATAAGGGGCGGGGGGGGGAACAAACATCTTGTACAGTATATTAGACTTCAGTGCGGATGTAAGTATAAAATGCTCCACAAGTCCTGTAATTGAGAAAATCCATCAAATGTCCTGACAGCTGTTCCAGCATTTCCAGAAGCGATAAAACTTGAATTTATTTC
This sequence comes from Pygoscelis adeliae, assembly GCF_000699105.1. Lineage (NCBI taxonomy): Eukaryota > Metazoa > Chordata > Aves > Sphenisciformes > Spheniscidae > Pygoscelis > Pygoscelis adeliae. Next base: position 3,831,290 of record NW_008824035.1, read on the forward strand.
ACTTCTGGAAAGGGGGCAGTATCACCTTCTGGCGGCTTTAATGAAATGCCATAAAATTCGAGGAAAAACTGTGCTGTAAAGTAATAAAAAAGGGCAGTCAGCAGCGGGTTGTTTGCAGAAACACTCTCGGAGGGGACGCAGCGGGGTGGACCTGCTCCCGACGGCCGTGGCACCCAACCTGCGGGCCCTGGGGGCATGCTTCGTGCCCCGGCCCTGCTTCCTGCAGCCGGCGTGCCTGCAAACAGCCAGAGCGGACCCGAACATGGCTGGGTCTTGGCCCTGGCCGGGAGGCACGCAGGTTGTGGAATAACCAGCACGTGACAAGGCTCAAGCAGGGCTGCAGAGGACCTGGGAGAGGCGTGTGTGGCTTTCACCCACTGCTGGCCGGCCCTGGCACCTGGGCCAGCTCAGAGCAGAGGAGGGCTGCAAAGCGTGGCCACCAAGGAAATTGTTTTAATTTGGGGTTTTTTTTTTAACTGTATCATTTGGTGACAGGAGAAAAGGTCATTGCTGCAAAATGTCTCCCCTCGTGTGGTAGCTGCTAGGCTAGCTTGTTTTCCTATTTAATTTGTTAATTGAAACTAAATTTGTAATACAACGTTTAACTTATTTGAAGACTCCCGGACTCTCTAATTTAGCCCTAATTTGTTGGCAGGAGAGCACACCTTTTGCATATATTTTTCTTTTTGGCTCACCATCATCTCTCACATAATTGCTGAGATGGTTTCCTTCCATTGCTTAATTTTGTGTAAATGCCGCAGGCACCTTGGGAGCCAGCATTACTACCCCCAGCTGGCAAATATTATGGATCTAGGTAATATGTTTAAACAAGAGTGGGAGGAGACATCTAAAAATAGAAGAGAGGGAAGGAGCGGTGCTGGCCATGCGGTGGGAGCCCTTTCCTCCCTGCCACTGGCAGGGGTTGGGAGCAGGGGTTACCGGTCACACCTTGCCTTCCCTGAGTGACACAAGGGGAAAGTGGCTGGGAAAGCAGAGCAAGAGCCACTGATTTGCTCCCAATTAGGGCTTAGTAACGTAAAATCCCCCATGCCAAACAAAAAACTCCGGGTGAGGCCATAAGAACAATCTGGCTGACACACAGCCCAGTTGTTACGAGCAGTAAAACACTCTGTGTAACGCTGGTTTCTGCTCCGTGACCCCCTGTGCCGCTGGCAGCGTGGACGTGGCCGCTGCTGTGTTTCTGCCAGCATCTCTCACTCTCGGACACCTCCTGTGGTTGATCAACCTAAGGGGAGTAACTGGGACACCTGTATGAGATGAGAAGTCTGTACTTTGGTCAGACTGTGGTTGCCAGTACCTTGGCTGGAGGATGAATTACGGGAGTCGTGTGGGAGCGGGAGTCTGTTGGAGGGGGCTCAAATCGATGGAAGCATCTCATTGCCAGCGTGCGCGAGGTGAGGCTGCTTGTACTCCGCAGCACACCGAGCGCTTTCCACCACAAACCAGAAAATAAAGACAGATGAAAAAGGTAGTGTGTGAAAGGACTACGAAATTCCTAAGTGGGCTTGTCTTTTCACACGCACCAGTGTGTATTGGCCAACGCGGAGAGGCTGAGCCCTGCTGATAACCTGCATGCTTTATTCTGTGTTCCCAGCCCGAGTCCCTGCTGCTCGCAGAGGTGTTGAAACAAGCAAGGGAATGATCGCCTTCAACCCGCAATGAGAATTCGCAGGCCTTTTCCCCCGACGGGCAGAAGGCAGCTTGTGGCCTCAGCTCTCTCACCGTGCGCTAAAAGCCCAGCGGCATGTGCGGGGGCAGGCAGGGCCAGCCCACGGCGTCCGACCGGGCATCACAGCCGTTTCCTAGGCTGCTCGTGGAAAAGAGCTTTTTCCACAATAAGTACTCCAAGGCAGCCCATGACTTCCAGTAGGAATTATTTGAGTGTTAGGGAGGGGATTTCCCCAGACTTCAGTGACAGTGTATTAGGGTCTGATACTAAAATACGCTCGGGCATGAGCGGGGAGAGCTAACCCCTTTGGCGAGGGAAGGCGCTGTGCTGGCACCGCACTGGGGGAAAATCCGGCTCCTGCCCAGCCGTGGGAAGGATCCTTCTGATTAACCCAAAGTCCAGATTTCGGCGTGAAGGTTCCCATGGCAACCAGGCTGCAAAGATTAAATATTTAAAAATATGGAAGTGATGCCGGCCTGTGAGACGAATGCAAGAACTCTGGGGCAAGCGGCGTCTCCCTGCTCCATCCACATGGGCAGGTCGTGGTCCACACCAGTGTCCTGCAGCCCTGCCACTGTCACCCTGCCTGGCAAGACTTCCCCAGGCTGGGAGCAGCCACCCTACCCATCACCCTGCCCATTGCCCTGCCCATCGGCATCGTTGCCCACAGGCTCCGTGGGACATGTTCCCCCTCTCCACACAATTTTCAGCAACAGAAACAGCAGGACATAAGGCTGGCTCCTTTCAGCAGTTGCTCTCATTGCTACCAGCACTCCTTAGCAAAGGAGTGGGGAAAATGCAATTTAAGTGAAGACCAAACCTTCCCCAGGCCTCTGCCCAGTGAAACGTCATTTGTGGAGAACTTCAAAGTCCTTCACGACAATCTGGGCGGGGGGGAGCAGACCAAAGAGCACTGCTGGTTTGCCTTCATTTTAGAGCACCGCGGTTAGAAAGCGCTGTTTAGTGAAAAGCAAATAATCTGTGGGAAGTGATCAGTGTAATGATATTTTGATGGCAAGTTTCTAATCCACTAGAAATGAGTAATCTGTTTTGACCTCCTTGTTTTGTTTCTGACATACTGCTTTACCCAAAGTGCATCGCTCGGGCGGCACTGGCACTGCTCACTGTGGTAAGATCATTCTTCCAACTCAAATGGTACCCATCCTACAGTAAACTAAAAAATACCACTTACAGCAATGCAGGATCTTCACTGGGAGTTGCACATTTCAAGCTTAAGGTAGCCACCTCTTTTCCCACCAGTCAACATTAATTTATTGATACAGCGATTGAGTAATAGCAGTAATACTAAAGGAAGGCAGTGCCAGCATCCAGGCATCTGCAGAGAGGTACAGATGGCCTCTCCAGACACGGCAGAGCTTTAACGGCATCACAATTTCAGCTCCTGTCTCTGGAAAAGAGATATCTCATTTCTGAAATCACTGGAAAGTTAGGGAAGTTGAGTTTTTAATGGCACCCACCATACCTATATCCACGTTTAACATTTCAGCCTTGTCTCTAAGGTAAAGAAAAGTGAGGCTCATTAGAGCCCTTTTTCTAATTAGCTGCTGCAAACAGATTTTCTTTTATAAATGCCTGAATGTAAAGTTATTTGTGTACCTAATTTCTTTTTTATGTTACTTTTATTTTTAAGTGTAATTCACTAAGGCTTAACATTTGTAATTCTTGCAGGGGCATTACAACCAATGATGCACATTTATCACAACCCCTTAAATTGCCACATTTTATTTCCATATGCTTTTGAATTGCTATTGAGCTTGTTTTGTGCTCTTCCCATCGTTAAAGTGTATTTTTTTATTGTACATAAATGGTAAATAATTGATACCTGCCATCTGGTGCTAATCATCCTCCCAGCCCTATGTCTCCACCCTGTCCTTTCATTCCTTGCTAGCTCTCCCCCATCAGCTCTTCCCCTTTCTTTCCCAGTTTTCTCCACATCTTCACCCCTTTGCTCCCCGGAGGTGCTTGCAGCGATGTGGTGCTGAGAAGTGCGCTGCCCTTCGCCTCTGCTCAGCCCAAACCCTCCTTTTCCTCCCCGACGCCTTTCAGGGGAGGCGATTCCCCCAGGGATGCTCATTCCACCCTCCCTGCCCAAGCTCCCCTCATCCCCGTGGTCTGGCCAGTCCCATCACCCAGGGACCACTGGGGCACTCCCGGGCCAGAGCCGCTCTGCCCCAACACCACTGGGCTTTGCTGCACAACTGCTACAGTGCACATGTGCCTCCTCACTCTTACACAGGTGGCATCTTTGCCAGTATTTTCTCCCGCGTTAGCAGCCGTGTGTACAGACCCGCAGGAGATACGAACACCCAGCTGCAGCGCTGGGTTTCTATCAGTATAGACTGTGCTGGAAAAAAGCAGCCAGACATTAGGGTAGTTAATGGCAGCAAACCTCAAGTGCTGGTGGCTCCAGAGAGAAGCAATGAGCCAGAAGCCACGGTGGCAAGGTGCTGTGACCACCTCCTGCCCTGTCAGGGAACAACACGAAGTCCCTCCGACCCCTGAGGTTGCTCAGCAGTGAGTCATGGGCTACGTATGCTAAAAAACACATTTGCAAAGTATTCAGTTGCCAAAGTTAAAGTAGGAAAAGCCCAGAGCTGCCTGCAACCAGAGTGCACTTTCCATGAGTGAAGCAATTTTGTTCTCTTAGCCTGAATTAAATCTTTCCAGACATCAAAAAAAACCCGTGGAGGCAGATTCTTGGGATGGAGAATTTCTGTCTAAACGGTTAAAAGTTCGACAACGCTGTGAGTGACAAAAAGCAAGGTTTTATAATGGGAAATGCCAGGGAAAATTAGTAGCCAGCATTATTACCAGCCCAGCCCATTATACCAGCTTGTGCCGTGCAGAAATGTGACGATCTGTGCTGAGCTAATTGTTGATAAAATCCTAGGAGTTATAATTAACCCCGGTGGGACTCCTTGTGCTGCTAAACCGAAGCGCGTGCCTCCCTGTTTGCAGGGGGGACCTGCAGGGCAGGGCCATGGCCCAGCGTCCTGAGGGTGCAGGGTGCAACCCGGCAGTGCAGACCCCGCTGGGCAGTGCTGGCCCCGGAGGAGGGGAGGACAGGGGCACTCGGGGGGGTTGGGAATAAAAGAGCCAGTGCTTCACCCCGTCCCCCCTTTCCCACCTTTCCATGTGATGGCTGAAATGGGCTGTTATATGACAATTTTGCCATTCTGTCCTTGCCAGAGCACGAGCCCTCCCGCTGCCTTTACTGCCTGTGGGACAAGAAGGTTTCGGGATGCTGTACCTGTCCATCTGTCCGTCCTGAGCACTGTATGCCGGGCACAGATGTGCAACTGCTCCTCTCTGCTCTGGGCAGCATGGCGGGTGCAGGTGTGTAGCTGAAGGTGGTACCCGACCCCTCCAGCAGCCCCCGACACAGCCCTGGCAGTGTCGTCAGGGATGGAGCAGAGATGGCCTCGGTCCCCCCGGCGGGGCAGGTACCAATGGCACCTCTGCGGGCGATGGGCTTTTTGCCTCTCTCGCAGCGCATACGCGCAGGCAAGCCGGGCTGGTCCCCCTGTGAAACCAAAGTATTTGCATGGCTGTGGTGGGTGCCAGCCTGCGGGGACCACTGTGGGATGGGGCTTCTGGCAGCAAAGAGGGGCAGCAAATGAGCAGTGAGCGGGAGGGAGGAGAAGCGAGGAGAGCAGCAGGAGGTGACAGAAGAAGGGGAGAGAGGTGGGGAAGGTCTGTGCATCAGCGCTGGGGCTCAGGTAGCCCGAACTCTGCGAAGGGGAGGTTGCTGCCGGCCGTGGGTAAGAGGCAGTAATCTTTGCCTCTGAATATTGATGACCAACGGTCCTAGGAGATGGGAAATACGCTGAAGGCTAAAGGCTTCCCCTCCTGGTGGACTGATGCCTGCAGTGTGTTTAGTAATGAACCAACCTCCTTTCCATACTGCCTGTATTTTAGCGCACAGGGAACAGCCCTACCGAATGTGCCTCGAGCAACTAAGTCCTGGAGAGATGCAGATGGGCTTTACTCTGTCCTGAAACCCCCTTTTTGGCAATCTTGCTTCACTGGGGGACCGATCGATCAATAATTAAAACACAGGATAATTAAAATCTCATGAAAACCTTCTCCGAGTCCTCAAAGTGAAACAGATCAGCTACTCCACTAGCTACATCGCTCGTCCCGATTTTGTGATGTCCCCAAGCATGGTGATCCGACCACGGCATCTTGTTGCTGCGGAGAGCTGAAGACGACAGCCTCCGGGAGCACCAGTCGCAGGCAGCTCCCTCTGGGACCCTGATGTATTTCCAGCATTGGTTGCATCATTTGCAGCACGGGTGCGTGCGGGGATGTGGGCATGTGTGTGCGTGCCGGCTTTTGTTTGGAAAACAGGGCGGTTTTAGCTACTTACAGCCACCAGAAACTGGAAGCCCCAGGTCCCCTCACAGCTGAGCAAATGCACCCACCAGATATGAGCAAGAGTCACCATGAGAGTCCAAAGTCCAGTGAAATCCCACCACGAGGCAGGAAGACTAAAGGCATTTTACCTGTTTGCTGCCAGGTAAAAGGTGACCGTCATAAGAGTTGAACCTGTAAGCTGGGCCCTTTTTTTGTGTATTCATAAATCTAGTGATGACAATAAAATGGCAGTTTTCCTACAGAAAACACAGACTTTTTCTGGGCTTCTAAATGTTAAAACACATCAAGCAGCCTTTGTACCCGGAGTGCCCCTGCTCCCTCTGGCAGAGCAGAGCCCCTCTGCTCAGGGATGCTTTCCTGGGTGCATTCAGGCCTTTGGAACACTCGAGCTAAACACCATTAGTTCGGGGGAATTTCTTTAGAGAAAAAAAACCTGTACTGGAGCCAGGCACCACCAACGTGTGATTAATAGCAAGTGGTGGGGTCTGCACTCGCCAGCAGGGGGGCAAAAATGCTCTTTCACTCCCAAATGTCTTTGGCACAAGCCTTGGCAGCTCTTTCTAAGCTTTTCCTGAAAACTAGCTGTCTTGCGGGATTAAAAAATGCTTGCTGCGTCAACAACTGTGCTTAGGGGTGCAGATGAAATGCAGCCCTGATGTTTTCAGGTTGTCCAAGCAAGACAGTTCCTGACCATAACTTTGCCTGGATGCTAATTTTGGCTGCTGGACCATATCCCCCGCATCCCCCAGGCACGCAGGGGAGCAAGCTGCAGGGCAGGGGGCTGCCACCCGCCCCCAGCCACCCGGCCACAAGCCCACCCCTGCAGGTCCTCCCTGAGGGAGCCCGGGTGCCCAGGCGCACATCTGTGCCACCCTGCAGCCTCAACATCCCTGCGG
>NW_008824035.1:3838737-3843164 GCF_000699105.1 Pygoscelis adeliae
CGCAGTACCCCCCGGCAATTCTTGGGGGGGGGGGGGCAGCGCGGCAGCTCCCGGGCCTGAATTTTCTCACTTGTGTCTGACGGGCTAATTATTATTGATTGACATTTTTTGAGTTTTCAGGGCACTTTGGGGGAAGAGCAGAGTGTGGGAAGAGGAATATGTTGACAACTTTTTCACATAATCCTTTCCAGCCCCCTCATTTTTCAGTCAGCCATGGAACGTGTCCAAATATCTGGGATTTTAATGAAATTTAAAGCAAGCGGACCCAAAACCCCTTGAAAAACACAAGAAAAGCCACAAATGGCTGTTTCCCTCCTCTCCAGCTCCCGTGCCTCATGGCTGAGATGGGTGTCCAAGGGGGTCTGGTGGTGATGCGGGGAGGCTGCTCTGGCCCTTGCCCCGCACCGGGGCAGCACTCCCGGCCCCATGGCGCCACGTGGCCACCCTGCTTGGGTGCTCGGGTGGCGTTTGGTGTGAGCATCTTCCCCTCCCTCCACGGCCTGCCACCGCGATAAGGGGTACTTATACGACTGTCCTCTGCCCACACCCAGAGCCGCATGGCATCCTCAGTCCTTTTACAAGGGAGGAAACCCATGGTTTTGGTCCAGCACCCCTGCGTGCTGAGCTGTCTTAAGCAACATTTTGAGAGCCATAGCTGCTGGTGTGTATTTATCCTAAGCTCCAGGTGAAACCCTGCTGGGAGCTGCACCTCAGCACACGCTGTTCAGGATCCCCAAAGGGCTTCAAGCAGGTTTGTCACAGGAAAAAAAAAGCTCTTTGTATTAAAAAGTAACAATCTACTTTAGCGTCACTGAACTGAAGCAAGCAATTTGTATTGCACGCGCTATAAAGAGGCAGTTAAAGGTGGTTACAAGGGACAAATGATTGCGTACTAGATACATGAGCATCGACTTGTGCAACATCTACCTCAGCTGCTTTAAATGCATTTACACAAGTTTAACCATCGCTGCTGGCAGTAACTCTTGTATTATATTATGTATGATGCAAACAGGTGTACAGTAAATACCTAACTAGCAAGCAGGATTTTAAACTGGCATCAAATTTTTCTTGGAAATGGCAACCTGAACTACACGCGTGGCTGGGAGGCATCACTGCATTCCTAGTGCCACGGCTGCTGGCACCGGGCAGAGCCGGCACAGTGATGTCTCCGAAAGATGTTCCCATTCTGCGCTAATACTGCAAAGGTACAATCCAGACACAGCTGGAGCTCTGGCTCCTACGAGATGCTCAAATCTCAACCTGCAAGCACATACTTTTTGTATTTTCCCCGCGCCGCCTGCTTAGCTTTTAGGCTTCCTGGGTTTTGAATTGACTCTGCCTTTTGAGTGGGAGTTTTAAGAAAAAAAACCCAGCAGGTTGAGAGCAAAGGAGCAGTCTGTACTGATTAACCATTTTGATTTAAGGCAAATGTGGGAAATACTGAGGGGAGAAGCAAAGCCTCCACTTTGTGAGCAGTACATCGGCAGTCAGCAGCACCATGCACTTAAAATGGATCCCGATACCTGCCGCCCTCCATTTAAGATTATTAATGTTACTTAACCTAAATGAGACCGGATGGGAGGATTTTCCCCCAGCATGGATTAGTGAGTCAGGAGAAAACTGAAATTCAGCAGAAATCCTCTTAGTCATTTTTATTGGGGGTAGATTTTCACATCTGAATCTCAGCTGCCAATTTGCATGGATAATCTCAGATCAGCTTTAGTCCGCGGTTTATTTTTTGTTTCCCCCCTCCTAAATAAGCGCACTTTTGCAGTGACAAAGGAGACAAACAATTCTTTAGGAGAACAGCTATGACATCTAAATAACAATGATAAAAAAGTCCATCTAAAATGAGCAGCTCGGTGTTTTTGGCTCCCCCCCTTCACTATGCATTATTCATAGTAGACAACAGGACCAAATGTGTACGCTCCCTGTGCAATTACCAGGAGAACATATTCAAAGACATATGCTAGTGCCTCTTAGTGAAAGGAGATGTGCAAGTACCCATTATTTACTAGGCACTGTTATAAAATCTGCAAGTTTGACTCCAAGGTTGCAGCTTAATTGACTCCCCCTGGTAGCTCTTGTCATCCATCTAATTCAAGCCATGCGAAAGCATCGTTGTTGTTTTGTGTCCGTACAATACACTGGCTGCTTTGGCACACGCTGGTGGAAAAAATGTGGTTTGCATTGATTAGCCTTTTTTATGGCAAGGAGAGTGGCTGAACGACAGGGCATCTGAGAAGCGCTTCACTCAAAGCAAATCATCACTGAGGTCATCCATGTTATCACGGCTGCCTGTGGCCCTGTTCCTTCCGAGCACAGAGCCTCGATAAGGATCATCTGGTCAGTTTATTGCCTTCTTGGTCCAATAAATACATATCCTATGAGAAAACCCTTCTAAGGGATTTATTTAAATCAGCCTCCCCAAATTAATCTCTGCGAACTTCCTTCCTCTTCCTCCCACAACAGTTCTCTCTGCGTGTTGTAAGCTGCAAGGATCTCTGCGCCGATTCCTTTCCATATCCCCTTCCCAGGCAGGCAGTAACCTCTGTGCATGTGGAAATAATTTACCTCCAGTCACCTAGACCAGTCCAGCTCTTTTTCTCCCCAAAGTGCATCCTCCAGAGATGCAGGTCCCTTTAGAAATGATGTACTGAGGGGCGGTGGCATAGAGGCACCACCAAAAGCACCAGAGGAGGGTGCTTTCCTCCGTCCCCTTTCACAGTTGAGGTGAAGAAATCTGGGGTTATTTATTTTCAGTAGAGGTGTTTGACGTGGGTGGTACAACCACCGCCAGAATAAAGAGCCATGCGAGGGACAGGGAGGCTGGTGGATGACTAACGGAGGTAAAAGCCACCTCCCCCAGTGCCACAAAGCTTCAGTTTGCAGGGTCCCAATGACCCTAGGGAGCTGCCCTGTGTCCTGGGGCTGCTGCGGGTGGGGGGTAAGGGCTGCACCCCACAGGGCACCGAAACCCTCCCTCCCAGGCTGGTGACGGGGGCCGTCATTCAGCAATCCCTGAGTGCAGGCGGGGAGCCTGCCCCGGCGAGCACTGCTCTGACACCGACCCAATGGGTGGGCAGGAGGCAGATCTATCCCAATGTGGAGTTGGGGGGGGGGTTGGTTGAAGTTAATATTAATAAATACGGATGACAAAACTTCCTTGGGTAGGGGATTGATGCTGACAAGCGTCACTGAAATGAAAGAGAGCAGCAAAGTCCTTGTCACGCCATCTGCTCTGGGCACTGGTGTGGTTTAGGTGGCTGCTCTGGCTGGGAAAGGGCTCTGCAACAGCGCCGGGATCAGACCTGACCGGGAGAAGCTTTCCCACGTGCTGCTGAGAGATGTGCTGGGGTGGCCTTGATGCCAGAGCTGCAGCAGGGCCAGTAGCAACGCACACCCTGCGCCATTGCTGCACCTCAGTGTAATTTATCTGCAGCTCCTCTCCTCTTTGCCCTCCCATTCAGTCTTGCACCAAATGGTGTTTCCCCTGGGCTGCCGTCTGTCAGGAGAGCCATCCTCTGGTGATGCCGGCGTGGCAGAGGCCAGGGAGCCCACAGCACCTGGCTCTCTTCAGGCAGAACCCTGGAAAAAAGCAGCAGCAGCAGCAGACGATGCGCTGCAGATACACAGGTGTGGAAATGTGGCACCTCCTTCCTTTTGAAGTGGGAATGCCCCAAAAAAGGAAGGTCAAGAGTTAAACCAAGTTTTGGGATGACAATATCATACTGTTCCTTAGCTGGTCAAATGAATGTAAGAATCTGTATGGATGCGCTCATCCTAATTTTGAATAAGAGCAAATTCAATTAAATAGGCATATTTTGGAGAATTTGTGTGAAATATGCACACTTTTTTTTAAGCAGCCTGCTCTCTGCAGTGCTTTGGGAGGTAAAGCATCACTTCCAGCTTGCTGGAAGACTGGGAGGAGCGACGGAAGCGGTGATCTGGTGTGCTTTCCACGCGAATCCTTAATGTAGACATGCTGCAGCACCACAAAAAGGAATTGACTTCACTGCAAATGAAGCAAGGCCTTCTAAGCACTAAAATGCATTAAGTGCTTTGTTGAACAGCAGCCGAGCTCTTTGGTAATGAACAACAGTGACAAAAGAAATAAAGAAGCAAGCCGTGATAGCCTGATGTGGTTGCAGTGGAGTAGCTGTTCCGATGGTTGCTGGAGTGTGAGGTGACATGTGAATACGATCTATCTCTGCACATTGCTGCAGTCTTTCACCAGAGGCTAGTTTAAAAACCTTGAAGACTTGGCAATTAAGAGGACCTCTAATTGAAACACAAAAACGGTAGCATTTTAATTGCCATGCAGCTCCCCTCCAGAGCATCGTGGTCTAGCAGAAATCCAAGGTTTCTACAAGCAGGTTTAAAAGCAGGTTTTTAAAATCATACAGAAACCATTTAATGAGCATGCT
>NW_008824035.1:3843195-3849362 GCF_000699105.1 Pygoscelis adeliae
CCACAACACCAGGGCCACACGTAGGGGTAGAAAAGACAGGCTGCTTCAATGGGTGGCACTTGCCCTGGAAACCATTGTGTTGGAGGACAGGGAAACCAACTGCAAGCACCGGGCAATTTAAAATGCATTAAAACATGCTCTGGAGCCCAGAGTTGAGCCTCCTTAAAACAAACCATTGGCTGCTAATGATTAGCAGCTGGACAGGGACAGGGAAACCCACCGGTGTTGTGCAAACTGGGATGGTGTCGTTCTGATGTGCCCTGTGGCGGTGCTGCAGAAGTTCAAGTCACACACATCAAAGAAATGAACAGAACCGGACGTCAGGGTATGACTTCCGATTACCCGGGTTACCCTTGGGTTTGGTGGCATTGACACGGAGCTCTTCAAGGAAGGGACGTTCATTCCTCCGATAGCTGCGAAGATAAATACTACAGGTAATGCTTACAGTGATAACAAATGGGATTACAGCAGCAGTCTCACCCCAGCACAGAGTAACTGTAACGCTGCGTGGAAGTGGACCCTTCAGGGAAGGAGGGAGATGCTGGAGGCGCTGGGAGCGGTGCGAGCGTCCCCTGTGGCGGGTGCCAGGGCCCGCGCTGGGCAGGAGCCGCTGGCAAATACATGTTGTAATATATTAATACACTTTTATAATTCCTTTCATTTCCAAGAGCCCCAAGACATGCTGCAGCAGATAATCCTGCTGATTAGCCGAATCAAAGCTTTGTGAGCAAAAACTGCACACTATTTAGGAAGCTGTGCGATATGAAATCAATGTACTGAAAGAGCACTCTCGACAGCGAGCGTTGCTGATTCACAGCCCTGTGGTGCCAGGGGGAAGCAGCACCCTGCAGGACCTCTGACACAGCTCCCCTTTGCAGTGCCCATTGGGGTGGCACCGCCAGCACCCTTGTTTTCATTCCCCCCCAGCCCCGGTGGCACCGCGGCAGCCTGACGCTCTGCCGCGGGAAGGACCTATTAGATAATTGACTGTATCCCCTGCCAAGGCAGGAGGTAGTCTCCTGACAGAGGCTGTAACAGATATTAAACATACTGCTCTTGATCTCAGCAAAAAAAGGCCACTGGAGTAATTTTTTTTTAACCTGCTAAGTAAAAGCTTTCTAGCTAATATTAATGGGTTTTATCTGATGAAAATGGTACATTCATCAGGGAAGGGCTTTTCTTTTTTTCTCCCCCATTAAACTTTTGAAGAGATGTTTTAATTTTTTTAAGCTGTCATTGATTTTTTTGTAAGCAAAAATGGACATGTTCAAGCAGAAAAAAAATCCATTTAATTGTAAACCAATTTTCATTTAGGAAAACATTTCAACATACAACTTCCAATTGGGTCTCGTTGCATCCTCCTTGTCCCGCTGTTACACGGGTCAAAACGTTACTGGAGATTGATAAAAGTGCAAAAAAGTGAGCTTGTTTTAGCAGTAATTGGAACTTTTATATTTGTTTCCAGACAGTTTTGTCTTGCTGCTTTCCTCTTTTTCCATCAGCCAAAGAGGCTAATGCCCTCGGGTAGCCGCATGTTGGTGTCAAGCCCATCACAGGGATATTTGTCCCTCTCCTTCTTCCCATCTCTAAATGACCTCCTCAACCAGACACGGAGTAAGACCCATAGATGGGTGAGCAGGCACCAGCACCACCACCTCAGGTGATGACCAGCAAGTAATTCCCCTGTTAAAACCAATCCCCTTGCTGAAACGCTGCTTGTCCCATGCTCCCAAAAAGCCTTGGTGCCCTCAGCCTTGCCCTGCTCCCGCCTGCCCAGCCGGGGGTGTGTGGGATGAGAAATGGGGTGGGAGGCAGCAGGGGGCAGACCCCCGGCAGGGTCCTGCTCCCTCCGGCTCGGAAACACGCGATCAACCAGCACGGTGAGCCACTCCGTTTGCCCAGATAACATCGTCTGCTGGGCTTTCAGATATTGCAATGGCCCCTTGGTGCCGGTAAATACCAGCATTGCTGTCGGTGCCAGCACTGCACAGCGCTGCGCCACTGCCTCCCTTTTGGCCCCATGCGCCTTGTGGCCTCATTAGCCCCAAATTATGTACAGCCAGGGCCATGTACGAGCCAGTCTCCAGCAGCCAGGGCTTCCTGCTGCCAGCTCGGCGCCTCTGCCTGCAGCCTCAGACGTATTTTGCAGTTGTCTCCATTTGGTACCAACTGAAGGAAAAGAGGGAAAGGGTGAAAAGCAAGGAAACAGGCTCCCGCATTGTTCTTCTCCAAAGGAGGGAGGGAAGCTACTGCTACAGCCCGCAGGGGCACCGTCTGCCGTGAGTCAGCAACCAGCCAGATTTACTGCCGATTGATTAAATTAACATTTGTTATAAGCCAGGGAAGAGAGGAAGGGGGGGAGAAATCCTCTTCACGGCGCTTGAATTATTTATGCCCTGGAAGCCTCCACGCCGTGCTCAGGGCAGGCGGCAGCAACGCAAGCTGCAAGTCCCCGCGCACGGGGACAGGCTGGGCTCCTGCAGGACCTCCTGTCCCCTGACAAATTATAGCAACACAGGGTCCTACGGGGTGTGCAAGATGCGCCACTCCAGAGGGCATTTTGCTCCCGTTATTTTGGCTATGAGCTCTGTTTTCCCAATAACAGCATGATGGATGGAAGTAAAGTGCCGCTGTATTTTTAATGCCCTCCACTAAGTCTTCACTGACTGGCGCAAGAGCGAGGGCAGGTTTGTGTGGGCAGGGGCAGGCAGGGCTGGCTTCACTCTGCTTCCCTGGCAGGGAGCCAGGAACGGGAAAAAGAACAGGCTGAATACCCACCAATTCGATGTGATTTTTTTTTCCTAGGTGCCGATAATGAATCTGGATGGAGTCAGCTGGATGCTCTTAGATCTCAGTGAAACCTGCCTCCATGTGCAGTGCATGCGACGCAAGGCGCTGAATTCAGGACTGGGCTCGTGTCCTTCCGTGGGGGCTGTCTGGGCTCGGTGTGTGTCTGGCAGGGAGGGAGAGAAAACGTGGCGGCACTGCCAAGGGACGTGTTACACGGGCAACGCCTGAGCAGGCTGGACCTGCCGGGAGAAAACATCCATGCAAATCTGGGCGCACAAGCCGCTGAGCCAGCGAGGAGTGGGGATCGCGGGTATTTTGTTCTCGTGTCTCACATTGTGTTTCAGAGCCAGCCAGCCCCAACACAAGACCATAGCCCTGGCCGCAGTGGCCATCTATTTGCAGAGTTGGCAGCCGGACTGAGTGAGAAAAAAGGCAACTCTTCCCTTTCTCCTACAGACTAATGTCCTCCACGCAAACACCGTCAGCAAACGTTTCCTTTCCGCCAGCTGACCTGCCATACAGGGATGATGCCGTGAGCCCCTCGTCCCCTCACAGGGTGACAGGCAAGAAGCGTGCTCCCTGCAGGGATGGGGACACATGGTGAGGACAGGAGAGCAGAGGAAGGAAAGGAAGAGCCACCAAGGCGTGCGGGCAGCAGCGGGGGTGACCCCGGGAGCAGTGCCACCTCCTGTCCTCACCAAGCCCTCCCAAAGCCCAGCCACCGGCTGTGCCTTTGCAGGGTCTCACCCCACAGCACAAACTGGCCCGTGGGGGCTCCCTGGCCCCCTGTATCCCTGCGCAGCCCCGCCAGCCCTCCTGAGCCCCAGACTGCTGCACAGCTCCCCGGCATCAGCAGAGCAGCCAGTGCGCCTGTACCGGTGAATAAATTTAGGTATTTAAACTCCTCATTACAATCAGCCATCAAATATTCATAGTAACAGATAAACGAGGAGAGGAGGGGCGAGCCTATTGCACAAGGGCTGAAAAGGGAAATAACTTTTTACAACCAGCCGATTAAGTTATAAATCTGGCTATGTCCAGGATTTATTTAACGTGCTTTCTGGATGTAAGCACGCTGCAGTCACCAGGGGAAGCCACAGCTATGAGTGAGGGCAGGAGGCGTGCGGTTTGTCCAGCCCTGGGATGAGTTGGAGGGGGTGGTAAGAGGAGGGAGGGTCAAGGAGGAGAGGACCCTGGTGTTGAGGGTTCAGGCAGAAGTCAGCGAGGAAATTGAGGAAAGGCCCCCCTGCACAGCCTGCAAGGGGATATAGGGGTACATGGCGGTGGGGGGGTGGCAGCACGGCTGATGCCCAGCGAGCTGGGGCATGAGGCAGGTCTCTCCCCTCACTGCCCAGCTTCATCTAACCTGCAGGACACTATAATCCTATACCTGCTGGGATTTAAGCTGGGGACTCTGGTTGCTACTGCAGCACAAGATGAAGAAGGCAGCAAAAGCTGAGAGGTGGGCTCAGGCCACCAAGCCCCTTCCCACAGGTGCCTGAAGGGCCATTGCACAAGGACCGTTTCCCACCACTCTCAGCCAGGAGGCAAAAGGCCTCTCTCCCCAACTCCTGCTGCAAGCAACAGCCCTGCCGTCCTGGTTTGCAATGGTGTGGCAAAAGTAGAAAAAGCCATGTCCTTGACATGAAGGGATGAGACGTGGCACCAGGGGGCACCGCATCCGCTGGCACCAGCTGGAAGATGCCCAAGCAGGCCCTCTGGCTCCGACTGCACCGCGAGGGTGGTTTGGGTTCCCCTTCCCCTCCGAGCAGCTGCTCAGCCTGAGCACAACCTCTGGCACATGGAGAGATACCGGCAAGGAGCTGTTTCAGCAGATTTTCAGTTACTGGAGAGAGGGTGGCGCACAGAAGGAGCTGCCTGCTGCCCTGCTCGCTGCCGCTGGCAGGCAGAGCCACCCAGCAGGTACACAGCAGCCCCAGAGGTGATCAGCAGACTTTCCCCCATCACTGATAGGAAAAGGGATGGGTGGGTGGGAAAGCTGTTCTCTTGCTGCACACCCCTTCCCCAGAGCCCTCTCCCCATCCCTGCTTCCCCCAGTGGCTGTGCCCACTGTGGGGGCGCCGGCCGGTGCAGGAGCCCCACAGCAAGGGGGAGCCTTTGCAAAGCTTATTTCTGCGCAAGGATTTTCCCTCAGCCAGGCCAGGATTTTCCTAACCCCCAAAGGCCCAGCATTGTAAAGGTCAGGGCGTATCTCAGCAGCGCAGTGCATCCGGCACGACGAGCGGATGCCTGGACCTTCTCCCAGTGGCCAGTGCAGATTCCCAGACAATATTGCGTTGTGAAGCTCCATGTTTTCTGTGTCCCAGGGAGCAGAGCAGGCAGGGAAGGTCGGAGGCATGCCAAGTGGAGTTCAGTCACTGATGAAGTTTCCAGTCATATTCTATTTTAATGTTGAGATCCTCCATTTGTTCAATTCTTAAAGGTGACCCACAAAGGAAAGTACAATTTGGGCTTGTGCCCAGTGTTCCCTTCCCTGTGCTGAATAAAAAGACCTGGAAGTAGGTATTTTTATAAAGCTACTTTTTGGCATTAGAAATGTGGATCCTTGCTTTACTTCAAGACTCTGGGGAGGCAAAAGGACTCACAAACGGTGTGGTTACAAAAATGATAACCATGTGAGCTGAGCTGCTGAGAGGTGACCGGAGCAGGCTGTTTGCTGTTCGGTGTTTCTGTTTGTTTTGTTATTAACATCACTTAATTTCAATGACCAACTGACATCTTGGATAAACAGCCTTTGTTAAAGCCTCAGCATCCTTCCCCCTGCTATGGTACGCTTTCCATGGCCTCATCCTCCATCTGCTTCAGCAAAACGTATCGACTATCACTTCCATCAGCCAAAACAGCAAACAGGAAAAATCTTTAATAGCTTTTCCCCTCCAGCACTTTTCTCATACAGAAAAGATACCTACGAGACAGCAACGCAAATAAGAAAAACCCAGTCCCAGGCCCCGGGTGCCCCCAGGACTGCCCTGGCTGCGTGGGGCTTTTTGCTCTTCCACAAGCCACGGGCAAAGGTGACTGCTGTCCTCTCATGAACACATCCCTTCCTCAGCACAGCCACCCCCTGTACCCTGTTTTGGGGCAGGATTCGTGGCTGTCATCCTGTCAGAGGCCACTGGTGTGAAGCCTGTACATGTTTGTGCAGGCTTTTGTCTCAATCTGTGTGCATGTCCTTGGAGCCGTATCACTGTCACCCCTGCACGGACACCCTCACCCCTCTCCTCTCGCCTTTCTCTTATTTCCAGAGCCACTGTTAAGAGCTGGGGTCATTTCTGACCCTGGGTGTACACCTATACAGTTGACAGTAAAAACACTCAGGGAATTTAATCACTAATAGAAATCAACTCCCCATGAGG
>NW_008824035.1:3849412-3855738 GCF_000699105.1 Pygoscelis adeliae
TGATGCCCCCACCTTTTCCAGTCCTTGCTGTCAGGGGCCAAGGCTACTGCCAGCCCTTAAGTGCTTGCCTCTGGATGGAGCATGCCAGGCGTGCTGGCAGGCAGGAGGAGGGCAGTGGCGCAGGGCTGGGGACGCTGCTGCAGCTCTGCCTGTGCTGAGTCACGCCCGCCGGACGCTCCTGCAAATCCCTCTGTTTCCTATGCTGCTGGAAAGGTACCAAGAGCATTAGCATCGCGAGCCCAATCTCTGCAAAATAAGACAGCCTGATCCTTGTAGTAGCTCCTGTTACAGCCCATGGCTGCCTTCCCTGTGTCCTCCAGCCACCCATCTTGCCCGGGTCAGGCAGCCTCCCTTCGGTGTGTGCTGCGTGCCCGATGTTCAAAGCACGATGTATCTTTGGGCCTTCTCCAAAAAAAGCCTCCAGACCTGGTAAGCTGCTGCCATAGCTTGTTTACAGCCTGTTGTTCCCCCTCCTGTGCTCCTGTCCTCCAGCAAGTACAGTGATGGCTCCCGCCTGTTTGTCCCATCCTGTGGCACTGCCTGGCCGTGGTCATCACTATGTCCATGCAAGAACCAGACAGACGCCAAAGTGGCCTTCAGCAACACTAGAGACGTTGGCCTTTTGTTGACACTCGCAAGCACGGGGGAGGCAAAGGCTGGGAGGGACTGGCCTGCCCTGCGACCTGGGAGGATCACATCCCACGAGCTCCCCTTCCCTTCAGCCGCAGGTGAGCGATTTATGGCCTCTCTGCCTCTGTTTCCCTGTCTGGGACCCAGACACACATCCCTCCCTCTCCAGGCCGCTGTGAGGATGGCTGTGTTTAAAGCCTGAGGTTCCTGGACACTATGGCAACGGGGCCATACAAATACTTAGTGCTAAGCCACCCTTTGTTTGGGGTTTCTGGAGCTCTGGTGTGACTGATGAGCTCTCGCCAGACCAAAACCATCCTGAGCAGGCTCTGCCGGGGCCAGGCTCCTCTTGACGTCAGTAGGCTTTGGACCGGGGCCCATCTTTCAGAGGAGGCGAAGCCAAAGCTGCTTTTAAACCATGCTGCTTCTGCCGACAGTGGTGAGGACAGAGCGGGGTGCGGGTCCACAGTGGCCCTGTCAGGGTCCTCCAGGGATGGAGCTTGACCAAATCCACTCGCTTTAGCTGGCCAGCCCTGTCCAGCATGATGGATGGCTCCTGGGACCACCACGTTCCCCCTGAGGTCCCAGGGGTCCTGGCGTGCGCAGTGGACCCGGCATGCTTCCTGGCCTGAGAGCCCCAACTGTTGTTTGGAAGATGGGGCTTCCTCTGCCCAGCTCCTCAGGCATCACCCATCATCCCTCCATGTCTTCCTTTCCAGCAAGATATCCTGAGGGGACAAGGTTACTGCCACCAGGGTCTGCTGACACCTGGGGACTGAGGGGGGCTGAGAGGCTACAGGACCAGCTCTGGTTGGCATTTGCACTATGGGAGACACCAGAGAGACCAACCACAAGACCCTATGATCCCGAAGAGGTCTCTGAAGCAATACTGCAAATGCCAAATAACCAGCAGTTCAGGCTGTCCCAGGGGGTCTCCCCTTCCTGTTGGTTATCTAAAAGTGTCTCCCTCCCAGTTGCGGTCCTTACTACAGTGTCAGAGGCAAGGTGAAGGTCTGTGGACAAAAAGCAATTCCTTCATCTCCCATCGCGTCTCCTATCCAGCTTGCCCTCCACATGCCTCGGGGCTGAGCTTCTCCTGGCTCTGGCTCCTGCTCTCCAGTTTTTGGTTTATATGGGGGCCTTCTCTGGGCTCTCCCTCACCCAGAGGCTCCCGGGGCCACCAGGCCACCAGCCCATCCCCCCGGCTGCCAGAGGGGCAGCAGGCGTCCAGGAAGGGCCCCAACCTGCAGCAGGGATCCCAGCATCAGTGCTCCATGGGAAGGGAACACTCCTCTCCCAACAAGGCAGCGTCCCCAAAGAGGCACGTGGCCATATGCCTAGTGCTCGCTTTTGCTGTCCCACAGCAGCAGGACTGCCTGTCACACCAGTCCCAGAAGCTCTGGGGCTCAGCACGGCCCGGTCCGCCACCGCGCAGGCAGAGACCATGCCAGCTGCAGTGCGCAGGGGGCCCATACCGCCCCTCTGCCCTGGCTGTCTTCCCCAGGGAAGGAGGGCACAAAGAGAGGGGAAGGGGCAGGGGGGGCATGAAACGCCCATCCAGCAGTCAGGATCCAGCCAGGACAGGCACTCAGAGCTGGGCTTCAGGCACACTCCCCGTGCCCTGGGACAGGCAGAGCCTTTGCTGATGCTCCAGCCCCACTGCTCCAGGCGCTCCACATGAACCAGTGTTTGCCAATGGCGGCGCTCATCTGGGCATGGCTTTCCAGCACTCGCTGCACAGGCTGCTGGCTTTGGCTCTGGGCTTGCCACATGCCAGGGGTCCTGCTCCAGGCTGGAGGTTCCCGGGCAGGACGGCAGCGTAATTAACTGCTAATCTTCCTCCTCCCTGGATTTGTTCAGCTCCGCTAGGTCTCCCTGCCGCTGCTTCCAGGCATTTCATTGTCTCCCGGCTCCTTCCCACTCACCCTCTTCTGTCCCAGGGCTGCTCTCTGAATCCACCAAAGCTGCTTCTTGGGTCTTACACTAATTTTAACAAAGGCTCTTCCTTACCCTCGGGATTTTGCTAGTGTCTCTGTCAAAGCTGCCTTTGAAAGCTTTGCTACTCATGCTCACTAATAATTTAGTGTTTGGCTTCTGCATGGCTTCCTACTGTTCTCCTGGCTCCGCTGGTCTCCCTGCTGCTTCACTCGTCTTCTTCCTCACACAGGTTGGGAGCAGGAACCAGTTAGTATTTGATTTCCCCCCTGACTGCCGTGTCTGGGAGGCATCGGGGGATCAGCCACAGCCGCCCAAGGAGGGAGCACGAGTCCCCCTAGAGCTATTCACAGCCCTTCCAGATGTCTCACTTCGCCGCCTTTGTGCCTCGTGATGCCCCATCCCCTCGTCCCTCCCCACACCCACCCCCCGAAGGTCTGTTCTCCCTGTTGATAATCCATTATCTACATTTAATGCCTCGCTGATGTCCTCCCCTTTGTCTGACGGTGGAACCCTGACCAGATGTGAAGCTTCTTCTGTTACTAATGGCAAATCCTTTTGCAATAGCTGGTTGGAAAATAGGGAAACTGTTTTCGTGGAATAAGAATTGAAACATTGGACTCATTATCATTCTGCGGGCCTCACAAAGGAACAGGTTTTGTTTGGCATTATTTCTATCTTTTTACAGAAAATCACTCTTTGGAACTGTGGCTCAGAAGATGGGTTTGTATTGTCAGTACTCATGCTGCTAAACGTTTCCTTTGCTGTCCCGGTATAGTTACTATTGCCCTTGTGGTCCACTTTGCCTTTGAAAAAAAAAAAGGGGAGCTAGAGAGGGAAGAAAAAAATGCAAATGCTCTGTTATGTGTTCTGACCTCAGAAAACTGAGGTCACCGATGACATTTCCAGAAACACGATTTCCCTCTGTGTGTGCTGAGCACGTCCAGGTGGATGCGTTGATGGGCTTCAGGGAGGGGGTGAAGTGTGGCTCAGAGGAAGGTCTCCAGTTAACCCTTGAACTGTGCTTTTATCATTTGGCATAATTTCCAGAGTGCTTCTGCAAACTTCCTTGCTGCTATAATAAGGTGTTATGTTGTCCCATAGTGCCACCCTCACTCAAAGTCGCCATCAGCCAAATTATTATTAAAATATAGCAGCACCGGCTAGTCCTCAGCGGCAGAGCTTTACAGCAGCAGCAGAGCTGTGGTCCCCAAACAAAGCCCTTGAGAGCCTGCAGACGGAGCCATGCCACACCAGGCCAGCATCTGAATGGAGACCCCCAAGCTGGAGGGATGCAGATAAGGTGTCAGCACGTGCCCCTTTCTGGCGAGCCAGCACTAGCACAGCACTTCGGTCTTACATTTGGGCCGTGTGTGCTGGAATCCGCACCATCTTTTTTGCTGAGACAGGTGGTAAGAGGGAGATGCTGGACTGCAGGAACCCTGAGCACTGCCAGCAAGCTGGGAGAGAACTGTCCTCCCGACCAAATGCTTATTCCCATCACTACAGATGTGCCTATCTATGTTTTTCCTTCAGATGCAAGCATTCATTTTTGCAGCTACTCAGAAATTCACTGACAAACGCCAGCCTGAAATGTTTCATCTCCTGTTCAATGAACTGTCACTGAACCAAAAAAAAAAGATCTGCAAGGACATGCCTGGGCTCCTGGTGGATCTGCCCAGAACCAGGATTTGAGGAGCCTCCCAGACATGTTACTTGTGACATTCTTCCAGTTGAGGGGAAATCTAGCTAGTTTTTAAGTTTCGATCTAATTCAGAAGGATTTTTGCTTTTAATTTCTGGATACAAGGGCATACTCTGTGAACTGGAAAGTCTGTGCTTTCTAATGCAAAGCTGTGCATTAGACCCATGGAGGTTCTTCTGTCCTGTCACTTGGGATGAAGAAGTTGAGGAACTTATCTGATACCCCAAAGAGCTGAAACAATAAACAGAATATGCAAACCGCAGCCACACAAGGCAGCACGAACACCTACGCTGCCCAAGAGATTCAATGGGAGATGGTGCAACAAAGGCACTGGGTTATGACCATGAGATGGCCTGGGGCAGGGAGAGCAGGCAGACAGAAAAGCTGCGAGGGACTGCTGCAGGGAAGCATGAGAGCAAGCGGCTGAAGGGGGCTGAGGAAAAAAACAGCCCTGGAGTCATGAGCAAAGACATTTTTTCTCACGTGATTTTTCCCAGGTGCAAGGAAACATTTCTTTGTGAAGGTAGAGGTTGGCAGCAGAGGTGCTTCCCTTTGCCATCATTTCCTCTTTCCAAGGCCTGAAGCCTGCCAGGCACTGCCTTTTCTGCTCCCCACCACCACCAAGGAGAGGCGACCACACGAGGAGCGACTGTCCTCAATGAAGCCATGGTTTATTGAACCACACAGCTCAAGACTTTTGACCTGGGAGGAAAAAAGCACTGGAAACGGTGACAGCATCTTTACCTAGCTTTCACCCTGAAGCTGAAGGCAACAGCAATGAATGCAGTGATGGCAACAATGAGGGCAGCCCCTCCTGGGCCTGCCATCCTTCAGTCCCCTCACCTTGGCTCACAGCTGTATTTTGCCCTTAAGAGCAGGGCTGGTGGGTCTCACAGGGTGAGATGGGCACTGCTGAGTGCACGGTGTCAGCAGGAGACGCTCTCTGCTTCCCTTTTTTTTTTCCTTCCCATGTTTTTTTCCTCCTGGAAGCTTTTGCTGCCAAGGTGCCATCCCTGTCAGCAGGGGCAGAGCCGTCCTGCGTGCAGAGGTGCCGCCAGCACAGGACATGTGCCAGGCGTTGCTCCACCACTGTGGAGTGAAATAAAAGTAGGTCAGGAAACTAGGTTTGGCAGAGCTGAGGA
Source organism: Pygoscelis adeliae (assembly GCF_000699105.1). Lineage (NCBI taxonomy): Eukaryota > Metazoa > Chordata > Aves > Sphenisciformes > Spheniscidae > Pygoscelis > Pygoscelis adeliae. The sequence goes on from NW_008824035.1 coordinate 3,854,824, forward strand.
CTGGACTGTCACTTCACTTGCCATTGGTGTGGGAACTGAAAACTGCCAGCACCAGCCAGCGAGTGGGCAGAGCGCTGGGCAGAGTGGACAGCCCCAGTCCTCCTGAAGCCACGGCACCGTATACGGCCCCGCTGCTGCACCCGCCTCCGGCAAAGGCTGAAGATCTCCGCAGGGATGCTTCAAGTCTTGCAGGTTCCCCAGCCACCAGCTGCACTCGCCTGATTGATAATTGAAGCAAACTCCTGAGCCCAGGGTGAAGGCACTAATTGCAAATACCCACTGCCTCCACCGGAGCGGCAGGACAGCATTCCGCCAACCGGCACAACTCTCCTCCTCGCTGGAGGGGTCTGCCACTGGTCACGGATAGGGGAATGGAAATCACTGCATCGGGCCCCCAGGTACTTGACTTTGCCCCGTTAGTGAGCCAGAAAATCACTCACGACACTGCTGCCTCCCGCAGCAGCAGGAGTGCTCCTTTGTTTAAGACACTTTCTAATGGACATGCTGCAGAGCCACCATGTGCATTTCTGTGATGCCCACTCCAGAAGTCCTCTGAATATTTGGGGACCCCAGTATGCTGGGCTCGGGATGGGACTAGACTTTGTGGGTCAGTGCAGCAGAGAGGATTTGTAACTGCCAAGGATTTTCATCTGGGGTCTGCAGGCAGAAGGGCTGGTGTTGGCACATGGCGACTTTCTGGGAAGAGAAGTTACCTGTGATAAACCCCACGTAAGGGAAGGAAGATTCAGGCCTCGTGACCTGCAAAGCAACTCAATCCATGGAGACTGTGGCTGTATTTTGGCAAGCAGGGCCCTTCTGCGTCAGGTGAGGGTGGCAGCGCCTGGGGCTGGGCGGGGAGGAGGAGGACAAAGCCCCCGCTCCCCGCAGCAGCTGGGGCAGGCAGCCAGAGAAACA
>NW_008824035.1:3856583-3862395 GCF_000699105.1 Pygoscelis adeliae
GATGTGCCCTCCTGGGAGGGAGTCCCTGACCTCCCGGCGCCAGGACCCACCAGCACCAAAAATACCCGCAGCCGGACCAGTGGCACGTGAGAAACTTTACGAGTCATTCAGCGGTGAACGAGTGGTTAATTACCATGTGCCACTGCTGTTAACCTCTGCAAATAAGTCTAATTATCACAGATTAATGAACAGAGCGCAGGCACATCCAAGGAGCCGTCGCTGAGGGTCTTTCCGGGGCCACTTTTCATTATCTTTCCAAGCACAGCCATCCTGCCTTCCCCGCTGTCCCCCCCCCCGCCATGCGCCCTACTGATGCTCCGGCTGGTCCCTGAGAAATGTGGCCCCACAGCTCCTGTGCTGCCGTGGCAGTGGAGAAACCCCAGGGGGTGCACTGGGGAAGGCATGAAATCAGGGTCCCCGGTGGCTCCCAGAGCTTGTCCCACAGACGTCAGCATGGACCTACAAGGATGCTTGCATATCAGGGCCATCTCCTTGCACAGTGTTATGGGGAGCTCTGTGATGTTTGGGTTGTGCCTACCCCAGAGGCCCTAGCTCTTGCAGGGAAATAATCAGATGAGATCCTCCTGTCTCATCCGGGAAAGAAAAAAAAATAAAATAAAACAAGTAAAGCATGTCATTAGCTCTTGTGGTTGCAGGGAAAAGCTCAAGTGAATCTCACAGGCTGAGAAAGCAGACAAAGGAAAAAGAGACCACGGTTATTGATTTTTTTTTTTTTTAAAAGCCCACTCCTTCCCCACCACCGCCTTATGAGAACCCGTGGCTGGGCAGAGGGGAGTCCTGGCACCCCCCGTTGGATGGGCAGCGGTGCGGGCAGCCACAGCTGGGGAGGGCACAGCTGCAGGACCGGGCTCAAGACGGCAGGAATAGCAGAAGGCTGGGGATGGTATGGGATGCAGCCTCAAAGCAAGGAGCATTAATAAATGATAAGATTTTACGATCATGTCAGGAAAGCTTACACTTCTAGCATTAAAATAAATAATGAAACATTTTTTTTAGCTATTCTGGCTTATTTTCAGCACTTGCTGAATGGCTGATGCTTTGTTATGGTTGCTTACCCAGCACTCAAGAGCATCCTTTCAGATTTGAACCAATTAGCCCACGCTCACCTCAACGAGCACTGCTACAACACATGCACACGACTGCCTTACTGAGGCTCCCGTGCCAGCAAATCGATGGAGCCTTTTTTTGTTACCCTGCCTGAATTTAAGAAGTTGCTAGCCCCATCTTCACATGGTCTGATGCCGGGAGGGGTTTGCCAGCGGAGAAAGGAAATCTGCACGCGGGGACATGCTGCCTTTGCAACCGGCGCCTTATTGCCCCCGCAGAAGAGCCCTGCTGGCCTTGGCCATGTCAGGATTGAACATGTCCCATCGGCTCCCTTGTGGTGGTTTTGCTGCTGAGCAGCACAAATGCGTCCCCGGCTTCGACATGCTGTTGCAGGGAGGAAACCAGCAGATGCAGAGGAAGCTGAATGGGCAAATGAATGTTAAAATAATTGGAGCCACCATTTCAGACTTGATGAATATGTTGCTCAAATTACAGCTCTGCCTTGAAAACAAAACAAAACAAAAGCCCCGATGAATGTAACATTAATTTAATAATAGCGAAACTTGTAAATAATGTAACACTCATTTAAATGGTTGCTCATGCAAGATCTCTTGAGAGCAGAGTAAGGGACTTTATAATTTTGGGGCTGGGATGACACATGTTCTGTGAAACGCGATGTTTTATTCATCAGCTCCCCCAAGAGCTGGCGGGGCGGTGGGGCCGGCGGGGCCGGGGCCGAGGTCCCAGCAGGCAGCCCCCAGCCCTACCACCAGCCGTGCATGTGTCCCCTCCTCCTCGCTGGTCCCTTGGGTTTCCCCAGCACCGCCCCTCCTCATGCCCAGGCGCTGGCAGCCTCTCTGGGGCTCCCCCAGCCCCGGGGCCTGTCTCCCCATCCTGTGGACATCTGCGACACCCACACATCTCAGATGTCTCTCCTCCCTTTGCTGCGGCATTTATTTAAATGTTTTTCTTATCCTTCACCCTCTACCACAAGGTGGAATTAAATTAACAGAAAAAGAACAAATGCAATCCAGGGCCAAGCTAGTAATTACCATCAAACCCAGAGAAAACCAAAGCAGAGATACTCAATTCGACTCTCCGTCCCTTCCATTTTTTAAGTTGCCCTTTTTTTCCCTCTTTTTACTGCTGTAACAGCCCGTTACCAGTGTCTACAACTTCCTTTCACCAAGGACCTCTGGGTTTTTCCCTGCCTGCTTCCTCTGCTTTATTTATTGACATATTCAATAATTCAGAGAAATCTTATTTTAAATGCACAGGGCAGAACTCACCCCCAGGTTTAAAAAACAAATCCTGTCACGTTTGGCAAACAGCTGCACACAGAAGGCAGACATCAAACATATATATCCAAATATGTAAATTCAAAGAATCAATAGGTACGGCATATTCTTTATTTTCGTTTTTCATCTGGAAATAAAAGCTTGTGCGTAACATTATCATAATATTGCCGTATTGATTTCCTTGCGGTAAGGAGCATCCTATGAGATGTGCCCCAGGAATAAGCTTTCCTCCCAGAGTGAAGGTCAGCCTGCTGCCACGGAGACTATTCTTACATGACCAAAAATGCTTGACGGAGAGCTGATTTGCAGGGCTGGGCTCTAACCTAGCACGACCAGTCTTCCTTCTCCTCCTCAACACAGGAGGCACCTAAGTGCCAGCTAAGGGAAGCCCTTACGCATGGGGCTTTCAGTGCGAGTCCCATGGCACCCAAGTGCTCCCCCAGTGACGACCTGGGGTCTGAGCTGGTGACACAGGGGCTGAAGCCTGCAGATTGGCGCCCACCATTCATTTGCCCCCCAGTCTGTATTGATCCTGTGCACCAAATTTATTCTGCTCCAATATGCTATTCAGAATGTTACCTCTCCTCTTTTATAGCCTGTAGTATACATATTTTTCACTTCTCCGGTGCCCACCACATTACACAACCTCACAGATGACCAGCGCTCTCCAGCCATCACCTGCCATGTAACTGCCCAGGTTTGTTTGTAGATAATTGAGAAAGAAATGTAAATGCGCCAACATGATTAAGATATACACAGCTGGTGTCACCAGAAACGGGGAAAAAGGAGCAAGCACTGAGTACGTATGAGAGAGCAGCCCATGCTGTTTCATACTGACTCATCCAGGACCGTTAGCCTCCAGATGATGCCAAAGGCAAAGAGGCTGCATTGCAAAACCACCGGGCTGTGCCTCTGGGATTTCTTCATGCATTATCATTTTCATCTCGCTGCTGTCGGTTATAAAATAAATGTGCACATCGATACAGTAGTGGCAAGCAAGCGTCTGTTTTGAAGAGACGTTGGCATTGTCTTATAAATGTCAGCAGCTGAACAGCAGCGGGCTCTGTCACCTGCTACTGCTTCTATCACTTCCCTTTTATTAAAAACACATATTGACAATAAAAGATCCAGCTAAAAAAAAAAAGCCCCTCCTTCCCCAGAAGAAAGACCTTGCTCTGCTCTTCTTGGAAAATCTTTAAACATGTGCCCTGCGAAATGACCTTACACATCTCCTCCCCTCCTGTGAATGCCATTGAAGTACGCTTTTAAAACCAGGCAGTAAAAAGTGAGGCTCCTGTAAGCTATTTAATAGCGGTGCTTCTCACAGCCGCTGCAGCAGCAAATGTTTGAGCTTTCTACGATACTGCATTTTGTCCATCCCGCCCCGCTCCTGGCCAGGCGGTGCCATGCCGTGCTGTGCCATGCATGCACATGCGATCGGTGCATACAGCTGCACGGCACACGGCCCCCTGCCCCGTTCCTGCAAGTGCTGCAGTGGTGCTGGGCACGCACAGGGCTTGTGCCACAGGCAACAGTGATGGACACCGCCTGACACCAACGCCTGATGCTTCTTGTCGAAATTCAGGGGCACTGAGTGTGGAGGGCTTTGCTACCCCTGGCAGACGGGAGTCGGGCTGGAGCTGCTCCTGCAAGGCTTTCGCTCACTTCTCTGGGTGTGGGCAGTAAGGAGAAGTTGGAAGCTGGGCAGATCTGGAGGGGATTTATCGCAACTGACCGAAGCGCTGCGGAAGGCACTGGTATAGTTTTACTATGGTATCAGTTTACATTATTTTTTCCTTTTTGGTAGGTGGATTAATTTTTAATTGAAAATTATTTTTAAAAGTGGGAACCCCTTTCCTTTCTAAGCAATACAGGAGAATTTAGAAAAGCATCCCATGAAAGCAAATGGGCTTTATTTCAACAGTCCCTGCCTAAAACCTCAATATTTGAGTTTCTGTCTCTTTTTTACTGCTTTCCTTCACCAGGTGTCTCAAGGAAAGAAGGCCAGCGATGTTTTAGGAGGGCAGCTTACTGTACACAGCCCACCGGGTGCTTCAGACTTTCATGCATATCTGGGGTTTGCAGGAGAGATGCTGTTAAACAGATGATGGTCATGCCTGCAGTTTGCATCCGTTTACACCTCTGTATCAGGGAACCAGAAAGCTGCAAGTCCCAATGCCTTCACAGAAACCCCAAAGAAAATATGTTGTTCAGGAACACGAGCACGTGAACACTGCCACATAAATGTCAATCACCGCAAATCCTAAACATCGGCCATTTGTAAACTATCCGACTGCAAGTCAAATTGTTTTATGGTTAGAGGAGCATTTAATATACTATGGACAGTTTAAAGTTAGCATTTCGTATTCAGAGTGATTAATGGCACCACATTGTATTTCAATTACTATGAGATACTTCCCCGTAATAAACGATGGCAATAATATTCACATTACGTCAATAAAAAGCATCTTCAAAGTGTGATGTATAAGTGCCATTATCACAGCCTAATGTGAAAGCACCATACAACAAGTTAGCAACACTGATAACAGAAACCCCAGCACCCAAAGGCAGATGCCTGTGGGAGGCAGAGGTATTGCCCTCTAGCTCAGGAAGTCATACCAGGTTCCCCGTTGCTTCTAGGTACAACTTCATGAACTCCAGCCTGGGAGCTGATGAGATGGGGACTGTGAGCACAGATATTCTACAGTCATTTCCTAGGCACCATGGCTGATAGGAGCTACACAACAGGTCACATCAAAGCATTTCATCCTTTCTTTCTTCTTCCATGTGAAACCTCATTAACTGAAAGGGGAAATTATTTTTGCTCATACTGTTTTAACCTGCTTGCTTGCTTTTTAATTGCTAGCACTGATTTAACTTGAGTGCCCAAGAGCATACCGACTGGAAACAGCTGCTTTCCACAGCCTCACACCTAGAATATAGTTGCCTTCCCCATCAGGAAATGGAGAACTGGAAGAAAAAAAAAAAATCAAAAGCAAGAAAATATTTAATTTCAATAAACAGTGAATTGGTTTTGTTTTGTCATCTTAATTTAATTTTGTTTCATTTGACTAAAATAAAAAGACACTGGCTTAGATGTCAAAACACAACAGCATATATAAAAAAATAGATACAGTATTAAATATCATCTAGAAAAAGATAATGATAAATTAATAACTGTTATGAATAGTGTATTTATAGCTAGCAGAAAATGTAGTAAAATGAGAAGGTGGAAGTAAAACATTTTTGCATCATAGAAACGACAATTCTGTCTCTGTCAAAACAAGACATTTCACCATTATCAAAACAAAACAGAAAACCCCAAATGATTCACTTTGACTTTCCTGTTGAAAATTATGTCCAGATTGGCACATTCTCACGAAATGCCTCAATTTCAAAAAAAGCTGCATGTTCTTCAGATGAAAATTCACTTCTGCTGGAGACCC
>NW_008824035.1:3862409-3866834 GCF_000699105.1 Pygoscelis adeliae
CTGCTGAAGGGCTTGGGAGAGAAGGTGCCTCTGGTCACACTTGGCACCTCTGTCCCTCCAGTTAAGGATTCGGACCCCCTGCCTGAGACCCAAACACTCCCTCCATTCAGTGGAGGCTGGACTCAACAGGAGTGTTGAGTTTCTAAGGTAAAATACAAGCAAGTTTGTCTCCTCACTCCACAAAAAGCAAGGCTCACCCTTTGGTGCTATCACTAAGAAGCAATGAACAACGCACCAATAACAGTAGTATTTCATAAAATTCTACAAGGACTTTTTTTTTTTTTTAAAGAAGAAAGGAGACAGAGAAAATAAAACATTTTTCTTTGCAGGTCAGCTTTAACGCATCCAGTGTGGGGATTGCAGAACAGTGCGGAAATCTCGAAGGGAGCCATTATCCGTAGATAACTGCCGGAGCAGACCATAACGGCCTCTCCCGAGCTATTAAAGGCAATTGTTTCAATACGCATTTGTCCTGCAATCAATGGCAAGACAAATGGCGATGCCCCTCTGGACTCCCATCGGTCTAGTGGGGAGGACACAGCCCTCGGGCAGCGGGTCCCGAGGGGATGGGAGCCCCTGACCTCGCCATGGTGGCCTGGCCGGTAAGGACCGTGCCAGTGCTTGCCGCGCAGGCAGGGGCTCGCCTAGCAGTGCTTCCCCACACAGCTGGACCCGCGGTGGCTGGTGCCCTTCTGAGGCCGGGTGGCTGTAGCTGCCTGCCGTGGCCAAGGGCGCGTTGCTTCTGCAGTCCTGCATGGAGAAGCCTCCCCCGACATGCTCTGCAAAGCACTGCTGAGCTACCCGGTACCCTGCACCACGACCACACAGCTGCAGCCCTGCACTACAGACTGCCTCTGCGCAGTTTTATAAACCGCCGTCATTATGACCAGCGGCTTTTATTAAAATAAACACTTGGACAATTTAGACCTGGCTAGATACCCCAGCACTGCCTCCTGGTGCCTCAGCAACCAAGGTCTGTGGCACCTGCACAGACACATGGGGTGACCACGTGGGCTGAGCTGAGTACCACACTGTATTGAAACCCTCCCCCGGTGCCTGCTCATTTGGGGGCTCGGGGGATCTTCACCCAGCTTCCTGCAGCCACCGAGTGCTGTGCCTGGGGACATGCACCATGTCAGGCATTAAGGATCAACCCACTGCAATAACTTCAATGTAATTTTATTAACTGTCTACTCTGCTCTGAAGGAGAAAATACCAGCTTCTTCAACAAGCCTGTATTTCAGGTTTTCTTTCCAAAGACCACTTCATTTTGTATTGCTAGACTTTTCTACCAGCTTGTCCAAAGCAGGGACAAAACATGCATGACAAAGACAGGGGCTGTGCACCCGGGCACTCACTCTGTCCAAGCCCAATTTAAAGTGGAAATTACTGGTAGAAAACAAAGAAACCTCCATAGTTTATCAGTCCTAATCTAATTAATGCTAATAATGTAGGGTACTATAATAGTATGTAGCTCTCTACAACACAAATCAAACTTGTACTGCTTACTGTATGGCTGAGAGATGGAGGCAGACGTAGCAGTAAAATACAATTTGAGTCTCCAGGTCAAACCAGGCCATGCCCTGACCATACTGTTCCTCGCTTTTCAAGTTTCATATTATTCATTTCTTGAAACACATGTTCCTACTTAAGCCAATGGGAAATTTGCCATTGACTTCAAAGCGACCCAGAGCGAGCTCCTGCAGCAGTTGCTCTCCTTAAGGAGAAGGACTGTGCATCCCCAGTTTTGGCACAGCACGAACAATCCCGCCAGCTTATAAAGTCACGGTCACAGTTAACACCACAAGTGCTGGGTGAAAGTTTTTGCAGGAATACTCTGCTAACCTTCATCATGGCAACTTACCAAAAACACACCCGAATTTGCACAGAATTCAGTGAATAGATTCATAAAAATGATTAAAAATATATGCATGCTGTAGTGGCCCTGCCCAGAAAGGGATGAGTCATGGTTTCTCAGGGCACTCTCTGCAGTAGGACTGCACACTTGAAAAATGCAAGAGGGCAGAGGTTCAGCTCCCACATTCGGTTTCCCCAGGCGGCCCCTGTTGAACCCAAGTCTACCCAAGGTGGAGGAGCTGAAGGGTGGGGAGTTTGCAGCTGGGGCTTTTCCTTCTCATCTGAACAGGGGAGGGCTCATTCCCCGGCAAGGCTGTACTGACAGCAAGGGCAAGGCAGCTGGGGCTTTTTTTTCTCATCTGAACAGGGGAGGGCTCATTCCCCGGCAAGGCTGTACTGACAGCAAGGGCAAGGCAGCATTGTACGTCACCCGTCCAGGCCACGCAAGCCCCTGTGACTTCCCTGTCAAAAACCCAGTGATGTCTTTGTGCGTTGCCATGGAGAAAAAGTGATGTCAGAGAGCAAGGCGGCCACTGAGCCCGCTTGCCTGCTTCCAAGAATCTGCAAGAGTTTCTGGAGAGACACACGTCTCCCTCTTCCTTTGCTCCTCTAAGGCTCTGCCTCTCCGTCTCTCAGCTCCTCGTTTCAGAAATCAGCATGGATCCACCAGGCATGGTGGGCACCTGCCTTCTGCTTGGCAAAGCGCTGGCAGGAATGATGATACCCACCGTCTCTACCCTCAGCCACCCACAAACCAGGTCTCAAGGCAGGGAGTTGCAGAACAAGATTAAGATCTCCTCGCCTACCACTTACCACCCATATGACCTCTTCATTTCTTTCCTCGGAAAGAACAATCTCCCAGCTTGCCTTCTGCAGGTGTTTACCTCCCATTAAAGAGGAGAAGGGAAGCTGTGTTGGTGACCTCCACTTTATAAAATGATTTCCCCCACCCCTTATAAAATAATCTCATAACATTCCCCATGGCTTTAATAGTAACAGCCAATTACTCACTGGTGGCAGGAATTCCTACGCGTAGAAAAGGCAGGGATGACAAACTGCTGGCTACCCTGCTGAGCACTGCCCCGGAGGAAAGGACAGCTCAGCCGAGCTCCCTCAAGTTCCAAATCGAGGTGGGCAGCCAGGAGTCTTCTCCAGCCACCGAGGGCTCTGAGGGAGCAGGCACGATAGCTACAGGCCAGTCCCTGTGCATTAATCTGCAATGTGAGAGGATATGGGGTTTATTCTGGGTTCTGACTTGCTTTGTGACTTTGGGCTAAGCTTTGTCTCACATTTAACCCATGAGCTCTTGTGTTGTGCAACGAACACCCCCGGATGAATGGAGTGCTCTTGGTGCTACTGCCTTTCTACCAGCAGCCAGGTATCCATCTGACACAGCGATGCAGTGTGCAACACGGGCTGAACGGGTATGAGATGCTTTGCTGAGTGCTGCTCACACTATAGACAGAGCCATGTAGACCCTCAAGGGAAATCAAAGCCAAGGAACAAAGACTGTGGTGGGAGTGAGGCTCAAAGATCAACTCTCCCTCTTGAACAACATCCATTTTCTTTTCAGCAGTCCACAGTTTCCCAGCAGACGAGGGCTGAGCCCCCAGGAGAGCTTCGTTGTGAGCAATTTTTTTTACAGACTATGTCTGCAGGGCCTTGTTCAAAGGTCTGTCTTCAAGCAGGGTGAGGGCTGAGAGAAGGAGAAGCCCTGGAGGTACAGCTGGTTTTGGGATGGGAAGGGGCTGCCCAAGGGAAAAGCTGTTTCCATCTTTCTTGTACAAAAGCAGTCCTCGAAAAGATGCTCTTTAGAGGGGAAATGCTGTGGTACCCAGGTGATGCCCCTGTGTCATGCCAGCAGAGCCCAACTGATAAACCAGAGCAGGGACTCTGGCCCGGAGTTGAGTTTGGCTCCTGTCTCTTCATATGAAGCCTGACCACTGCTGTGGCGTATGTGTGTGCTTGTGCTGAGCCAGGTATTTTATTATTCATGCACCTCTGTTGGGGAACATGAAAAGCAGCAGGTGAGCACTGCTAGGACACCCACATGCACCCAGCACAACTTGCTCTGGCAGGCGAGCTCGGAGCCTCGGCTTGCTTCCCTGCACTCCAGCATTTCCTTATTAATTCATACATCCATGCTTGACTGTGAGAGCCACATCTTCAGCAGCTTCTCGTAAGAAACAGAACTAAGAGAGAAACCCCAAGGGGATGTGCAAACAGCATAGTAAGAGAGTCTTCCAGCTTCCAGCCGAAGACAGGCTTTCCTTTCAATGCACTGCATTTCCTTCATCTGTGAAAAGTCTAGGGAACAAAACCCAGCGATGCTGCTCTAACCCTGCTTTCTGGAGAGCCCTCTCCTTCCTGCAGGCACCAAGTGCTGAGGGTGTTTGCTGCGGTACTGCAGAAGAGCCGTGCACAGCAAACCCCCCTTGCTCCGTATGCTACTTGTGCTGCAATGCCAGCTCTTCTTAAAAGGGTTCTTGCTGGCTAAAGCCAAGACAAACCAACGCTTTGTCCAGAGTAATGTGTATAATAACACAAGCCAGTCCCCAGTTACCATCT
>NW_008824035.1:3867738-3873791 GCF_000699105.1 Pygoscelis adeliae
TATTTTATTGTAAGGTTTCCTATAAATTACCCAAGTGTGATCCAACTCAGTCATTAAAAGGCCACTAACCCAGAGACGCAGCACACAAATGTGTATTTCTTGTATCTGCTGACAGCCACACAGCATCTCCCAAGGCTGCTGGGAGCCCTTTCGCAGGCCACTCTCCAGCAGCATTGCTGCACTGCTAGCAACAGCAGCCCAGAAAAGTCTACAAAGTGGACAGCTTGTGTGGAAGCCATAAAAGTCCAGCCTGAGCCCGAGACTCAGAAGTCTTCCTTGCAGCTCATTATTATTTATTATTTGTACTGTAGAAGTACCTGAGAGCCTACTAATATGATCAGAGACTGTTTATGTGAGATGCTGAACACCAACAGAATAGCAATGATAACTGCCCTTGCCAAGAGGTTCAGGAACATACAGATCACTTTGGGCAGAAGGGAGAACTCGAAAGACGGCAGAGGGAGCGGTTAGATCCAGATGGGTTCAGAGCTCTCGGTGGGACCCAAAGGAAATCGCATTTCCCACCGGTAACACCAGGGTTGTCTCTCTCTGCCTCTGGAAGCTTTGACACATCACCATACTGCTCTGAGTGTAACTGCAGTGCTCTCCTGGACAGCACTGCTTTGCGTTCTGGCTTTGAAAACTGGGAGACAGAGACTGATTGTAATGCAAACAGCCACAGCTGTAAGGTAAAAATGATTACAAGAAATACAAAAATCCTAGAGTACATGAACAAACCACAGCAGATGAAGACTTCTTCCCCAAAGTGGAAACTCAATCCTGTTAGATGCTGAATGTGCTCGGTGCCTTTTCAGGATGGGGGGTCAAAAGCCTCCAGGACAGATCTGGATCAGGCCCGTTCAGCTATGATTTCTAACCTTCCCTTGAAGCATCGGGCTTTGTTTTTTGTCTCAGCCCAGAGAACTCAGCTGGATAATGTTTCTTCAGGATGGCACATCCTGCTTTCCCACCAAATGTCTTTTGTGCCTGGCCAGCAATCAACTTGCAACATCCACTGCGACTTTTGGATGTCCTAAGCTATGATTACGGGTTAAACCCATTTATCTCTAATCCTGGAGGGTGCTCGTTAGCTGCCCTGCAATTAAACCCATTGCAACGTCCGCAGGGCATTGATTTGAAAGGGAAAGGGACCCAAATGGTGCCTGTTTTTAGGAAGGAGGGGAGGCACGGGAACCTGCTGTGCCACCCTCTGGTATCCCTTTCCATCACTGCAGATCTGGGGAGCAGCTTGTGGCTCACTGGAGGCCAGGAGGCACCTCCATCTATGCAGGCCCAGCACAGAGATGCCACAACCCTGCTTCACAGCGTGTCCCATCCAGGCAGAGCCAAGCACCAGTGAGGGTGATGGCTGCAAGCTACAGCTATGCTGCTCCCCAAGATGGAGTTGGGAAGGGAAACCACCTCCATCCCCTGTGCCCTTGGGATGCTGTTTCTGGGCTGCACCTGCCAGAAGGAAGCGTGAAATACTCAGCTACCCTCCAGGTCACTGAAATGCTGCTGTGCAGGGATGGGAGAAGGACGTGGGGCCAACAGTAGAGGCCTTACTCTAGGAAACTGAGGTCTGATGAGGAGGTGGGATGTTGGGAGGGGGAATGGGGGATGTCCAGGGCCCGCAGAGAGATGCTTCACGCTGGGAAAGGAAGTTGTCTCCCTTTCGGCTGCTTGATGCTTGTTGGGATTTTGGTTCTCATCAGACGTGGACACGGATACAGATGCACAGACACATTTGGGTATCGAGAAGTGGCAACTCTGAACAGCAGGGTGGCTTCTGAGCTCTCCCGTTGTGCCTCTGGCAGCCTCTGGCCATGCCACCTGGACGTAAACCACCACCACAAGTCCTCCACTCCCCTAGCAATAGCTTTCTGCATCCACTCCTGGAGAGGGTGCAGCTGCAAATCCCAGCATGCTCCAGCGAGCTTCTCAGTGCTCTTCCTCCCCTTTGCTCTTTGCAAGGCTTTACAACCAGTGGCAACCTCAACCCTACCAACCTGCAGACACAGCCCCTTTCTCTCAGGAGGGACACTGACTGAAGAACCAACACCTCTGAACATGCCTGTCACAAGTTGTAAGCACAGAAAAGCTGTACTAACTCTTGAGCTGAGATGGGGGAGAGGAAGAGATGCAGCTGGCAGCCTAACATGCAGATGTGATGGTAGAAGAAACTGGTAGCTCGGACACCTGGACCAACTTGCCTGTGCAGGAGAAAGTGCTTTAGCACTTTTGTTGACTACGGAGAAGACCATGGAGTTTAAAATTGCATCATGAGCTGTGTACAGGGGATCTCACTGTAGCTGTTTCACTGGTACCAAAGGAAGTGTATCCAGTGAAACGTTTAAACTACAAATTGATACACTACCCAATGGCTTTATGGCACTTTGTCGCTGCCCAAACCAGAGCAATGAAACACAAACCCAACACCCCAAAGTCCCATGCAAATCAGCCTTCCTTGTCGGGTCCCCATTATGCACCCCTTGCCATTGCTTCTGGTGGCAGCGGGGCTGGAAATATCACAAGGGAAAGCAACCAGAGCAACCAAAATTGTGATTCTGTGCACACCAGTGGCTTGTAGGGACCCAGCCAAGGGTAGGGGGTGATTCTGCGCTCCCAACTTGGAGAGGGTAGAAGAGGCTGTTGCCAGAGGTCCTGTGGTAGGCAATGAGAAATTCAAGCTCTTCACAGAAAACAATGAAGTCACCTTTCCTCTTTCTCTAGAAGAGCAGAAGGAACAAGGAAATGATTTCTTTCCTTCCACTAGGACTAACTCCCATTGCCCCTTGATGCCAAAAATACAACCCCTTCCCTTTTCCCAGGTGCCAAGACCCATCGGTGCTATTGCACAACCAGCCATAACACCTCCCTGCACCTTCCTGACATTTCAGCAAGTCACAGGAATGATGAAGTTTGGGGCTGGCCTAAAAAATCCTCTCCCCATCCAGGCTATTCTCTTTACGCATTACAGGACAAATCTGTGCTATGGCTGAAACACCCATCCTTACTCCCTGCAGGTCCAGCCTGCACCCTTTGCCTGAATTTTGGTGCAGTCCTCTGTGCCCTTGAGCCCAGCTGTGTACCAGTGGGGAGATATTGCTCCTCCTCCACGTCTGATTGTGTTGCTCTCTGTGATGGGTGGTGTGGTTGGGCTGGAGCAGGGAAAGTGGCTATCTGCCAAGAGTAAGGTCAGTACAGCCTGGGAAACAAAAGAGAGCTGGGTAGAAATTGCCTTCCATTACCTCTGAGTTAGCACAGGTAGATGCTACCTCAGGTGCTGGACCGACAGCATTATCCCCAGGGTATTACCACATCCATTTTTTGTCTTGACTTTTCTACTTCTGCCAAGTGACAACCCCATTCTGCTTTCTCGACTGACCTCCAAAGCAGAATATCCAAGACAAAATGAAAATGCAATGTCTGCCTGGAAACCACCCAGGCAAGCAGCCAGATCTGTAGCCCAGCTCTTCACCTCAAGGCTTACAGCCAAAATTCTGCCCTCAGACACAATTCCTCCTGAAGCCAGCCAGAGCAGCAGACCAGCATCTGCTCACCGGATCTGGCCATCAGTTACAGTGCAACCTGGGCACAGGCTGGGCTCTTTGCAGGTGTAAAGCAGCTGAGCTCCAAAACCGAGAACAACCTTCACCCTGAGGGTGGAAAAGTGGCTGTTCCTAAAGGACATGCATTCAGCAGAAAGTTCAAGATAGACAAGTAGAAAGATTTTAATTGATTCAAATGATAGCTACTCAGTAGCAAGCAGAGATGACTATCACGGCAGAGGGGACTCCTGGGCTGCCTGTATACACCGAGCTTTGCAATAAACCAAAGCATGAGCAACACATAGCTTGCACAGGCCAGGTCTCCTCTCACGCCAGTGGTAAAGGGGAGCTTGGACATCAGAGCACTAAACTTTCCACATATTAAAATGGTAGTTATGCTAAACAAGGCCAGAAATATAGCATCAAAATATTTTTCAGCCACAGGAATTACAGAATTTGAAGACAAACCCGCATGTTTAAGTAGCTTGTACCACAAACCTTCGCTGCTTTTGTCCTCTATTTCCTTGCCTAGGTCAGAAAAAGCCTCTGCATATGCATATGGCCTTGTTCTGACAAGCTCTTAAGGATAAATGCTTATCGAAAGCGTTTTCTGAAATGGGTATTTCTTGCATAAAACCTCTCAGTACAGGAGCTGTGTTATGATACCCAAGTGCTGCTTCTTTCCAGATCTGACCACCTTAGTCCAGTTCTCTCCTCGCCTGCCTTTAAGTTTTCCCTTCCCAAGGTGCCCAGGAAGGGTGTCGCTTTGCCAGATTGAGGCATGCTTGGAATTGGTAACGATGGTTTGTAGGACCTCTCCAGCAGTGTTTGCTGCGCTAACCTTCCCTCTCATCTTCCCACCAACACATACATTTGCACATTTATGGGTGTATTAATGAGAAAGAACAGTTTATTATTCACATCCGGCCTCACACCTAGCTTTTCTGCTAAGCTAAAGGTGCCGGAGATGGTCCTGTTTGAGACAACCTACGGCTCCCTAGGTGAAGGCTGGGAAACAGGCATTGTTTTCACAAGCAGCTCACAGGAGATAGACGTCTTCAAGTGAGCTTCCCCTGGACCATCCAGACTTGCAGCCTCAGGGTCAAAGCCTGAGCAACAGCTCCCATGAGCCACTCCGCTGCTTCTGCAATGCAAGCACCCAAACAAAAAGTGTTTTTGCAGAGGTGAGACCATTTATTTGAGAAAACTGCCTATGTATGTCCAGCCTCTCCCAATTATTGCAGTTCCTTCAGCAACAGCTTCATTTCCCCCTTTCCCTCTAGATTTTGACTCCTCAAACTAGAGCGTGGTGCTTACTCTGCTTTATTCTGAAGTTACGGCAGTGTTGCTTGCCAGCACCTACAAGAATTTGGGGTTGGTACAGCCACTATCTGGGCTTTCTTTGAGGTTTTTTCCGAGAAGCTTTCCTCAAACATGGCTTTCAAAATTGTTATCATGGATCCAGTCTTAGAAAAGGCAATTTGTCTTCATCACCCAGAAAGAAAACATACCATGAACTAATTAGCACTGATGAGTTTTGCTGACTTATACTTTCACATCAGTCTGAATGGGACACCTGGGATGAGACATGCAGTAGTGGCATTGCACCAATTTACACCAGCTGAGGCCCGGCCCAGGCACTCTGATCTGCTTGCAGGAGGAAGACAATAGCAAGTAGGGACATCTTAGTCACTTAAGGCAAGAAAAGTGTGATGCAACTGCTCTAAAACCAGATAGCTTAGCAACCCCTGGCAGCATCTGCTCGCCCTGATACCCAATCCAACTCACACAGCCGACAATCCCCCATAAAAGGGCACTTGGGGGATGTTCAGGCACCAGCAGCCTGGTGGCTAGATATGGCCCTGGCAACGTAACTGGTGGGACCACAGGGCCCTCTGAATTTGAGAGCAACAAAGAAAACGTACTTCTTTTATTACTGGAACCCCCTCCATCATCTTTAAATGAGCACACTCAGTTCTGCAATCCTTCCAAAAGCAGAAATGCAACTGTGCCCAGTGCCAGAGCAATTTTGGGGAAGCTCTGCACCACACTAACCATTTAAGGTCAAACAGTTCATTAGCCAACCCAAACTAGCACTCAAAGAGGGCTCAGCTCACAGCTAAGCCTGATTAAATGCCACAATAGAGGCCTTATTAAGCACACAACCATTTCTGGAGGTAGCCTGGCTGGATTAACACTCAGCACTGCCTGTGCCTCAGAAGCTGGGTTGCTGTGGTCTCCACACACACAGGCACCGAGCATGTGCTCCTTACGCTGGCTGCTTCTGCTCAGGGTATATTCCCACTCTATCCCCTTCCAACACCCTCATTAGCTGTGCATCTTCACCCAGCCATCTGCAACTGAGAAAAAAAGCGCTTCTCTCGGTCTGGCCACCCTCAGCCCCCGGGGACTCGAGCCCTAGTGGCTGGAGGGCAGCACACGGCTGCACACTGCGCGGGAAGGGCAGGCTGCTCGGTAGGCACCAAGTGCGTGGCCCCTTCC
>NW_008824035.1:3874463-3953233 GCF_000699105.1 Pygoscelis adeliae
GTCCTCCTCGGCCCGGCCCCCGGCCCTCGCCGTCCCTCCGCGCTGATTCTCTCTTTCTCTCTCTCTCTCTTTTTAAAGTGTGACTGAAACAAAACAAAGCCAAAGGGACGCTGGATCTATCATTGGTTGATTTTTCTCCTTTTTTTTTTATGATCAAAAACAACCCCCCACCCGAGCAAACAAACACACACAAAAGCAGAAAGAAAGGGTCTTGCTCAGCAGCAGCATGGATGTCTTGGCTAGTTATAGTATATTCCAGGAACTCCAGCTTGTCCACGACACCGGCTACTTCTCAGCTTTGCCATCCTTGGAGGAAAACTGGCAGCAGGTGAATCATTTAAATTACTCCTGTAAATCTCTTAAGCGCAGACAGTCGATGCATTGGGGCTGCATTTCTGACTGTATTTTATTTTTGTTCTTTAATTCGGGGTTGGGTTTTTTGGTGGTTCTTCTTTTTCCGCGTGGGTAGACCTTTAAATCTCTGTATTTTTTGCCATGACAAACTGTGCAGTCCATTCAAATCTGTCTGCCTTCAGTCCTTTCTGAGCACGCCCGGCAGCACCTGAGATCCGGTGGCATTCTTTAGGCTTTTGTTTTTATGATGATGACTATTTTTATTTTATTTTTGAGCTTAGATTTTTTTTTTGTTGTTGTTCTTTTAAGCAAGGCTGATCACTTCCAGCCAGTGCTGACAACTGGCAGCTGGTGGAAACGGAATAGATCATTCTTATTTTCAGGTAATTAGTATATGTCAATAAAAATTGTAGCTTAAATCAGAGATTGGGAGTGGGCAGGTGTGTAGATGCACTAGCAAAAGCTTTTAGGCTAAATTCTATAACTAGGGAGGTGACTTATTTTTCATTCTTTTCTTTTTTTTTAGAAGGTGGGGAGAAACACACATTTCTTGCTGTATCTTAAAACAATGACGCCTTAGGCTGGTTCCAGTAAACCAGTGTGTTTTGAGGCACCGTAGGGTTAATATGCAGACAGAATTAGGATACTTTAAAGGTGGAAATCAAGTATTACGAGTGCATTAAAACGATGACTGGTGGCTTAAATAAATAAGACCAAGGAGAAGAGTAGGTTACAGAGGAAAGAGTTGTATAGAATGAACTATGAGCCCAAATGCATAGATCTATAAATAGTTATCAGCTGAGATACTGAGGGAAAAGGAAAGACAGGATTCCTTGTTACGGCAGGACATTGTGAGACAGTCCTGTTTCTTGATGTGGTTTTCTGGCAGAGATGATATGCCAGGTGAAATTCTGGAAACCAGTGTCTCTTTAAAAGAAAAAAAAAATCCACTGGTGGGTAGGAATAGTGGAGTGTGGCTGGGATGACATGTGGTGCTAATGCAGCGCACGGACCAGTGGCACTATTGGTATAAGAATAACGAGCCGCTGGTTTTCATCTTGCCAGCATTCACCTTAGCGTAAGGGTAGCGTGTGTTAGGTCTCCAGAAAGTAACAGTTTGGGATGTTCATTTAATTTTTCCTTAGAAGTGTGTGTGGGGAGAAATGTGGACGGTAGGGCTTCAGGGGAGCACTCAGGCTGTAGCATTGTCATCCAGCTGGACCAGGGCTGGATCTTTAAAGGTTTACCCTAGTAAAATTGTTTTGGCTTCAGCTTTGTGTGTGTATGTGCACACACACGAGATGTTTAATGACAGCTACAGTGTGAACACATTCAGGATTTAATTTGCAAAATGACCGATCCAACTTTGCTTTATCCTCCGAGGGGGAGGGGATGCTTTTTGTTATTAATATTCAGCTCGCACATCTGTGATGGTCACATCTGCTTTCCTTTTGTATTTTTAACATGCTAATTAAACTGAAGAGGTTAATATAATTTCATTAAAAAAATTAATTTCATGGCATCGTTGTTGGATCGGTTGCATATTCAGTTGCATATTAGTAACAGTCCAGACAGTCCAAAGCGAGATAATCTGTTGACATAGCCAGCATGCTTTAGGCAGTACTGTGTGTGATACTCTGTCTCCTGCTGCCGCCTTTTATGCATGGAAGAGCAGCAGTTTGTTTTATACGGTACAATGTACCTACCCAAGCCCACTGTTACTATTGCGAAATTTAAACTCTCACTCTCCTGGTTAAACCCCACTGATTCTCCACATAGGTTTGAAAAGAGAAGTTGAAAATAATTTATTACATTTTCCCTTATTTCCCCTCAAATCCTCCAACCAGTGCCTGATGTTTCATAATACATCCTGTATTTACAGTTTGTTTTCATTCCCCTGTTGCTGCCTGGACTCTCCTTGCAAACAATGGGGAGCAAAACTGATGTATCAGTGGTGGGAGCAGCTGAAGCTGGCTGTACAGAGCATGCTGTCATGCAGGCTTGGCAGACCCACTAACACAGAGACCCCGATTTCATTCTTCTGAATCACTTGCAAATGTAGCCAGGTCTTGGGGATTTATTTATTTTAGGCAAACCATAGCAACTTTGGGACAAGGGATGTGTGTGCATGGGTGTGTGTTTCTAAAGGTATCCTTTAAAACTGTCAGGCTGCAGTCGAGACCCCAGGGAAGAGAGCTGACAGGGCAGTGACTGATCCCTGCGGGAAGCATCAGGATTGGGAAGCAGCAGCTTTAATTTTGAGTGAAAACACTTGAATGGGTCTTGCCTCCGCTCCCATGAAGAGCTCTGGTGCCATACCCAAGCTTCACAGAGGCTCCAGAGCAGTGCTTCTCCCAGCAGCAAAGCAGCGCCCTGGGAGATTACTTCAGTCTCTTAAAAGGGGGGAAGTAGTTGTGTGGGTCAAGAGCAGGCTTCCTTATCACGTTGTGAGCTCCAGTGTTTTTGTGATTAGCAGCTACTAGTGCTTGATGTGGAGAGGTTAGTCTGTGCCGGTTCCTGCTCCTAGAAATGGTGTCTACTGTGATACCATAAAAGATGCACTTGCCCCACTGAAAATCAGAGCATGCCTTGGGGTGAAAGTGTTGATGCAGTCCTGTCTTCCTTTTCTCCTGAGTGTGGACCACACTTTTGTAGCCGCTGGCTGAGGACTACACAGCTGGGGCAGTTGCTCGTATTTCCGATTGTGAAACACCCATCGCTCACGGAGGGCACTGACAGCACAGGCAGGTTGCTAGATGCTTGCATGCAGTCAGCTGATCTCTCCCTTTTTTCCTTCCCACTGCAAGAGAAATGTGAGCAAGTTTGGTATCTGTGCTTTTGACAATTAGCATTGGAGTTGAATGAGAGCAACCCAGCAATATGTACAAAACAAACAGATTTTGTGTAGGAAGAGATTGTCATCTCTTGCGTAGGTTTCTTTTTTAGGAGGAAAAAATACAAACAAAAAACCCCTCACTCCGCCCTGGACATAGTTTACATTGTAAAAGTGGAAATAACTGAAGTGGAAGCTGGAACAGAATCCATGATGTGTTTCACGTTATTTTAAAACACTTGTTGGGAAGGGAGGTCTTAGTTTTTAGGCAGCAAAAGCTTAGCTTTACTATATCAGCTTTGGGTGTACTCCTTCAGGCAAAACACTTTTGAGATCAGGAGGGTTTTTTCTTGGAGTGGGGAGATCAGGATCTAATGAGTCATTCATAGCACAGCTTCATCAGGAGGGAGAACTTTGTTTAGTCTTTGTTTAGCTTTTCCAGCAGCGTTGAGCCGCCACAGCACTGAGAGAGATTAAAGGAAGAGGTGGGCTCTGTGCATTGGAAAATGAGGCATTCGCTGTACGTCACCTGGCTGGTATCTCAGCATCTGTGTGTTTCTGCCTGGCGCTTGATCCTGACTCTGATTGAACCGTCCTAGTTGCTCTCTGTCCCTGTGAGCTGACTCTGCAGTTCAGGACCCAGGGTGGGGGGGAGATTTCAGCACCTGCGTGGCTGCTGCGGTGCAGCGGGAGGACCTCTGGCCACATATGCCGTTGCTTGAGGGTAGCTGTCTGATGTGGCATCCATGAGATTGGAACCAGACTGCTGGGAGAGACAGCATGAGGCCGAAGGGCGCCTCGTTACTCTGCAGAGGAAGGAAGTGGGTAGGAGGCTGTTTTTGAGGGAGGCAACTGTGCAGAGTGTAGCCCATGCAGCTGCACGTGGTCCCACTCTCAGTGTGCCAGGTTGCAAAGAGGAGGAGAGCAGGACTGAGCATTGGGAAGGGACGGACATGGGGCTTCAGTCTGTTCTTCCTGTTGGGCCTTCACAATGTCATTTGGGGGGTCATTAAAAGATCAGTGTGCAGAAAGCATCTTTTGTAGTCAGATGTGTCTCTTCCTAGGGGTAACATTTCAAACCACCCCTATTATCCTTCTCCATAGGCCCCTTGGAGGGCTCTGGGCTCACTGTCCTTGTGTGGAGAAGGGGTCTGATCAGGAGACGTTTTGGGGCTCTCTTCATATTCTGTGTGGGCCATAGGGCAGCCTCTAGCATGGCAATTCCTGTAATGTCAGAGCACAGGAGCACAAAGAGCACGTAGATGCACAGGGTCACCAAGTGTATAGCTGATGCAGGTGTATAAAATCAGCAGGACTTAAGTGCCAAACCCTGGCTTATTCTAAAAGAGCCAGCCTTTCCCACGTGTGTCATTGGGCAGAACAGGTCTAATTGGCTGGCAGAAGTGGAAATAGTGTTTTATCGTTTGCCTGATAAGCATTGCCCGATAACATTTCCTCTTGCCTTGGCTGACCCGGTTGCTCTCAGCTGCAGCAAACAATGATGCTTCCAAGGGAGATGCATGTTTCCTGTAAAGCACAGGATCAAGGAAGCCTTTGTTTCGCTCTTGACTATGTTGCAGAGCCTTCTTTGCATATTTTTAATCAAGTCTTCCAGTCTCAGTTTCCCCCTTTCTGAAGTGACTGACAACAACGATGCTAAGGCATGGTCTTTGCAGGGCTGGGAGGCTGAGTTTTGACCCGTTCTGGCAAAGTGCTTTGAGATCCCTGTGTTGTGTGAGAGCAGAGTATCCCGAGGTGACTAATCTAGCAGAACTCTTACATCTTAATGCTGACTTCTATTTGGCAGACAGGGTCATTTTCAGGCCTATAGGAAAAATTTCCACTGTTACGGGAAAGGAATAAATCACACTGGAGAACATTCCTGCCTCCCCATCATCTCCATTGTTCTAGTTTAATGGCATAGTTGGCCACTACATAAACTAAGCCATCTCTTTTAATATTGCTATTTCATCTTGGTTCCAGTCACAGTGTAACACATTTCTTAAGTGCTTATAGTACATCATGCCTCTTGAGAATAACTTGCAGAAATGGTTGACTTCCAAGAACAGCCACATGTGTAATGCAGTGTATTTCAGACTCTGAGCACCGGTCCATTTATACTTGCAGGCTCTCTGCTTGCTCCATGTGCTGAAAGCATGCTCCTATCACCTTACAGAAAGAGATGGAGAAAGAGAGGAAAGACAAACTTGAAACTGTGGTCTCTATTGTTTCATGATTCCTTAATTACAGAATCTGTTGTTTTAAGTGATTATTTCTTTGTATTATGAAAGTGTAGAGCCCCACAATCCACATTACAGTTCTTAAATAGCTGATTATGTGTGTGACTTATGTCAAGTGATTTTGAAATGGGGTAAACACCTTTAAGCAATGCACAATCATGATGTGGGTACTCAACTAGAAAATATTTTTTCTTATTTGTTTGGGATGCTTTAACCTCCCTTCCCTAAGCCCACATGTTTCTGCATGTCCTATTGAATAGGCAATGCATAGATTAGAGTGGGCTACATAAAAATCATGATATATAGCTAGTCTGCAATGTGATACTTCCATGTGGAAATGGCAGAAGGTCTTCAGTTCCATGCAGTAATTTCACACTTAAGCTCTCCAGGGTGGAGGCAAATGGTATCTTCTGGATATTGTCGTATTTTTTGAGGCCTTGACAAATGACTCTCCACTGAGAAACATCCAGTGTGTTGCTTCTCCATTCTGCACTGTGAAACATGTTATAGGGAAGTGAGAAGGAAGCTGCTTCTCTTTGACTCTGTAGCTGCATATGAACAACGTTGATTGCAATTGTCCTTATAAAACAAAGGGATTTTGCTCACGGGCTGAGCAGCATTGGTGTTCAGTACATTAAGCAATGGGGTAATAGTACACCTCATCTCCTATCAAGTTTGTCACATTCTGCAGAGGGGAAGAAAAATTGTAAGGTTTTGATCACCATGCTCAAAACCTCATAAAAAGTTATTCACAGGTATTGTAATTGGTGGCAGTTTTCCTTTTTGATGGTAAACCTGAATTCTGGAGAGTTAATAAAGGTGTTTTCAAGAATGGTGCTGAGTCCCTCTTACTTTCCTTTCTGTTTCCCTGGACTCTCAGGTGCCTCCTGCCCATTCCCTTACGTATTCATCTACAATTCCCCCACCACTTCCAAACTCCCAGCAGCACTCAGGAGCTGGGAGTGCCATTTTTGTGGTGTCTTTCAGGCTCAAGTTGCAGGAATCACCCACCTGAATTGCTCAATTTCTTCTCCCCACAGGTCCTCTTTGTACTACGGGTGCTTCTGCCTTGGTCCACATGAATCTGAACCCTGAACTGCAGGGTTCAGCTGATTCTGTAGTAAACAATCAAAACAAACCTGCCAGGGAAAGAACCTCCCCACCTCCCAAATTTTCCTGGGTAGAGAACAGGTTTGGAGTACAGCTGTTACACACAGGTATATCCTGGCTTGATGCTGTTGTATTTGAGACCGTCCCAGTTTTCTTCCTTTGGCTTCAGTCTTGATAGGTGCTACATGTGTTTTGATTGTCTGAGTTTGGTACTCTCTTGGCTGTGTCTCCTTCCCAGCATTGCCACTTTGAGTTAAAAAATCATGTGCCTGGTTCCCAAGACACTGACATTGTCTTTAAAGTCACAGACTCTTATTTTTTAATTTGATGTTCTTTTTACTTTCCCTGCTTCGGAGCCACTGAAGATTTGTTTTATTGTCTTTTATTCTCAAAAATAAAAAAGCTGGGATTTCCAACAGTTACTTGATTCCAGCAGCATTAAGAAAATGCCACTACTGTGGCATTTTGAGAGCTGGCAGTACAGAGGTAGGTGTGTATGTCAGAAAAAGCTCAGGTATTGCTGTGTTCACCAGGCTGGATTTGCCATCCCTGCTCTGGCAGCAGCTGGAGAGGAAGGCTGCCTGGCTGTTCAGGTTGTTAGGCTGCCTGTGAGAGCAGAGTTCATGTCTCATTTCCCTTCTTAGAAGAAATTGTTTCAGCTTTTATGCTCAAAGATAGTTCGACATCTTGGATTTCATCAGGACACCAAACCTTTGCTTCTCAGTTCTTAAGTTACAAGATTGGTTGGCAGCTCTTCCGTTCTCATCGGGCTGCAGCGAGGATTAATATTACGAGTTTGCAATGCTTGGGTACAGCGGCTGGGGCAGGAGAGGGTTCTACTAGGATATGGGGAGATGGGCAGCCAGCCCCTCTGAAGCTGCCAGCCCAAATCCTGCCGTGCCAGCCGGCAGGTGCTGAAAGTGCAGGACAGCTCCTGTGCAGGGAGTGTCGGTGGGGTGCGGCATTGCCTCTCCGAAAAAATGAAAATAAGGATCTGAAAGGTAAGATTAAATCCCCCTTCCCAGAGGTCTGTGTTGTCTTTGAGACAACCTGTGCATAGCACTAATTTGACCCCTTCTCTAGGTTTTTAAAAGGTGTTGGAGTTGGGTATAGGAAGCTCGGGCAGGAAGGCATGGATTTTTTTTTGTTTAAAAGGTTTAATATATCGGCTCTGATATATTAAGCTGCTCTGATGCTCTTAATCTTTTTAAAGCAGGTACCCATCCTCTCCCTGTTCTTATACGTGAAGAATCCTTTCCAATCCAGAGCATTTCCACTCAGTGCAACTGTGTATTCATTATATGTGTTATTGTTCGGAGAACTATTAAGATGCATGTGGTATGCTTTACAATGTACGCTAAAAAGTCTGAGTCATTTACACACAGACTGTGTATTAATGCTTGCTGAAGGTCCAGCAGGCGTATTCATTTCAGTGTCATAACAGTTTTGAACGTGGTGTTTATAGACCATGTCTCACATGTCCTAATCCTGTCGGTTATTTCCCAGCATTGTGGACCCAAGTACAAAGCTGGGGTTTAAATCATACGTGGGGGTCAACAGCTCCTACTCCGCAAGGGAGAGAGAAGTAGGCAATGACACAGGCGAGCTTGGGAGGCAGTGTGATTGATTGATGGGGAGGGATGCGAAGGAGAAGGACACTGGCTTGCGAGAGGCTCTTCTGAGACATTCCAATTAGTGTCCTGATTTACAAATCCTGCCCTTAAACCTGCAGCCTCCCAAGGTCAGTTTTAAAGTGACACTGGCATAGGGTTGACGTTTGACCATGATGGACCTTTGTAAACCAACACATTCTGACACAAACTGCAATCAATGGAAGTATCTCCATCCATGTAATTAAAAAAGCCCTGGAAGCAGGGTTTGTGTTTTTTGGACGGGATCATCTTGCCCACCTGCTGCCTTTGCAGTTCTCGCGCTGCAGCATTCTTCCCGTGCAACTGAAATGAAGTGACTGGAAATCAAAGTGCAAATGACTATTTGTTTGGAGTGTGCGGTGAGGAAAAATGCATGCGGCATGACAAGTAAATTAGATTTTAAAAATGCTTTCACTACTAATAGGCTACTATGCTATTAGGCATTTGGTTTTAATCCTGACTCTTGAGTGGGCAAAGTTCATTTTCAAGCATAAGGGAAGTTCTTGGGTTTGTAAACATTTGCAATTTCTGCTGACTTGTCTTCACTCCAGCCCAGGAGGGGAATCAGCATTGCGCTGAATTGCTTTGTGCTGGTGGGGGTGAAGTAGAGGACTGTCTTTAATCGCTTGCCTTTATTCTCCACCAGGGCTGGATGGAAAACAAAGGTTCCAGCGAGAAAAGGCCACGGTGAAAAATGTTCAGTGGGTGTAAGAGTAGAAGGGGTGAGAGGTGCTCCTGTCTGCTTGCTTTTTACACCCAAAATGGACATTGGCCACATCACAGCACTTAGGTGTGAAGTTAGAGACCCAGATTTGAGTCGCTGCTTTGCTTGATTCAGGTCTGCCCTTCCAGCTTACATCTTGGATGTGTGAAATTTCAGTGGATGACGTGGTGGCTCCAAACCCAATAAATTCCAATAAAACACTTTAGATTGGACAAAAATGTAAATTTTTTGGAGAATGTTTGGTAGAAATGTTTCAAACAGTTTTACTTCCTAGAAGTTTTCCTGAGGGCCTGGCCCTGTTTTTGGTGTGAGAGACTTGGTTTGGCTAACATCTTCGTCTTTGTTGTCAATTTTAGCCTTCCGTTTCAGGGCTTGTGCCCCTAAAACTCGATTAATTTTTCCCAGCTATTAGCAATTTGGCTAGTAAAAGGTATCCAGACTCTCTGTATCCTGTGACTCTCTTGCATCTTTTGAGAACTGCAGCCACAACCCTACGTGATGCCTAGGCAATGTCTGGTTACTTCTGGTCTCTAACCTGGGGGCTGCTCTCCCTCCCTCTGGGCGAGGGTCTGGCAAGGCGTGTTGATGCACAAGATGCACAAGAGTGATGCAGTCACACGTTTTCCTCAGCTCCTCGCAACTGCTTGTCACTCTTCTCTCTCCTCTGCTCAGCTGCTGCCGGTGAGGTGCTGTGCCGGTTTGTTGGTGAGGAATCAGTGCACTCACCCTCCCTTGGCACCTCTGGCTTACCGCTGGGTCTGAGGTGCCCCACATCCCAGGGTGCAGGGCGAGGTGAGCAGCTCAGGGGCTTTGTTGTTTTCCTGTGGCTGCACAGCGGTTTGAAGGGTGCCAGCTCTGCAGAGCTTGCTGCCTGCTTCGAGCTGGTGAAAAGTACTAAATAATCTTGGTTTGGGGTTTGGTTTTTTCTCTTCTTTCTTTTGGCCTCCCCTGTCAGCCTAGAAAATTTATGCTGCTTTGAAGAAAACATTCCACTCATCTGCAAGCTACTACAGCTGCCGTGTGAGTAATAAAGTATGGAAAGGAGGAAGGGAGAAGGGAGAAGAAAGATGGGAGCTGGTGTTTCATATGGAAAGCATCAACCCCGAAGTGGCTTTGTTTCCAACATGTGGACAGTGGAGAGGCTGCGTTTGCTGCTCAATGGAAAGTCTGTGCGGGTGAAAAGAAACCTCCCTCGTTAGTGACTAGATCAGATAGGGAGGGACTTCAATGTCTCTTGCTTTTATTTTTAAATTTGTCCACATTTTAAAATAATCTAAATAATAAGGGAGAAGCAAAGGGCACTGGACTGACTTAATTTGAGAATACAGCCAGTTTGGGCAAAATAGCTCTTTTCTGTCTCCATCTGATGCTGCCATCCCAGTTCACTCTGGTGGTGTCACAGCCCTCCCCCAGCTGTTCATGGGTTGTGCCAGCACCTCAGAGTGGTTGTGAACATATGAAGGTTGCTGTACATCAGGTTCTTAGCAAGGTGCATGCTCCTTCTGTTTGTTTTTGGTTTCTGATCATTCAGGATAGTAAAGTCATGTTTGTCGGCTTTCCTGCACAATCAAGGAAACCAGGAGCTTGGTTTTGGTGCTGAGAAAGGTGGTTCTGATGTAGCCAGAAGCCTCTGAGAGTTGGGGCTTTAAGAGACATGTGGGGGTTGCAGTCAAATAGTGAGAGTAAGGGGTGTTTCTGTCTGATCGACCAGAGGAAGGAAGCACTTACAGTTTCGGAGGTCTCCAGTATCTTGGAAGAAGAGGCAGACTGCTGTAAGTGCTGACGTGACCCAGTGAAAGAGCTTGTAAGGTGCTTCTCTTGCAGTTTTGAGAATTTCAGGGTAAGTGGATGTCACCTGGGGTAGTTTCCTACTGTCTACTGCAGGAAAACAGCGTAGACTTCTCTTACTGGAGCATTCCTTAGCTCTCCTGTGTTTTTAAAGTGAAAAGAAAGACTGTTGTATACAACGTTTGAAAACGGAAGGGCGTGGTTTAATCTGTGATTTTTTTTCTAGAGGGAATGAGTCTTTTGGTGTTTGACTGTACAGTTAAGGTCAGGAGGAGCTTTGCTGTTTCTTCCATTGATTACAGGATGAAACCTTCCAGACACAGGCTGAAACCTCTGCCTCCAGTGCTTCCCTGGATGAAGATGTTTGCTTGAATCAGTGCCTCAGGAGCTGGGGTGATTTGGGGGTTAAAGAAGGTAATGTGGGAGCCTTGCTCTGCTCAGTTCGCATGCCACCAGGACAGCCTGGTCCCATGGCACCACACTGTACTTCTGAGTTGGCTGCAAAGCTCATGCTCTCTCTTCAGGGAGCCCTGATTTTCTGCTCGCTCAAGATAGTTTTGTGTTTTCTGAGAGTGACTCCTGTATTAATCTTTCTTGGATGCTGGCAAATGAGTTTCAGGGTGCCCAGTTTAAATACTCTTTACTGAGTGTGCCTAGCTTGTCTTGGGCTTTCTGAGCTTTGGTAGTTTGTTTAAAATGTGAATGAGCCCCAGTTGTTTGAGGGAGAACAGAATGCCAGTGCAGAGTTACCTTCTGGTGTGAAGGACTTGGTGAACGGGTGACTTCCCAGCATAGTTTCTCAGTGCTGAGAATAATACTGGTAGGTGCACAGAGCCCTACAAAGGCTGCATTGGGATTTCTTCTTCCGACATGAGAAATTCATGTTACATTTCTTTGAAGAACACATTTGAGGGAGAGCAAGGGAAGCAAGGCATGGGTGGTTTCTTACTCCCAAATACCTCTAGTGCATGTGACTTATAGAAAATGCTGAATACTCATATTCCAAGTCTTTAGTGCCTGTCGAGCTGGACACTGAGTGGATGCCCTAGGTTGAAGACTCCTCCTCACTGGGACTGTCTCACATGGATTGTCTTCATGCAGTGAGAGCTATACCAGCTGCAAGTCCTTGTAATTCAGTCAGTGTTTTGTTTGAGCAAGCTGCATCTCTGGTCGGATGTTGTTGCAGTGTGGTGTAAGATGGGAATTTCTTTCTCCTTTCCATTTCTTTATGTTTAAGTGGAAAAGGTCGAGGAAACCTTTGACATTCAGTTCTGAATGCTTTTTCTCTTTGTAAATGGGAAGAATAGTACCCACATCACGTTGGGGATTTCAGATCAGTCAGTGAGTCAGATCCTGGGCTGATGCAAACTGATATAGATCTGCCAAAGTCACAGTAGCGATATATGGATTTACACTGGCTCAGTGTCCATGAAGTCACTTGACACCTTGCAGGAGAATGGTCTATACAAATCCCAGGTCTTGTCAGGATGTGGAATAAATATCAGGATGTGGGCAGAAAACAGCACACCCATTTTAATGATTTGATTAAAACAATATTGCTGCTCTATGACTCTCATAAACGTATTTCCACGGGTGTTGGGGGGAGGAGATGTTCTCAAGTGCTATAATGAGGGAGTACATTTTTTAAAATGTTGCACAATAGGCCACTAAGTTGTGCTCTAGCTATATTGGCTTATTTCTGTTTTATAGTGAGCGTGGCCTTAGGCATCCTATAAATACCATTTCTCCCCCACCTTCAGCTAATAAATAATGGAAACTATACCGGAAAGAAATTTTCTTTCCATGAAAGAGGAGGAGGTCCTGAGCTGCCCTCTGTAAAACAAAGGATGTAGCATGATTTGTTTTCTTTGGTTTTTCAAGTGAAGAAAATGTGGGGGTGGGAGGAAAAGAAGATGTTTCTAAGTGCTAAATGTGCTCTCCCCAACACTGCACGGTAGGATGATGTCTGGTGTGGGCATTGCTTCCCCCAGGACAGTAATACCCATCTGTGAAATGAAGACAGATGAGAGAGGATTCTGAACAGTCTCAGTGCATGGGAAGAAAGAAGGATCCCATACTGATTTACCCTCGGGCTTTCATATCCAGCAGTAGAAACCAACCTGAAAGTGGGTGTGAATGAGCGTCTAAAGGAGCCCTTTGTGTAATTCAGTGGGCTGTGTTGTCCAGGGGTCAGACTAAATTATCAGAATGGCCCTTTTTGACCTTAAAATCTGCTTCTGTAAGTCAGTCCGCTTCAAGACCTTTTTGCTCTGTTTTAATGATGTCAAAAAGCTTTAGTGTAAATGTGAGTCATGAAAGGTCCCTGCATGTGCCTGTAAGGGTGGCCAGACACATTTCACTTCCAGAATCCATCACACACATACTGTGTGTCTGGTTGGAAATGTGTCTCGCAGGAGAGACCAGGTTTGTGGAGGTGGGGGCATCCTCCTGCGCTGACTAGAATCAAAAGTGAGTCCATGTCATGTCATGTCATGTCATGTCATGTCATGTCATGTCATGTCATGTCGAGTGTGTGAGGCCACATTCTGACTGTAGCTTGGCCTCTAAGGTTAGAGAAGGGTCAGGGAAGACCTTGTGTTCAGCAAGGGGGTCTTAACTGGCTAATTTTGAACACAAATGGAGGTTCAAGAGCAGGGTGCACATGATGAAAAGGCATTTTCGGTCACTGCCTTCATGCAGCAACAATAAACTGTGCATATAAGCAGATCTGGTCCAGAAACAAATAAGCTCGGAAATTAGCACTGTTAGATCATGAAATTCTTCTGCCCAGGTGCCATTTCTTATTGTATGCCTTGGTGGTGCTTTCCAGTCTCATTTGAAATCCACCTAGCATGAGGCCCTGCTTTCCTTGGAAACATATGCTAAAACCTAATTTAGGAGAGGAATATCTAACAGGCTGTTCAGTCTCCTACCCGAGTCTAATTCCTCCCCCTCCCATATTCTCTCTCTTCTCCATGAGGAAGTCCATTGCTTTGTTTGGGTTCACCCTGTTCATAGCTGCACAGCCTGTGACGCTTTTTCCCATCTTTATCTATATTAACTCTTTCAAGGATTTTTATCTAAATGTGAAATAAACCCCCTGCTCATTGACTGGAGATTATAACACTGACTGTGGAACAGACGTGATAAATAGTAATAAATGTGCGTGTCCCTTTCAGTTTTGTCATACTTTCCATCTCTGTGTTCCTTCCAATTTTCCTGTATATCAGATGCTAAGAATGTGTCCTCAAAGCTATATTGGTCTTCTCTGTGTCTTATCTGTTCTAGGTCTCTTTTCAGTCTTACTGGATCTCTGCTTTGTATTGAGATGCATGTTATGTTGCTGTTTTTTCCAGAAACGCATTCATTTACCTTCTTCCAAATTCAATCTCAAGGATTTAATTCCTGCGCCTGTGTGGTTTTCTTTATATACTGCCTCTCTTGGCTGGCATCACAAAAAAATTTAGCATTTCCTCCTTAAACTCTTTTCCCTGCTTTTCTTCACAATGAAAGCTTTTTATCAGTTTCCTTAGTTTTCCGATTTGTTTTTATTAAGCATGTTTTTATAGTGAGGTCTGCGATCCATCAAAGTAACCGGAAACAAAGAAATTGATGCCAAGTTTTTGTTTGTTTGTTTAAAGAAACAGATCAGACTTTAACCGGGATGAATTCAAATTGGTGCTGCTGACTTGACTTGATGATAGCTGGTTCTGACTGCCAGCTATTGACAGTGAGTCGTGGAAGATCTCAGCATTTTGAAGAGCCTAAAACCACAAATATAGCCATGGGGTTGAAAATCACGTGGTGGTATTAGTATCAGGAAGAGCAAGGTCACTGTGAGTTACTGCCCTTTGTTTGGGAAACAGTATCTATGTGCTGGTGAGTTAGTTAGCTGAAGACCACTAGTTTTGTGGTTGATGGATGTGAGGTGGGTGTTTAACCTGGATCATGGTTAAAGGGTAAAGGCCCCTTGAATTTTGGTGCCCACTCAGCACACCTCTGCCTTTCTCTTCAGCAAAGGGATCTGCTCCGACGCAGGCAGGGAGCAGGCCTGCCTGAAACGCTGCAGGGTCAGTGGCAGGGTCCCACCACTGTCCCTCTGGAGGGTCCTTCCCTCTGCCACCACCCACCAGGGTGGGTGGCTGTGGTGGCCTTAAGCAGGGTGGCTCCCTGCCACCCCGGCCCTGCAACCTTAAAGGAGGATTTGCCAAAGCCGCTAGCATAAGGCAAAAGAGCCTGCCTGAGCCAGGGGGAGTGTTAGCTGCTCTGGACTGCAAGGCGCTCTTCGGTTCGCTTGGCGGGTCACCCCGGGCTCTGGGCCTTCCTGCTGTGTTTGTCCACTGTGCTGCTTTTAACTGTCTCTGCTCATTTGAGTCAGCTTGGGCTGCTCGCATGGCAAAGAGATATTTTCCTGGTGTTTCAGAAGATGGGTGATTCCCTTTCCTTCCTGTGCAGAAGGAAAGCTGCTCGCCCCATACAGGGTCTGCCGGGGTTACAACAAAATAGTGGGGCCTTGCCAAATAGCAATGAGGTGCACAGCTGGCTGCGGGGGTCTGCTAGTTTTTGCTTGGTTCTGCCTCTGTGAAAACTTCTCACAGGAACTGTCATCTTTCTCCCCTTTATTCAGCAAGCTCTTAAACTGTGGGTGTCCGTGAGGGGTTTTTGTGTGGAACATGAGGACTGTAAAGAAACAGGTCCTTAACAGTGTGCTGTTGTTAATGATCCTGCAGACCAGCATGTAAAAAGCCAAATGTTTTAACAGAAATTAAGGAGTGAAAACAAAGAAAGCACCTGCTACAATGAGGCACCACATGGCACCATCCGTATGACTTGATGGTGTGATTGCACTGGTCTGCATCCTGGGTGTATTCTTCCATCTAATGACTTCCTAGAACAGTTGAAAACAGGGGTATGCAGAAAATCCACTGTCCGTCCAGACGTTAATCAGTACAAAAGTTGAAGTTCAGAAATAAAATATGAATGAGAAAATTGTGGGAAAGCAGTACTCTCTGTGCCTACCTCTATTTCAGTACTGGGGACCGTGCCGACAAATTTGTGCAGTCTGGAGCAGCAAATCCCTCAGCAGTACCCTGATAAGTCAGAGGACCTGACACCTACAGTCTTGGAAGCAAAACTTGCAAGTTGCCTTTTTGAGGCTCAAATTTTCCAAGAGCAATGACAGAGCTGTTTCAGCAGAGAAAAATACATACCCTTTCATCCAAGACCCAGAGGTCTGGAGCATTCAGATGTCTGATTTGATGGTTGGGCTTTGAACAGACAGGATGCTTCACAGCCATTGCCCTTACAGAGCAGGGAAGCTGTAGTGTGCCCATTTTACAGGCTGGGAAATTGGGACGCCCAAGTGCTAAGTTGTTGGAGAGACGAACTCAAGAGCAGAGTTTGAAAAGGATACCAGCTCCCTGATCTCCATTTTAATTAAATTCTTTCTGCAATTGTCTTCCCTGGCAGTTTAACTGGTGGAATGTGGTCTAGCAGAGGAATTTTTGGCTGCAAACTTGACAGGAATATTTTTCTGGGCCAGATCCTTGCTTAGTGTAAATTAAGATGACTCCACTAGCTACAATCACAGCGCTAGCGATTTACTCCTTCCTCTGAGAATCTGGCCCTGGTTTGCAGACAGTGGGCAGTGTCATATAATTTGTTCTTTTTAATTTTAGTCTGTCTAGACACTTTTGCAGCACCCCTTTCTGGGAGGACTTTGTGCCAGCAGCTCTGGAGCAGCACCACACTATGCTGGTGAAAAACACTTCGCAAACGCAGTGTGGAGGTGGCCTGGTGTGCTCAAACTCAGCATTTCACCTCCCTGGTGCAGGGTTTGGCTTTGATAGTCTCGGTGTTTTTTGGTGGAGAGGTGGCAGAGGGGATTCATGGCAGGATTTCTTCTCTGTGGAGGGGGAGTGAGTCTGTCATTTTCCCCATTTTTGACGATGTGTTGTCCCAGCTGAGTGCTGGAGAAAGATGGCTGGTGCCAATGCAGCGTTTCTGTGGTAGTTTTTTTTTCCAGCAATGGATGACACACTTCTCTTTGTGGGTAAGAAGGTCTTTCTCCTGGTTTTAAAGGCCATTTGCTGGTCTTGTGTTTATTATTACAGTCAGTCCTTCCTCCCATACCGTCCGTATTTACCACTCAGCCTGTAGCTTCTCTGCTATGTTTTCTCCCACACTGAGTCACCTGGTACAGGGGTGGTACCTCTCTAGTCTTCAAACTCATCACGAGGCACACACAGGACATAGTTCTTACAAAATCCTCAGATTTGCTGGCCATGGTTAAGCAGGTGATTAGTTAGGACTGTTTTCTTCCCCTTCTATTCTCTTGCCAATTCTCGAGTTACTCATCAGGATTGTCCGTAACTGTTTGTCAAGAGCCAAACACAGAAAGGCCATGTCTCTGGCTGGAGCTCAGGAGCGGCAGCGATATATACCCTTTTACTACCATTACTTCTGCTTGAATCCAAATGCACTTAACCCCTAATCCTCATAATCATTTTACAAAACTTGCTAATCATAAAGTGCTACCTTCTGTTGTTAGCCACCTACATTTTATGTGTGTGTACCTAGCCCCCAAAAGGAAGGGTCTTCATGGCTGCAGAAAAAAGACTGAAGATAGGGATCCTAAAGTCGTTAAAAACAAAATTTCTTTTTGAGAAAAACATAAAGCACGCACTATTTCTGGGATTCCACCTGAGCTTGATCCATACTAACGAAACAGAGCTCTCCCAAAAAAGCAGCTCGCGTGGAAGTGGGTAAGAGATTCTTTGTGCAATCTTAATGATTTTGAGAGAGACGTTTCCCCTGTGAATTGCTGTAGGAGTTTGCACTCCTTCCCCCATGCTCAGCAGAGGCAAGAACATATGACTATCCTCATGTAAGGTAGCACAGTGTTAATAATGCTGCTGTATTGATCAAATTGGGCTGCTTTGTCACCAGGGACATCTGGGAGGATTTATTCTGACTCCTAAGGCTGTGCCTCCTAAAATGCATTTTCCAGTCCTTTCACTAGGCGAAGGGTGTGTTGTGCTTTTTGTCTTAGCCTGCAGGAGCAGCGCTTTCAAAAGATTTCATGGTATCCCACCATCCGCTGCCTCTATCATTTCTGTTTTCAGGGCTCCCACCTCACTCCCACTCAGAGCTGGACGAGTCTCAAGTTCAAAAATGCGTTGCGGCAAGATCCAGTTGTTTGCCCTTGGAGAGCGCCTGGAGGAGCAGCCGCTGGCTGCTGGAATGTGGATAAACACAGGGTGACGGGAACAGGAGAGGCTTCCTCTTTGCTTAGAAAGTGAGCAAAACATCGGTAAGAAAGCAGCGTAGAAGGAAAAACATGTGCAGGGTGGTTTTGTCCCCCCCTGCCCAGGCTGATATTCATGACCTCATTAAAAAGATCAGTCTGCTTCAGAGACTGCACGTGGTCATTTTTAAGTGTAGGGAGAAACCAAATGTGGCTTTTATTTTTCCATCTGATAAATTGCCAGTTGCAGGTTTTACTTACAGAACACTCTGAGTAGTCTGAGAAGAACACGATCACCTTGATATTATATTTATGAGTAAAAACGGTATGAGGCAAAGAAAGCTCTTAGCTCGCATGCAAAGAAGACTTTTAATGCAGTTTTTGCTTCCAGGAATGCACCATTATTCGTGGTGGGGAAGGGACACATTAGCAGGCTTGACAGGAGGACTGATATGCCTAGGTGCACTCAGGGGCTTGCAGGGGCAATTTGACATCATGCTTCTTTCACAGGTGTCGTGAGCTCGGTACTCGGTAGTGATGGGATGTCTGCAGAGTGGGGAACAGTTAGAGACATTTGAAATGGAGGAAAACCCCTGAACCTTGCTCTGGTGATGGTGGGAGCACCTCTGGGATGCTCTGAGCAGAGCCCACGTGTTCAGAAGTGCTGCGATGTATTCTGCAGGGGCTCACGGTGGCAACCGAGTCAAGAGTCATGCCTGGAAAATTGTGTCCTGAATGCATAGGCTGCCAATAGTGCCAGCTATAGCTAAAGCAGCATGGTTTGAGTGCATTGCTCTCCCTTTCGGAGTCCCAGTTCCTGGACAGCTGGGTCTGAAGCAGATCCCTCCAGCAGCCCCAGCCACCACAAGGCTTTTTGGCTCTTGCTTCAGCTCTGATATCATGCAACCACTTGGGAAGTGCAACTGCTTGGGAAGCGCAACTGCTTGGGAAGCGGAGCCGGCTGGAGGCGAAGCAGCAAAGTGCTCCCAGGAATGTTCCCTGCAAAGCAGACTGTGGTCTTTGCACGACTCCTCCTCTCCCAGCATAAAGGTTACCTTTGTATGTTCATAACCAAAATAAAATTGCAGCTCCTGAAAGCTATAATTTGTACTTGGGGGAACATAATGTTTGCGTTTAGCTATTGCAGGGATTGTACCAAAGCACATTGACAGAGGTCTGGAAGTGTTTGGGATGACGATAGCAGGCAACAGACTGCCTTTGGGGGCTACTAAAAACAGCTTTATTTAAGCAGTATCGATAAACAAAATGCCAGGGAGGATTCGTTGTACCGTGAGGAAGAGGACCCCACTCCTGCAGCGGGAGAGGCTGTCCTTCCTCAGTTCCTGCTCTTCCCCTTCCCACAAACCGAGCCAAGAGAGCCTGGCCGCAGTCTTCCAAGCCGTGACATTGGAGACTTCCATCCCATCTCAGAAAGACAATAGAGGGAAGGAGTGGTATACAGCCAACCCACAAAGGCAGGCTTATCTCGGGAGATGCTATATAGGCTTAAATAGATGTGGAAAAGGGAAATTGGGGAAAATAGGACACTTAAGGTAAACTAACTACATTTTTTAAATGTCTGAGTTGGAAATATGCCAGATAACATGTCCACTGTTGGGATTATAATGAATACAATATGTTTCCTCTTTTCCTTGTTGGTAAGTGGATTTTGTTTATTTCCTTTCTGGTGGTGAGGGACTGCCATTCCCTGCAGTGCATGTTTGGTAGTGAGCTGGAGCTGGCTATGGCGGTTTAATGGGTAAGGCTGCAGTCCTGTGAACGTGACATCTTCCAATTCCTGGCACCATCATTTGGGCCTTTTTTCCTCAGGGAAAGTTGCAGTGTCAAGTTTAATTCGGTTTACTCAAAGAGGATACTTAGGGATAGGGCTGGAAAGCCAAAGGCCTCACAGAGAACCTCTCAGCAACGCAGGTGCAGGCAGATGGGATGCTAAAAGCCTTGCCAGCAGAGAGATGCCTTCATCTGGTATCATCTCTGCAATATGGTGCTGAGTGTTGTGTTAGGTGATGTACCTGGAATTAATTTGGGAACCCTCCCAATTAATTTTAGAGGGAAAGGTGCCAACATAAACTTGAGGCAGGGTCTAGCAGTTTTGCACAGTATTCTCCAATACGTTTCCAGGAATACTTTTCCAGGAGAGACAGAAGGTTTAAGAGAGAGCATGAAAAGGGACACTGACTTGCCTTGACTGCGAGGCTCCTGCCCAAGTAAAGAGTGTTGCTGAGGAGATGCAGTGTGAAGAAACAAGGGAAGGAGAGGGTGCTCTTAGGGAAGAGGCTGAAAAGAAGGGCCTCTCTGAGGTCCTGGAGTCAGACAGGTTTCTGAGCAGGGCTCAAACAGGTCCCATCCCATCCTCCACCTTCAGGAAGAGCAGAGCTTATCCTGGCCTCTGTTTCTGCTGATGCTCCATCACAGCGCCCAACCTCTGCTTTTCACCAGCCTGCTTAGAGTAACAAAGTACCACTCTTCGGGCCTTTCTGCATTGTAGTCTCTGCAGACCTGGGAGTCTGCAGGTATCCGTACAGGGCATTTCTATGAAGGCATATCATGATGGCTTATCATACAGTTAGCTCCTCTAACAAAAGAGAGTCTTGTACACAGAAACATCTTGAATTAACCATGGTGGCTGCTTGGATGCTGGGAAGTCGTTGTATCTTCAGGAATACCAAGACACTGCATTCCTTCTAGGCTATTTTCTGGCTGCTCTGCTATTAATAACTTTGTCCTGAAATAGCACTTTCATATTGCAGCATGTTAAAATCCATAACAACTGGGTGGGTGTCCACAGTCAACAGACCGAAGAAAGTGAGCCAGCGCGAGAGCCATGGTTGTGTAAATTGGCTCACAGAGGTGTGCTGACTCTGAGCAGCTGGTGATCTGACCTGCTGAGCTTTCTCAAGTCAATAAATGGCAGGGCTCTTAATGGGATCGCTCTGTTTCCCATGCCGTGCTGCAGCCGGTAGCCGTACAGCCTGCTGGAAACCATGCTGACATGAGACTGATCTTGTGATCCTTTCATGAGGAGTGAGCAGTGCCTCATCCAGTTCTGACAGCGCACCTTAAATTGCTAATGATATCCACAAAAGGCCCTGCCAGATCTCCTTTTTGTTTGATCTAATGCATTCTGGGGATGCAGGTCTCCTCAGATGCCTGTGGGCAGCTCCGTGGGTTGCGGCTGAGCGGCTGGGCCAATACTGGCATGTGCTTTACCAATGTGCTTTAGCAAATTGCTTTTAAAGAGGACCGTGCTGCTTTTATCAGGGTGCGTGGCAGCCCAAGTGCACCGCCTGTGAGATTTGAGGCTGATCAAAATCCCTGGCGGCTAGAGTTTTGGAACAAGTGCCTTGGCAGAGCAGTGTAGAAAAGAAAAGCAATGGAAAAACACCCTTGGCTGTAAGGGAGCATCCTTTGGAGGGCACCTGGCTTTTGAGTGAGAGGCAAATTTATCTGCAGTGGGACCTTCAAACGTGAAGACTGTTGTTTCTCTGCATAGATGATGAAAACTTTGGCCTAGAAGTGGCAGAAACTAGTTTATGAATACCTCCATATAGACTGCCCAAATTAAAAAAAAAAAAAAAGGGAAAAAAAAAACAAATCCAAGTATCAGGGTGTCTGAAGTTGGTGTTGTTTTTAAATTCTTCCCATTTTTCCAGTTGGGTTACATTGTTCCTAATAAACTAGACAAGATTTGTAAAATAAAATAACCATCTCTAGCCGTCAAAGAACATGTCAAATTCTGCTTCACGTAAGCCACAGAGTTAAATGGCGCTAATCAAGAGCAGAATTTCATGGAGTTTTGAGTGTTGGCAAGGTCCTCAGCTGATGTAAACAGGAACCATGAAATCAGGCTGCTCTGTGCTGATTTACCCCAGCTGAGAATCCGTTGTGCTTCCCATTGCTTTGTTTCTAGTCAGAGTTTTTTTTCTCAGTGCAATGCTGAAACTCAAGTCTGCTGTTTTCTCTTTTCCTTGCCCAGACTGGCATATTTATCATGGTAGCACATGCATCTTCTTGCTCTTGTAAGATAACAAATTGCCCAAATGATTAAAAAAAAAAAATCAGAGAAAAAAGCAGCAAATTGCTTTTTGTAAATGTGCTTGGACAGTAGCTGTGCTCATGTTAAAGTTCAAACTTTAGTGAAACAGCCCACTGCTCCCTGCGTGGCTGGAGGCAGGCTTTGGTCCTATATGTTTATTATCGTTTAGAAATGGTATAAATGCTCTTTTATTCTTTTTTGTTCTGACCTTATTCTACAACACATTCCCCTCCTTCCTCCTGCTTCCTGTTTCCCAGATAGGTCCCCACCTCTTCCTCTCCACAGCCAAAAATAATACAAAAGGGAACATACAAAAGGTTTTTTGAGCCATGAGATGTGATAATGAATGGGCATCATGTATAGGGTAGATACAGTAGTCCCAGTGCAAAAGTGTTGAATACGCAAGGTCTAGATGAGGAATCGCACATTTTTGGGTTAGGAATTCAGTGTTATGCATCCTCTTGTTTAATATGTTTTTAGGTCAGAGCAGAAGAGATGACTCGCAACCCAGGACTTTTATGAAATGTAGCATATATCAAGTGTATTGATCACATCTCTTCTCCAGGTTTGATTTAATGAGCTAATTGTGAAGAATTGTGCTTACGAATATGCTGTTGCCTGAGAGTGTGAGAACACAACTGGTGTATACGTTTGTGTCATCTGCTGAGGAGGAAATATTAAGCTATCTCTGGATGTTAATGAAACATCTCCAAAGAGTACATTTTTTCATTCATGATCCTATCCAGAGTAATTACAAGGAATCCAATTCTGCTGTGTAACCCCACTGCAATACTTTGTAAGGATGAATCTTAATTGAGGATCGAGACCTAAAATATTGCTCTGCTTTGTACGTTCCACAGCTGTCAGCATTTGCTCTTGCATATCCATTTCCTGTGAGAAGTTTACCACACTCTGGGGCATGCTTTGAACCTGATCCTTTGATTTCAGTGGGAGCTAGGAGTGGCAATTCAAGGAGCTAATTGTGCCTTTTTGCTATTTATAATGCTAAATTAAAGCTGCTTCCAAACTGGACGGCAACAGGTTAAATACACACTTGAAGAAGTTTGGGGAAGAGTTTGCAGTGAGGGCCACTAGCCAGCTCACTCAAAGCCATCCAAGGTTGTTATATAAATAAATGATCTCCTCAGAAAGGTTTTGAAACACACTTATGTTACATATATATCATTTCTCAAATGGTCATTGTATGGCTACTTGCCGTCTGGATTGCATGGCAGCATGCAGGGCATGTGCTGGCGTACAAGCACACGTGGGTTTTATCATATTTTGACACTAGCACAATGGGCTGCCTGCACTTTTGAATTCTTGATTTGGCTATCCTTAATCCTTTGCTGACATTGATGCTATTTTTTGTTGTTGTGACTGGTCGCAGATATTTTTTCTATCTTTATTAAACAGGCAAAAAACAACAAAAGCCCTCCAAAGCCCTGGTTCAGTGTTTGCAGATTTCTTTCATCCTTTTTTTTTATCTAGATGCCTATCAAATTCAGCCACGCTTAGCTGCAGTCCTTTGTTCAATATCTCACAACCAGTGCACTGAAATTCTCTATGCTTAGAGCCCAAACACCACAGATTTTTAGTGAACAACTTTGGCTTGTCCATTTAAAAGAATGTTAGATAAGATATATTTCATTATCGCTAAGTTTGGGAACAAATCTTGATTTTGAATCCTTGGTTAGAGTTATAGGTTCAGACTTTTTTTCTGTTTGAGACATTTGTTTTACCATGCATTTCTGCTGGTGAAAACTGCTAATTTATGGCAAAATTGGTTTTGATCCTTTAAGCTTTAAAGGCTGATCAAAGTCTTTGATAACCCTGGTTACATCGTGCCCCAGAGCAACAGGAAAATGGCTTGTGTTTATATGAAGGTAGTGATTCTGTCCTTAAGTAAATTTGCAGAACTTTTTACATCAAAATGTGTCTTTGCTGAATGTGGTTGAGGCTTCTGATTTCAGCATCTTTTATGCTCTGAAGAAAAATGCTGTGGAGAACATCCAGGGAGAAAGCCGTCCGGGTCGTGGTAGGAGAGTGTTCACTGAGAGTGCTGTTGTGCATGAATAACAGTAAATGAGCTAGTTTGGCTAAATACATTTCCTTAAAGGTTCATTCTTTGGGCTGAGACCAAGGGGGAAAATGGGCCCAGGCCATTATTATATTGAAGAAATTTGCAAAGAGAGGCTTGAGTCCTGTGTAGCGTAGTCAAGAGTTAATAGACTTGTCCATTGCAGACTCTGGTGGCTGGTGAGACCCATTCTGCCGGTGTTAGAGATGACTAGCCTGATGGCTCAGGCATATGGTGAAGTTACCACAGGAAAACAAGTCTTTGCGTATCAAATGATCTTTGCTGACTATGTGTATGCCTGCTTTTTGCTCTTGGCAAAAGCCTGTTTGTTGAGTGTACAGTTAACTTGATTTGCCTCATATATACGAGGGATTGAGAACATGCATGCAGATATTTACCACGAGTTAGCTGTCATTAAGTGTCTTATTGTTGTACCTGAAAAGTGGTTTTAGCTGTCTTTTTTTTCAATGAACTATATAACACGTAGGCGAGATGTGCTGGCACAT
The DNA here is from genome assembly GCF_000699105.1 of Pygoscelis adeliae. Taxonomy (NCBI): domain Eukaryota; kingdom Metazoa; phylum Chordata; class Aves; order Sphenisciformes; family Spheniscidae; genus Pygoscelis; species Pygoscelis adeliae. Next base: position 3,899,054 of record NW_008824035.1, read on the forward strand.
AACTAGGAGTTTTGTCTTAAATCCTTTGCAATAGAAATTATTTGCTATTGCCTGAAACTTTTTCTTACTATTAATTCATTTCAGACTGCAGTTTTCCCATTTTCCCAAGTGTATTTTGCAAAACTACTTATTCTAATACTAAAATTCTGTTTATTTTATGCTGTCCCAAATGTTAAGCTTCTGATGTGCTACAGCTTTTTGACAACTAGCAACTGCCCAGTAGAGGTTGCCAAGAGGAAAAGCTGGAGGTTTTGGCAGCTGGGTGGGAACAGATGACAATCTTGGAATAGATGGGCAAGAGTATTGGGTTTTGTTGTTGTTCAGGAAGTAATGAAGGCTTTTGGCAGTGGGAAGAAGATGCATCTTTCAAACCTTGTTTTAGGACAAAAATAGCATGGCATTCCAGGGAAGGCAGGTGAGTTCTGAATTTCTTATGCCTCTTAACTTCAGGGCTGCCCCACAACATCCAGTTCAGTATCTGCCTCTGGCATCAGCAATGCAAGTGCCACTGTAGCTCAAAGCTTTTGCTGTTCTGCTGAAGAATGAAATATTGACACCAGGCATTGGACCTGGTGCCGATGTTTGCTCTGAGCTTGAGTGAACTGCGGTGGCTCTGACCTTAGAATTATTGTTTTGGGTTGCCTTCAGGTTGAGGATGCTTTCTCTTCCTTTGCAGTCTTGAGACTTTCACAATTATTTAAAGTTAGAGATGAGGCCCCTTTTTTATGTGCCAGGGGAAAGCAATGGGGCCATGATGGAGGTTGGAATTTGACCTTCACTATTGCATGTATAATTCTGCTTTGCTCGTACAAATTATGCTGCAAAGAGAATCCTTTCAAGTATCGTAAACAGAGCTGGTATATCAGACCTGCTTGTCAACCACATTTGACATTTTCATTCTCTGTCACAGCCTGATCTAAGTATCCAACTTCTTAATTAGGTTTTGGATAACTTCCAAGATTGGTGCTTGATGTCCAATTATATCTGCAGTAAAATGGCACTTAGAAGTAACTAGCACTTCCAGATAGGAACTTCCCATGATCTGCTAGAAAAATTAAAAATCAAGATGTTATAAAATACTTCAGCATCAATAAAACAGAGGAACCCAGTGAACATGTTGATAAGGTGTCTTCCCTGACTTTCTGTCCTCAAATCATTATAAGTGTTTGGGCTTTGTTTTACCCTTGACAGAACTTTACTGTTGCCACATTGTCCTGTCTTTAGCTGTGCAAAACGCCCAGGAGTTTGAGTGCTGTAAAGACTTCACAGCATAGGCAGGTGCTTCTGAAGTGACCTGTGATTTTTCAAGAGCCTGTGTGTATGGGTCAAATTCTGATACACAACATGGCTGCCAATCGAGACCAGTTCTTTGCAATTCATTGGGGCAAGTTTAGATTTATACCCTGGGAACTGAGAGTTCATTTTGGGTCATCAGTTGGAATTAGGTTTTCCAGAGCTGTCTGGACCTGAACCCAGATGCTAAACTTGTGTCCCTGCAGAGGCCCTTGGCCTACGGGCATGTCTTTGCCCCATCATTCTCTAAAGGGGAGACAGAGACGTCGGGTACCTCAGCTGCCTTGAGGCTTCGCACATCGATGACGGTGGTGGTTCCAGCTGGAGCCTTCCTGCTGGTTGCTCTCTCGGGTAGAGTGATGAAGTCAAACATCAGCATCGTTAGTGGTGACTCTAGCTCCTTCATATCTGGATTTGAATGTTCTGGTTTGCACTTCAAGCTGGACAGGTGACAAGCACCCTAAAACTTAGGCTGGCTGAGCCAAACCGAGTACCTGCAAGTCTGGGAAAGACTGGAAAGTTGGGCGTTTGTCTTGTTGTTGTTGAAGTTAGTAGCAAAACTGTCTTGATTTCTGCTGGCTGCAGAATTAGGTGAGTGCTAAGGTCTGCTGAAAATGGTACACATGTATCACATCTCTACTGTCAGAGGCACACACTGGGTTTCTCTTGCATTGTATTTCATTGTGGTGAGCATAGTCAATGTGTTTGATAAATAATCTTTACTTTCAGTAGATGAGCTTTAGATGAGCTCGAGAGGTAAGAATACAGGTAGATTAGAGGTCATACCTTTCTGAATTGACAGACGTACTGAACACTGAATTTCCCTGGATCAGTGCTACTGCAAACACTGAACGGACTAGCAAGTAAGAAGCAGGTCCTTACCAGGCATAGGACAGCACTACAGTGGCTGTCTCGTACTGTCTGAAGAATCTGGTGCTGCATGTGGAAGTGTCATGGTGTGCAGTTTACATGTATTCTGCTGCTATATGTGCCCCAGAGGACTGAGATGATACTATAATGTGGAGAGCGAAGAGATGTTATGAGTTACCAGTGTGCAGGCAGGAAACACCCACACAGCATTTCTTGCAGGTGATGGAAATGTGCATCTGCTGGGAAAGTGAGCCTTTTTGCAATTGTATCCAAAATTGAAAAATGAGACTGAGGCCTTGTTGGGAATGTCCACATGCCAGACTGCCATCCTTTGCTAGCTGGCTTTCTGCAAGTACGTGGGGTCTCGCAAAGTCACATCCTGTTATTTGTCAGCCATGAATCATAATTTCTTTTAACTGGCTAAATTGAGGAGCAAGGTGCAAGGAGAATGACCCTTGTTAATCAGGGCAGATGGGTTGAAGTAGTGGGTCACTTTTTATCTCTCGCCTGTGAAAACAGCTTGACAGCAGTCAGCAATCTTATGGATCTTCTTCTTGTGTTCCTGAAGGGAGCCATCTTCCTCTTCCCATTGCAATTTTCAAAGTCTATTGCTGTAAATCCTACAGGCATTGGGTAAGAAAGTTTAATACCCACCAAGTTGCCTGCAACATAGCAACCAAAGGATAGTCAGACTTAAGGTTGCATGTGACATGTATTACATCCATTATACAAAGTTCCCCCTCTCTTGAATGAGTGGTTAAGGAGAAGCTGGACATCCAACAGAAGTATGACAAGAGCATGACAAGAGCAGCTCGCTCCTGTCTTAGGTATCCTTGGACTATTTTCCTACCAGGTTGGTAGTAGAAGTAGGAGATCTACAGGGGTTCACCAGCATCTGAATCCAGCAGTTTGGGTTCATATCTCTGTGGATAGTGGTCAATATCCTGCTGCTCCCACAAAAAATTGGTAGTTTTTGATGTGCTTGCTGGCAAATGACTTTATGGGAATGGAGACCAAATGGACTCCTGCCCCTCCTGGTGGTCCACCGGGCTGGAGTGGGGACCTTGGTGGTGTCAGCCTGACTGGTTTCTCCAGGTCAGAGCTCAAGATGAGGGGATGGGCTTAGTTGGCCTAAAAATTAAAAGTCTTGCCAGGGCAGGAGTGAAGAAAGCAGGCTGGTTTCAAAACCCTGCCTCACCACTCCCTGGGTGATTTGGGCCAGGAGGAGGGAAGGTCGCGTAAGGTACTTGGCAGAAGCTGGGAAGTGCATATGGGGAAAGACGCTTTGTTTCTGCCGGCGATTGCCTGCCCTGGCAAATGCAGCAGCAGGTAGGGCCCTGGCGGGTGGTAAAGGAAGGGCTGTGGCCGTAACCCTTAGCCAGGCTTTGTCTGCCATGCAGATTAGGTGGAGGGCTTTTCTGGCTCAGCGTTGCTAGGCTCTTCCCCCCTATTGACTTGGTGGAGAGGCTGAGGGGGGTGGGAGGGAAGGACTGCATTATATTGTTTCTTTGAGTTGTTTCCCCCCCCCCCTATGGGGAGATGGGCTTGATCCACTGGTTTTGGATTTCAGAGGCAGAAGGCAAGACATGACCAGCTGGTGTCTTGAAATGGCACAGGTGCAATGGCTGCGGGAGGGGGGGAGCCAGGAATAATTACAGGTTTCTGAAGCATCAGGCTTTGCCTGAAAAGGGCTCATCGAGAAACTGCTCTTTATGGAAAATTAATGGTGAAGCTGGAAAAAACTGTCAGGCCCACTATTGTTGTCGTGGGGTAGTGATGCCTTAAAGGAGCAGCACCTTCAGCTTGCCTCCCCTCCCAGAGCTGGCGCACAGCTTTCTGATCCCGCAGCAATTGAAATTTCATGTCACTGTCATCAGATTTAATGGCCTTGAGTCCCTGTCTCTCTCTTTTTTTTTTCTCCTTTCGATCCCTAATTTGTGGTTATGGTTGCTCTTTCCCGTGGAAGCCTTTTATTTATTTGGCCCCTAAACCTGTTTCTGCCCCACTGGGTGAAGGCTAAGTGGGCCAGAAAGCCCAAATTACATGATGTGGGGAATTCAAAAGCATCGCCTCTTTTGGTGAGGGGGGTTATTCCTGAATGACTGTGGAGCACATTTGGAAAGCATCCCTGAAAACCTGTTAGGATTCATCGGGGGAGAGACCAGATCCCCAGCTAAAGCCATTCCTCACGGTCCCAGAAATGCTCTTTAAAAAGAGAACAGAAAGGTTGCTTAAGGCAAGAGTACTAACTGGTAAGTGTTCCACCTCCAGGCTTGTGTGCAGACACATTGTATGTACAGCGTCATGCCTCTGAAAATAACCTACACGCTAAAGTATAGCATGTCTCTGTTGCCATTTTATTGCTTTTTGTCCAAGTCCGTCTCTACAGCTCAGGTCTATAATCAGCTATTATTTTAAAAAGAAACAGCAGATAACTGTCTGACAAATTCAGTTCTGAACTCTGAAAGTCATCCTGGCAAATTGTATCTGCAACCAGCAGTGCTGCTTCCTGGGTACGTTGAAAGTAATAATCTTGAGTTACCCGATAGCTCCTAGAGAGCTGTGAGTGGGGCCTGTTTACACGGCTGTTGATGGGACCTTTGTACCCAGAAGGCAGGAGTCTCTGTCTCTCCTCTGGTCATAGCATCTTTTGTTTCTTGATCAGATGCTGGACTCTCCAGGTTGAGACATAGTTGGGTCGCCAGCTCCCATAGGCTGAAAATTTTTGCCTAAAATCCCTTCCTTAGTATCTCTAGAAGTGTTCTCTGAGGAGTAGTTTTTAGAGGTTTCTAAAAAGTATTAGTTAGAATATCTGTTTCTTCACGTCCTGTAAAATCGCAGCGGCGGTGTTAAACCAGCTAGCCTTTCAGGCAGCGAGAAATGAAAAATAGCACTAATAAACTCCATTAAAAGCTCCTGAAACTACAGCAAGCAGTTTTCTATAAACAATAAAAGTTTATATAATGTTGGTTATGGAGAACACTGGGCTGCGTGATGGTGCCTGAGGCTTTATTGGGGCTAGCTCGGGGCACCTCATATAAGGTACGTTCAAGTAGGAGGCTCACCCCATCCTCGTGCTGATGATCACTGCTGTGGAGATGCAGGACCATGTTTTTATGTGGCAGCCTCTGTGACTGCATCTTCACCTACTTTTTAATAAGGTGCGTGTGTGTTTGTGTGCATGACTGGTATCCTGTACGTAGGAAGCCCCGTTTGATCAGATGTGCCAAAACTCCTCTAAAACTGACAGTAAAATCTCTTCCTTAATATCTCTAGAAGTGTTCTCTGAGGATTAGTTTTTAGAGGTTTCTACAAAGTATTAGTTAGAATGTCTGTTTCTCCACGTCCTTTTTTCTGTCACATCTTTCCTTCTCTCAGGCCCTTTAAACAAGCTGTGGTGTCACTGAAAGTTTTTCCCTGTCTCCTATCTTAAAATGCTACGCTTCAGAATTGTGCTGTTTTAGGAACAGATTGGGCCCCAGCCAACTATGCTGAGTTAAATTTGGAGTGAAAGTTAATGTTTGTGAAGGAAGAGGAAGCAGTTCTTTGGAGAGGTGACTTTTTGTTTGTACATGGCCAGGCGATGGGGCCATTAGGATAGTTTCATATGGAGGTGACCGTTGGCCAGATTACACTTAAAATTGGGAAGGGCCTGGTATCCATGGGACAATGTACAGACTAATGAAAATGTAGCGGATGCTTTCTGGTTGTCGTGTCTTCACTTCTACCATAATATCCGCTACCATATGTGGATTTTCCCACACTCTGTCTCAGAGCAGCATCAAACAAGTGCCAAATCCTCATGTCTCCCAAAATGTGACCGTCTCGCGAGAAGGTGCTGGTGTGCATGAATGCTGTCTCTGAATGGCACTGGACCATGTTGTTCTCCTGCCCTAGGTGTGGGAGCTACACTGTAATCTCTCTCTAACAGTGTTTCTCTCCCTCCCCTCTCCCTTCCCCTCCTGCAGACATGCCTGGAGTTGGAGCGATACCTTCAGACTGAACCGCGGAAGATCTCTGAGACCTTTGGTGAGGATTTGGACTGCTTCCTTCATGCCTCCTCAGTCGCAGATGCAGAGGACAATATCCGACAGCTGGACCCCATCCTTTTACCAGTGGAGACGAGTACGTGTGACAAAAGCGCCAACATGGACATTATCCTCTCACGGGACAAGCTGCTGTCTGAGACGTGCCTCAATTTGCAGTCTACCAGCTCTTCCACAGAAGGCTACACAGCCGTCAACCAGGCCCAACTCAATGCAGTAACCTCATTAACGCCCCCTTCCTCTCCGGAGCTCAGTCGCCACCTTGTAAAAACCTCACAAACTCTCTCAGCGGTGGATGGCACGGTGACGTTGAAATTGGTGGCCAAGAAAACATCACTCAGCTCTATGAAAGTGGGTGTAGCAACAGCGACCGCGGGGACAATAAAAAACGGGCAAAGTGACAGTGAACAAGGAGGTACAGGGGCAGAAGCGTCCCCAGAAAACAAGAAGAGGGTTCATCGCTGTCAATTTAATGGGTGCCGGAAGGTTTATACAAAGAGCTCCCACTTAAAGGCTCATCAGAGGACTCATACAGGTACTTGTGTAGGATGCTTCTCTCATCTTGTTCTCCTGCCACCTAACCGTAACCATCTGCTTTTATTCTCATTTAGAAAAGAAAAAAAATCTCTTCTGAAACTCCAAGCTTCTATCTATGAAACAGGGCAGTGGAAAAATATGGTAGGCCAGCAAATGTACCCATTATTCAATAGAACAGAGGAGTTCACCGTCTACCATTAACCTGTTGGGGTTTCATATGTCTTATGGGGCTTGATGCAGAGTAATTTTAGGATACCTAAGGGATGTAGATGTATCATTCATGTTAAAACTGGGCATGCCAGTTTGGGTTTTTGGGCACGCACTTGCCCAAGTCAACTTTTAAAATTTTAATTTTAGTCAAGTGTTAATTGCTTCAAATAGAAAATAACATGGGTAGGTTTTTGTTGCCTTTTGTATGGGGGAAAGAGAAAAATGTATTTCAGATCTGAGATATGTGGTTTAGGAATAATGTGTGCATGAGAGAGCATGTGTGTAGATACAGACGTGTAGGTATGGAGATGCCTTCAGATACTCACGATCTTGGACTTTGGTGATAAAATACAGTGAGAACAAATGAAAGAATGACATGGAGTTTGAATGGAATAGTGTAGGTAGAGAGGGAATAGGATGTATGGAAGGATGTCAGGCTGTTATTTTGGGTAATATTTACTAATGTTGCATATAAGCTCCACTGTGTAAGCTTCTTGAAGCATACCGAATTGACTTAGGTTTGGCTGTTCAGGATCCCCACTCTCCTGTCATTTGTTCATAGTCCCCAGTAGCTTTTCAGCTGATACTCATTGGCAGTAATAGCTGTTCAGTTCGCGCGTGTTGCTGCTTTGTTCTAAGCATCACATGTGATGAGAGATGATAAATTCCCATTAGCACTGTCTTATCATGTGATTATTCCTGTTTCCAGAGGGATTGCTGTAATCAGTTTTCTCAATTTTACTGTAAAATGTGTGGTCTCTTACGATAACTGCACATTTAATTCACGATCTTATCATGCAGGCAGATTCCTAGAAGCGAGGTTGTTCTTGCAAGGTAGAAAATAACATGTTGGATCAGTGCAGTAAATCAAACAAATGTGTGGGTTGTTAAGAGAGCTGCATCCATCAAATACTAGGCAGCCCTGTAAAAGTTACATGGTATGAAGTATAAATCATATTAAGACATGAAAGGGATTGGTTTTGATCTTTTTATATGGGTTTTCTAGTGCTTTTACTGGGGATAGCCACCTTGGCAGGAGTGACCTCACCTGTGATCCAGTGATTTGAAAGCCAGTGGAAGTAGCGCAGTCATTTTAAAATCTGCAGCAACATGGTGAGGAGGCTCCTCATAGCACCAGTGCTGCTGTGAGGCTGGCCCCCACCAGGGCTGTCTGGGGGGACATCCCAGCCAAGGCCTTCCAGCAGGCGACGGGGCTCCCGTGAAGGCACAAATGCAGGGCGTGAGAGCCATTGACGTGGTGGTCTTGTCTGCTCAGATGTGACCCCTGTGTTCCTCCTCAAGCTGGAAGTGATGGGTCTTACACAGATCTTCCTGAAGTTAGTCAGGGGTGTGCCACGATTGCCTACAAAGGGTGAACTTGCGGAGTTTTTCTGTTTTTGTCACCCAGTAGGTGGGGATGGGGACAAGGAGACCTGAGAGAACACTTGCAAAAACCACTACTCTTTAAACACTTCCACCCTTTGGAGTAAAAATCTTGCAAGATTTTGCATGCTTTTGAACCCAGCCTTAGGTCTGGTTGAATTTTGTATCACAACCTTTCCCCTCGGTAACATCAGCATGTGAAATCTTACGTTTTACAATTAATCCATTACGAGAAACATTTCTCACTGGCCCTGAGATACTTCTGTGAATAGCCTTAGACTGTACATAGTGCCATTGATGTGTATGTGTCTGCCCATCCACACAAGTGCTCAGCATGGTGAGAAAGGCAAGTCCACTTTTGCTGGCAGATGGGGAAGACCTGTATCAGATGATGAGACTGCAGCTGCCTGGGTGCAGTGCCCACACCTCCCACTCCCAGCACCACACCTAGTGGGTTCAACTACCCCTCTGATCTTGCCAGTTAAACCATCAGTGGTTTAACCAGCCCCTAAACCATTTACTAGTTTAAGGGAGTGTTCCTGTTTCCATCCACCAAGTCCTAAGCAGATAGCATAGGTTGTTAGGAAAGCAGGAAGGCAAAAGACAAGAGGGAATACAAACCTGGCTGAGAAGCTCTCCTGTCTTGCAGCTGTATAACCACCCTGCATCTGACCATGTCCTAGCTGTGCATAGCTGTGTAGAAAGCATGGTTTCATTTTGTGATGAGGGCTGGATCCAGCCTTGTTGTTAAAATATATCTTTGATGCAGAACCTGGGAGTGGGTAAGCAGCTGGCTCCCATTTTTCTCTGTGGAAAGCAGATTGCCTAAATACCTTTGAATATATACATCTTGGGAGCAATCTGAGTGAATTGAGGGGAGGGGTGTGATAGGCTTATCTAACTAGCTCATTTGAGTCCAAAGCACAAAGTCATTCAGACCCCTTTATCCTGCTTAAGTGCTCTGTTCCCTTAAAAAACAGACCATTGGATGCCTTAAATCAGAACTGGTACAATCAAGACATTAAATCTGTTCATGCTGACCTCTGCAGTGGGGTTTCCCCGCAGGGAGCTCCTGCCTTCAGTAAAGAGAGGGACAGAGAGGAATAGCTATGGAAATTTGGGACTGAATTATAAATGGCAGGGCTGCCTCCTTTCCCATGCACGCCTTCAGGGCTCGGGACAAGGAGCCCTTTTCTCCATCAGTGCTTTGTTTTTTTCATGCCGTGAGCTGAGTGTGTTGCGGGTTGCGAATGCACCCAGCAGTGCCAATGGCTAGTAGGCACCTGGCTTAGTCAGTGGCTGAGCCAGAGGGTCTGAAATGATTGCAAGATATTTTCCTTTGGCTTGGTAGTTTGTTAGTATGTCATGCAAGAGCAGTCTGCCAGTGCGGGCTCTGTGTAAAAGGGTGAGAGTGCCCTGACAGACAAAGAGCTCTCAGTGTGGGGTTCACAGGCAGGGAGGCAGGTGCGGGCTGGTCACCCAACTTGCACATGCAAAGTCCACTTGCTGGATCAAAGGGATTTACTGCAGTGCATGAAAACAAGAAAACCATGGGCTGGGGAGCTGGGGGGTGGAAGGTGGTGGAAGGAGGTTGCATTCCTTTCGTTTGTACGTAAGGCTGACCAGACAGACGCTGGCTGGCGTTCCTCGCTGCTGAATGATGAGCCAGGCTGGGCTGGAGGCAATACAGACTGATAGCAGCTTGCTAGATTGGAGACAATCTTCTCTTAGGGCTTTACTTTGCTGAGGAGCCCAGAGACAGTCAGACCCCACATTGCACTTGGTGCATCCCCCACATTACTCTCCCGCATCTCATCCATAAGAGAATCAGGACAGCGCTGGCCCATCAATGGTTGAACTGGTTATGAAACCACCTTCTCGATGACCTTTGGAGAGGGAAAAACAATCATCTGTGTGGGAGAGAATTTAATCTGGAAGGGAAAGGGAAAAACATTGTCTGTATGGAAGGGGAAATGAAAATATTTTGACTGAAGTCAAAGTAAGCTGGGGCATCTAAAGCGAAGAGTGTGCAAAGGAGCTAAGAGCAGTGGTGGGACTGACTGTCAGAGGGCAGCAAAGAAGCCACTCAGGAGAGAAATAGCGGCTGGGCCTGTAAACAGGAGGAAAAGGTGAGCTGTAGGTTTGGAAACCATGCTGCCAATGTGAGGGTGAGGTAAAAACATCTATAGAAGGAGCCACCAGGACCGGCACGGTAATCCAACCCTAGCACATTCTCTCACAGTTATTCATGGAGCAGACATCAGTGCAAACAATGACATTTTGTCTCTTTTGAGAGACAGAAATTTTCGTCCAGCCTTCATACACGCATGGAGATGAATTGCTAATGTAATGGAGAGTGGAGAGGGAAGGAATTAAAATGAACCAAAACCCATGTATAGTCATCAGTACTTCCTAAATTAGAAAACAGGATATTGCTGGCGAGTGTCTGGATGCAAATAAGTCTAAGGGTGAGCTGGCCTGTGACCTGTGGAAAGATTAGTCATGGGACGTCGCTGTGTCTCCCAGATCAAAGACATCTGGAGGAGATTTCTATCTTCTGACAAAACCATTCATATTGGCCTTCCTTGCAGTAATGTACAGGGGAAGGTATGAGATGGCGTGGGTGCTTATGGCCAGAGATAAACATCACATATAAACTGACCAGGAAATCCTTAAGATTGGGATGGTGATAAAAAATGACCCCTAGGGGGTTCTGCTGGGGTTTGCCTTTTATTAGTATCAGAAGGTTTGGGGTTTTTTTCTTTAGCCATCTAAAACCAGGATCTGATACAACCTAAGCTCAAGTCTGAGAAACAGGAGTTGAGCACCTCACATCTATATTTAGGTTTCTAAAGCCTAAAACAAGTGGGAAATACCCATGTAAATAGATGTTATGAGTCTACATGCGATCTTAAGATAGCACTTATTTAAATGGAGTTTGTTTCACATTGTCAGGGCATCTTATTTTAAATTATATAGTTCTTTGATCCAAAGTGCTGGGTGAGAGTAACTAAAACAAACAAATCCACCCTGCAGGAAAACAAATTACTACATTTGCAAGAAAAAGACGAGAGACACAAGAGTATTAGAAAGAACATTAATGAACAGGAAGGTTTTTGAGATGGGATTTAAAACAGGGAAGAGCTTTCCTAAAGTGTTGGAGATAGAAGAGGAAACATCCAGAATTTGGAAATGATTGGAAAAGACCAAATTGAGGAGAGTAGGCTGGATGATAGATAAAGAAGATTAATACAAAGTAAAGGAATAATAGAGAAAATAAGACTACCTGTGTCTGTGATACCACATGAATGGGAAGCTGCATTGCTGTATTGTGTTAGTGTGGTAGAACCTGTGAACAGAAAGCCAATGAAGAGAAAGAAATAACGAATAGCCAAGCACAGCACCGATTCTGCAGGTTGCAAGATTTTGAGTAATGACTTAGGAAAAAGCATTTGGGAGAACAGTATAGGTAGCATAGGAGAAATAAAAGCCAAAGCCCAAGATTTTTTGTTGTACAGAGACCCACGGCTTTGTAGCGAGTCCCCAACTCTGTGTGCAGGGCTGCTATCTGGCAAGGGGACATGGAGGGACACAGAGGATGCTGAAGCTCCCATGGCAGCAGCTGAAACAACGGGTGAATTTGCCACTGGAAATGAGAGCAAGGGAATTGAGGGAGGAGGGGTGTGTGAGGAAGACCTTCATTCAGGGCTGGATTTGTTTTGGGGTACAGTTGCATCGCCAAATTGGAGAGGTGTGTTTTGTTGTGACGGTGGGTTTTTTTGAAGTTTTTTGGATAAAAACATAACAAGATTTTATCCAAGCTGATTAAAATAAGCCCAACCTGGTCATGAGCTCTTTAAAACTTCATGGTTTTGAAGCCTTTTAGCCATTTGGCAAGTTTGGAGGGGACTGTTGTGATTTCACTGTGGAGGGCCAGAGCCTCACTTCATTATTACAGCAAGAGCTTAGGCTGAGGAAACAAGCTTTGTGAACCTCCCAGGCGGCAGGAGGATGGGCCCTGCCAAAAGCAGCCCTTGCCATTTAAAACACCGGTGGTGTTCATCCATTGCTTAGTTGCCAATACCTGAATTCTCAGTCCTGTGTTTCTGCTCCATCATTTGCCAAATCAATAGCACTGGACAGTCTTACTGTTTGGGTTTGAAAATATAAATAGGTATTGTTTGTTTGTTTGCCATGTGAGATGATTTTTGGCACAAGGGAGACCCAGAAAGTCATGTTTGCTGTCTGTTCAGCAGCTGCAGTAGGGAGAGTGCAGGCACCTCCAAGTGTTATGGCAGGCTGCCTCGGTAAGGCACTAGCATCTCTAGTTTGTCATCTAGTGTTTTCTTCATACCCATCCACCCCTGAGCCCCTGTGAGGCACCCGGCAAGGGGGCAAATGATAGGGATCACAGAGAAAGACTCTAAGAAAAAACCCTCAGCTTGTCTTCTGCCGATTTCCCTTTGTGTTGCTGCTGTTCCACACTGGATACAAATGGCAGGTTAACAACGAGAAGCTATCATTTTCTTGTCCATTTGTCCAAGGCATTGGCACTTCTGAAGTATTTGAGGTCACACCAGGCCTGGATCAGAGATATGTGCTCAGAGATGCTGTTTTAGGCTAAGGTGGGCTTGCTGGACAAGAACGGCCTGAGCAGGCTGGGAGAGCTGAAGGACTCAGGGCAGGAAAAGCCAAGTGCTCTCATCTCAAAAGCAGGTGCCGTGTTAGGCTCTTCCTAAGCACAGTGTGGGCATTTGAGTCTGGTCACATCTGGGCAAGCAGCCAGGAGCCTGGATGGACCTCTCCTAATCCAGAGCCTGCCTTTCACACCCCATGCGGACATGGTCCTGCATTCCTACATACCAGCAGCAGCAACTTGCAAGCAGGAGCAGATGAACTGCAAGGCTTTGTGGAAGCTGACCTAAATACAGTGTCCACGCTTCTGCCAAGGGTGGTGGGGTCCCAAATAAAACCATGGGCACCATGGGGTAGGTGGTGCCCACCATATAGCACAGACCGACTGCGGGTAGGGAGACCAGCTGGGCCTGCATTAGCACTAGGAATAATGGCTGAAAAAGTGTACTTAAAGATAGCTAAAGGGCAAGCTTATGATGCAGAGAATGCAGGGTGGATCTCATGAATAAAATTGCCTCTTTCTGTTTTGCTGGAGTTTAGGAGAACATGTATTTGTGTCTTCAGAGAACAACTGTCTAACACGACTCTCAAAAGCCAGTTGGTTACCATATGTCAAGCAGTGAATGGTAATGTGCTGCGGTAGATTAAAATGAATGAGAGACAAGGACATCAGGTGAGGGCAGTTTGAAGACTAGTGCAGCCATTTCAGAAAGGGGAGGACAAAATACTACGTGGGACCTGCTTTATCCACAGGTCTCTGAGAGCATCCAAAATCTTTGTGTCACTGCAGAACCAAAATCTTTCCATAGGTCAGCTTTATACATGATAAGAAGGCTTACTAAGAATTAAAAGCCTTTAAAACATTGCAGGCCAGTTTACAATCCCAGCAGTCCCCATTTATAGATAGGCACCCAAATGTTGTGTTGGGCAGATTTGCTCCTGAAGGTGTCTGGCTTTCAAAACCTGGGACTGAAAGCTGGGGCTGCAAAAACTGAATGCTGAAAAAACATTTGCAGGTGTGCTAGCTGAGCTAATGATGACAAGCATGTGTTTCAAGATAAAAGCTGATCCCCAGCTGAGCTCTGAAAGAAAGGTGTCCTCCCTGTATGGCAGTGCACATTCAGAGGCTTAGCAGGGATTTATTCCTTCCTCCTGTATGTCTGGACTCTTACCACCGACAGAGAGAACTTAATAATTAGTTGGACAATTTTGCAATGTCATTCTAGCTTTTTATGATGACCATAAACGATCATTAGTGCACTAGAAGCTTGTATTAGTTCTTGGAAATGAATGTTATAAAAATACAGGCATGCACATCTGCATGTACTTTTGTTCAATATGTAACTGCATGGAACTGTATTATGGTTAATTTTGCATAAACTTCCATTTGGATGTCTTCTTGTTGGTCACCTGTAACTTTGCAAAGCTTCTCCTTCTTCAGAGTGAAATTTTCCACATTTGGTCTTTTTCCAGTGTGGTCACTGTTTGTTATTTTAGAAGTTGGAGGAAAAATATTTGTTTTTTAGGAGAATGTGGTATGTGTGTTGTGGAGGGGCAGGGAGAAAAGAACTGTCCTCAGTGTAACAAGTTTAGCTAAAAACTTGGCCTATGTGATGGAAAATAGTCTTTGAGTAGAAGACTTCTATCTGTGAATATCTGGGTAAAAATTAACTTGAATGGACTAAGCTATGATCTGTTGTAAACTGACTTTCATATGAGTGTGTTACATGTGATACAATTTTATCATTAATTCTTTGCAAAACCCGTAGAATCCCAAAGGTGATTCTTTTCCTGGGCTTTGTTTGGCTTTGAATGTGTGTTAGGAAATGTATTTCATACAGAAAACCTCTTTACTTTTTAAAATTTTCTCCCTGAAGATGCAGTGTCACCCAGCAATGGAATTTCATAGTAAGTTTGTGTCCTCCTTTAGTTACACTCATCTGGCAGCATTAATGAAATGGGTAGTTTCCAACTGGGTGCTTGTACCTCCCTTAGAGCTAAGGACAGGTAATAGTCTGTGCCTTTTCCAAAATCCAGATGAGGAAACTTCCTAGCCGGTAAAATTAATTATCTTTACTCACTGCCTTGTGCTCTTGAGACCAGGCTGCTTGGTTCACCAAGGTTTGCCCAGCAGCATTGCCAAGACCTTTTTACCGAGCCCTGCTCAGCGTGAAGCAGCGAGGAGCTCCCGCACCGCTGGGCACAGCCTGCCACCTCCAGCCCCAGGAGAGGGAGAAAGCAGCAGGGAGGATGGGATCTTACTCAGAAACATTGCGTGCCTGCCACTGTGTAGGGAGCCCTGCCCTGGCACTAGGGCAGCCTTCACTGGGAGCACTTGCCAGTGTATTTTTTAAGCCCAAGCACACAGTTTCCCTTCCACCTCCACCCCCAAATCAAATCCAGTATCTGAATGAATGAATGAAAGCATTCTGGGTCTTCTGCCGTTTTTGTTGTTGACAAAACTGGGAAACAGAAAGGAATGTATTTTATTTTCCTCTTGTGTTTTATTCCTGTGCTGTCTCTGCCAGTACACATCTTTTTTTTTTTGTCATCTTTCTCCGATTTTTCAGTGGCAAAAGGGAGAAAATGGAGTGACACATAAATGGTGAAAAACATCAGCACTGTAATAGTTTGAATAAGCAAAAAACCACATTCATTAGCAAAAATATGGAGCAAATCCATTTAAAATGTTAGCATTTGGAAAAAGGGGTGTCTATTCCTCTTAATTGTTTTTCATCAATTCTAGTCCCTGATACATGTTTCTTATATTTTGCATGGAATATTTGCCTTTATATTTGGCTGGAATTGCTTAGAAACTCTTGACCTAAAATGCAGATGTCCAAAGAGCACATCTTTGATACACTGCTCTGGATTATGTAAATAAGTGCCATGTCCCATAAAGGGCTGTCTTCATTGTTCACCCTCCGGGATAACTTACAAAAAACAAAGGGAAAAAATATATTTCAGGGTCTTGGAAAAATCTGACCCAGTGAACGGCTGAATTTTTCTCCTTTTTCATCTGTTCCTTCTGCCGCTGCTACCTTGCCTTGCATCTTTGAGCTCACAGAGCTCCACTGAATCTGAAACTAAAAGCCCTTATTAGAGGAGATTTTTTTCAAAGTTCTTGCCGCTCCTCTGGGGACCGAAGTAATGGCAGCTTGAAGCAGCGGAGAATGTGTAATTAGGGCAAACAGCGATGCCTCACATGATGGGGAGAAACAGGAGGAGAGGAGGGGAAGCGGCAACAGCCCGGCGTGCACAGGCTGTTACTAGGAGACCCCAGCACGAAATGCATGAGATGCAGGGTGCTAATGGGCCAGCCCGCCGCCTGGGTACCAGCCCGACCTGCTGCACAGCTGCTTCTGCCCTCCCGTTGCCAAGCAACTCCATCCTTATTTTTTTCTTTCCTTTTTTTTTTTTTAATTGGGTAGTTTTGCTGCCGGTGTTGCTGCCGGGTGCCCGCCTGGGCCCGCCGCTCTGCTGCTGTCCCCAGGGCCTGGGGTTGCAGGAGGATGTGCTGGCAATTAATGGGGCAGAAGCACGTTTTGTGCGCCTGGGCTGGCGCTGGTGTCCGTTCCCCGTCCCCGCTCCCCGCAAGCTGGGAGCTTCCTTTGGAGAGGAGCTGCGGAGAAGCAGTTTGAAAGGGGAGTGGCATTTCGAAGGCTTTATCGCTCTCAATGGGAGTCTTGCATAGACCCGGGGAGATAAAGCGCAGCGTTCCTCCCCACCTTCAGTGCTCGGCCTGTATGGCAACAGGCATTCGTTAAATGCGTCCTCTTAAGTAGAGTAGAAAATGGAAAATTTCCATTTCTTTGAATGTTGCTACATGCTTTGCTTTTCTCTGCTTTTCAGCTAGGCAAGTGGGCTTTGTGGATGTGTTAGGTGCTTGTGTGTGTGTAAGACATAATGCTGCAAAAATTCATTTCTTTTTGTGTCCTGAATGGCTACATGCCGAAGACTGCTGCTGGCTCGGTAGACAAGCTTTGGCAAGGCCCTTAGGGACTAATCCAGAGCTTTGATGTTTGTAGAAAGACTGATTGGACATTGGGTCTGGTTCTTAACCTCTTTTCCCCCATCTCTAATATAGACATGATCAGAGCCATCTCTCTGTAAGGGCGCTGCTGACCTTGTTGGATGAAAGGAGCTGTACATTGTTCATAGAAATGTACTGCTTTTACACTTGATCATCCCTGCCCATCTAAAAATAGATACAACCTTCTCACATTGTGTATTTCACAATCCTGCCACATTCCTCTTCTGCCCCATACTGTCTCCTGCCAGCTTTTCTCTTGTGCTTTGTCACCCTTTCAAAGGCTTTTCCATCTTTCCAGCAGGTGGCAAAACTGTGAATAAAAAGCCTTTTTTTTTTTCTTTTTTCTCTTTTTGGGTAGAAAGCATTGGTGAGCCACTTAAGCACTGACCACTGCCCCCCCTTGCATTCCTTTGTAATAATAAAAATAATAATTAGGCTTTCTATTCTCCAGAAAAAATCAATTAGGAGTATATTGAGGAATGAAAGGCTCAGAAAAGTATCTGAAATTGATTTTTGTAATTAGTTTTACTGGTTGATGGGTTGCACGCACATAGGCTTAGATGTTAGCATTGATCTCCAGAGGATGCGTGTATTAAATAGCCTGCTCTTCCTTTTTGCTAAAGAAATGAACTTATTAATCTTAAAAAGAGGGTGATGTTGTTGTGCGCTGAACTGCAGCTGCTCACTAGCTTTTCTGTAACCTCACCAGCAGAGCAGCTGCCTGAGCCATGTGATGATAACTTGCTGAATCTAGTGTGAAAGTGGGGATATTTAACAAACAGCAGGTCTTGGGCTCTTCCTCTTCTGTGTCTCATATTTGACAAAGTGTGCATATGTAATGAGGGAGGACAGGCACGGGTGTTAAGGTGACCTGTCTGGTTAGATTTCATTTTTTCAGGAGTCTTTAAAACTGCGTGTGCTTCTGCAACATGATTCTATTAAATATCATGTAGCTCCTTCCATAGGACGAGAGGAGTGACCGGTAACGTTTTCTGTTGTGCCATGTGCTGTGTGCTGATGTTCAGCTAATTAGAAGAATTATGGCTCGGCTTCATTGGTATGCCATGTATGTAGCTTGTAAAGCTCTCAGGGACCCTTGGAGAGGAAGAGTGCTACATAAATATAAAATATTGTTAATGTGATGTTCCACATTAGGCGTCCCATTGTGCTGTGGCAGGCTTTCATAATAAACGGCAAAGCAAATACGAATGCCTGCCTGGCGTTCCTCTGCAAGGCGATCTGGGGGGGCTGCTTCTCAGCAAAAACCACACCGGCTTCTGGCATTTCTGAGCGACTTGCATCTGCACTGATGACATCCCCATGGGAACCGGCCTCTGAAGGATGCCTTGGGTCGTCCCGCAGTGACACCGCTGCTCACTGCAACTGCACGGTCCCAGTCACCAGCCCGGGAACAGCAGGTCCCAAAAGGATTTCTCAGAAAGGGTGGTGAGGAAAGTTATTAAAACACTCTCTTAAAAAGCCAGTGGCACTACTTGATTCTTCACACATTTCTTTGCACAGCTCAGGCCATCAGAGCTTCCTTATAGGAGAAATCCAGGCGAGAAAGCTTGCATTTAATTCCTTTTTCAGTTGTAATTTGCAGTTTGTCTGGTTCTCCAGGAACACCAGTCTTGGAGCAAGCATAGGTAAGGCTGTCTTTCAATACATATTTTTAGGCATTGAGGCTTTTAGAACTAGTTTCATTTTCACTAGTTTTTAAATCACAGATTTTAAAAAGGAAGGAAATGTTTTGTGTTTCTTTCATAAAACGTTTTTTGGGGGGATCCTGAAACTATATGTAAATAATTGACAGTGGATTTAGAGCACGTGGTGATTTTTAAGGGGGTGTTTCTGTTGTTTTCTTAAAGCCACTTTTGCATGCTAGTAACATGATATTAAGGAGCTCTTAAAACATAGTACAACAAATGTCTTATTTGAATGTCCTTCAGAATGTGCATACAGGCAGGATTTGGGTTTTTTCCCTCAGTGCCTTTAAGCATTTTTGGCTAAATCGTTCATACTGACAAAGGAAGTCCCGTGACTGTACCACATTTTAGCACAGAGAGATACCAGCAAGGATTTTGACTGTGGTTCTCCTCTGAAGTTTCATTGCAGGACTGGGGGCTTAAACTACTTGATTGTTTTACTAAGTGCACTATAATCAACATATGTTTGTGGTGTGGTATTTAAGGTGGGGTGCAGGGGAGGGATAAGGAAATAGATATGGATGGATAATCATAATATCTTTGTTTACTTTTAATTCTGTAAAGATACAGGGTGAAGCTGAAGCCTTAATGGGCATTTTTCCAATGGCTTTGATGGAGCCAGGATTTCACCCCACCGCATTGCCAACTCTGTGATCTTATCATGCATATCCCAAAATTTGGACTTCTTAAAGTCCCCACTCATGAAATCCAGGGAATAGAGAGCAAACTCCTTTCTCTGTATTTTGTAATAAATGTTTCTAGCCTGCAGGGCTGCAAAGAGAAGTTTAAAATCATGGCCCTAGGTTGTCTACAAAGCAGAAGGCAAATGATCTCTAAATATTATTGCCTTCTTCTTTAAAAACTCATTATTTCTATGGGAGACTGGACTTACGACTTTTTAACCCTTGGGGTTGGCAATAAATAATGCAGATATAAGATCTATAATATGCCCAGTGTCCATTGTGTGCTGTAGTTTTGTGATCATGACAGTGTCCCCAGCTGATGTCAGTTTTGTACCTCTGCATCCTGTAACCTAATGTTTCTACTAATCACTCTCTGTTGAAACAGCCACTGTGAGATGTCTGTAGCAAACGCTGCCTTGCTCCTTGTGCAAAAGAAATATCCCTGGGACCCAGAGGGTGCCTGCGGGATGTAGGTGGCAAGGACAGGGGGTCTCTGGATTTTGAGAAGAGACAACATCCCCACTGCTGTGTTTTGTAAGAGAATATTTATTGCAAAGGCTTTTAGGGTTTACAATCTAAGTATGTGTTGGAGAGAAATCCTGATGTTCTCTGTTTTGTGCCTGGAGAGCAAAGATACAGCTGCCTGCAGCTGAGCTGCTTGCCTAGCCCCCTGTACCATCAAAGGAGAGAAATCCACCTCCAATTCCAGTCTGACTGGGGTCTGATGTGTCACACTCCGCACATGCCTTTGCATCTCCACTAACTTGAAAAAGAGCCATAGGTGGCTTTTTCAGATGATGGCTTTCGATATCTAAAGTTGCATGAGATGAAACTCACGAAGACTGCCCGAGGCTGGAAAATGGAGGGAGAAGTCTCAAGGACCAGTGCGGTCCCTCCATCACACAACCAGCCTAACTCTATCAGTCATGTTTTGCTGGGAACCTGGTGTGTGTTTACCACAGTGGTGTTGCTAGGATTGTGTGCTTGGCTCTTTCATATTTGCAAATGATAATTTTTTGGCTTTCAAGAGAAAGCTATACCAATAATTTGTTTATTTTTATAACTAGGTGCCTAATACTTAGAGTCTCGCATTTGTCTTAGTCACCAAAGGAATGGTGACCCGATTTCAGGGCTGCCAAAGTCTGATGGATTTTTGTTATGACTTACAAATTCTAGCTTCGCTATTGCATGTTCCCCATAAATTTGCAAAGCTTTTTGTCCTCCAGTTACCAGATTGGGCCAGGCTGGATGAAATAAGGAGGATGAAGGGCCAGACTGTACTGAAGTGTGCTTTGGAGATACTTTTAGAAGAAGAGCTAGGTTGTGTGAAGTGCCATAAAGAGAGGTGGAACAGAGAGCCTATTCACCAAGCATCCCAGTCTCAGGGCATGGAAATATGCTCCAGGAAGATAAAAAGATTAAAATGGGCTATGGACTGCAGGATAGAGCCACAATGAAGAGAGGCTGCTTCACAGAAGTATACAGTCACGATGGGCTGAAACCCTAAAGCATATCTGAAGGGCTAATAGCGTTTCTGTACCACTAGCTTTTCGGATGATGAGGTCCTTCTAGATCAGTAGATTTCAGCACAGTGCTCTGTGCGCTTGCAGGCATGCACAGGCTGCTTCTCGGACATCCTCGGCAGGCAACTAAGTATGTGTCTATGTGAGTGTTTTCTGGTGATCAGGTGTCCCCTTTTGAGGTGAATCTTCTGGTTGCCCCCATTCACTGTGCTTTGGTTCAGCCTGGCCAGAACACACGTGGTTTTGGATGGCCTGTCCTGGGAGGTGCTCTGCAAGTGCACAGCTGGAACGCTTCACCTACGGACGGGTTCAGGCCACAGGACCAGGCAGCGGCTAGCCAGAAATAACACCCTTCAAATGCATGCGGTGTGGATATTGGGTCCTGCATACCCACTGTTTCACTCAACAGCTTGCCTTTACTGCGTGGCACTGCTCTCTGATGTACATGCTGCCCAAGGAAACTGGAGTGTGGTCAGTAAGCTTGACATCACTAGGTAGCAGTCTCCGCCACCCAGGGAAAAAATTAGAAAAAGCTGAAAGCCGCTATTCTGGGTTGATTCTAGAAGATTTTCCATAAGCAAATGGTACATTGAGATGAGCACTAGTGTTAAAACAGAAAATTGCATAATTCGCTGCTTGAACATGTGCCTGCATTGCTGGCTGGCTGCCCTTCCCAGGTGTGTTTGTGGATGTGTGAAAGCTGAACCAGCCCCACAGTGTGGAGCACGTTCTGAACTGAAACAGCTGAGTATTTAACAGCTGCATATCTGGGTATCGGCTTCTTTTCAGATGTGCATTGGCTCCTCTGTTGAGTGCATTTTTATGAATGTGGATTCATGGGTTTGTTTAAGCAGTGCACAGATCCTTGTGTTGAGTAAAGGTGACTTAATGAGTAGAGCCTCCTTCCTGGGAGTGGCTTGCAGGCACGAGTTTTAAGTGCGGTTATTAATTTTGAGGAATTAGAGCCTGAAAAAAGTCAGTGTGGCACAGCTCCGTGATGTTCCTATTTTTAATTGGATTTTGAAGCTCATAATTAATTTGTTAAAAAGGAGGAGATCCTGGCCCTGTAGAAGTGAGTGGGAGTTTTGCCATTGCCTTCAGCAGAGGAGGATTTCACCATCTATCTCGCTAATCCTCTGCAACAACAGAAGAGCAGCCTGGCACGTAGAAAGGATCCTTCCCATTTCTTCTCCCTGCCATTGCCAGTAGTGAGGTCGGAGGACTCTCCCCCCATTTCTCCATTCCCATGCTTCCTACATATGTACACCTCGGCAAGATACGCTTTCATTTCATCTTTGGGTAAGGTGAAAGCAGCCATTAAAGAAGCAGTTTGTTCTTAGTCTTCACATGCAGAGATATGGAGGTCTCTCTCCTCCTGCCCTCTCATGTTTTTGAGTAGCTGCAGGAGGGTGGGAAATCAAACCTCTTTGAGGTCTCTGGGTCAAGGAGCCATCTGACATGGCTTTAAAGGTCACCGTGCTCCTTTGCATTTATCTTGTGCCACGCAGAGCACTGTATGCCAGCCTGCTGTCTGGAGCACAAAGAGGTACTGTCTGACATTTTGTGGAACGGGGCTTGGGTTACGGAGGAGAAGCATCTGAAAACAAAACTCAGCTCAGGGCTGTGCAAGGCCAGACTGGGAATGCTTGAGAGAGGAGCCCCTGCAGCAAGTAAGGGAGATATGTGGCATCCCATGGGTTTACCAGTAATCATGCTTGGCATTTCTGTCTCTCGTAACCTATATATAGCACTGTACATTTTCAAAGCTCTTGACAAATGTTAACAAGCCAAACTCGGCTTCAGTCCTAATAGCCCTTGTTTCACAGAAAGCCCAGGATGTTTTTCCTTCACCCTTCTGCTCTGTAGGCGACTGTATCCTTCAGACTGGCTGTACCTGCCAGATTTGGCTGAGCAGTTGTCTTCTGCATTTGCTTTACAGTGTGTGTAGCAAACATACGCTGCAAGGCAGTTTGTCTGCCTTGCTGTCTCCATTCTAAGGTAGGCACTAGAGAGCGTCAGAGAACCGAGGAAGCTGAATTATCATCAAGGCTTGTTTACTGACAGCTTTTAAAAATAACGGATGAACTGTTCGGACAAAACCAGTGCACCATCATAGACATGACCAGGGCTGGGGAAATCCCTTTTCTCTGAGAAGGGGAGAGCAGATGCAGTATGCCAGGTAGGATGGCAAGGGCTGGGGGGTGAGAGCACTGCAACTGCAGCTCTAGTGTCTGGGGCCAGCACTGGTGACGGTGTTTGAATTACAGTTGAGTAACCAGCCCAGAAACAAGACACCAGCACTTGGGTCACTAACAAGAAGTTTCTTGCTTTTTTTTTCCCCCTGAAGAAATCCTATTAAAAGAAAAAAAAGAACAAAAGGCAAGTCTGCAGAGATGTCCAGGCAGGCGCAATCTAAGTGGGGTGGTGTTATTGTTGGCTCAGTCCATTGTCCTGTTGGGCATTTTCCCGTGGTGGACTGCGGCACACAACAGAGGCATCCAGGCTGGCCTTTCTGCATTCAGGGACCGAGGGACAAATGGATATTTTGGCGAAGTCTTGCTGGCTGCTGCCCCTTCTTCATTGCTTCACCCCAATGAATACTTTAATTTTGCTGCTGAGCCAAAGAAACTTCTCAGAGGCCAGTAAAATGGCTCAACTCCAGTTAACATCTCAGCCCACTCTGCTGTTCTCTCTGGGGTGGATGACCACTGTGCAACAGAGCTGCCTGTGCAATAAGAAGTCTGCAGAAACTCACCCACCAGCTTTTTTTTCATGTATTTCGATGCAATTCTCTTGCCTTCTTCATTTTTCTTGCTCTTCTGGCCTCTCCAGTTTGTCACCTTGAAATACATAGGTCTCCCATAATCAGATCTCACTCCTTTACTTGCTGAATAGACATGCTAAATATAGAAGTCTGCGTCTCTGCACTGAGAAATTTATCTGCTGTGGCCAAGTGATTGTTTCACATGACTGGCATGGAGAGGTCATACAGACTGCAACTTCAGTTTGGTCAGTGGTGGGATTTTTAAGATCGCTTTATTAGCAATTTTAAGAGCAAGTAAGTAAGTAATAATCCCTTCTATGTTTATAATTCCCAGCTTAGAATTGGTAGCTTTCACTACCCAGCTTGGTAGTGAAAGTGATTTCTTGTCTGCGTTTTATCTCAACTCCCTCCTCTTCTAATGCATCCGTACGGAGCTGACTGCGTGGAGAATAGTAACATGGAGTTTACATAGGAGGAGATGCACTGGAGCATTTGTTCTGGGAGGAGATGATAAATTTCCATGCACACGAATACATGTGCACTGCATAAGAAAAGGGGAGGCATGAGACCTGGGAATTCTCCATCAGAAGGTGTTAATGACTCCATGGATGTTACACCATGGCAGACTTTGATCCACAGAGACCGGTTTGCATTAGAAGATAAGTAAATGTAAACACAGCAGACCAGAATCTCTCCTGTCTTATCACTGCACCATTTCGCTGCCTTCAGTGGTATGGTTAATATTTTGGGGCAGAATAACAGCTGATAAAGGTGTAGTGCAAAAAGCCTGAAGGACCAGCTGATATAAAGAAGAAAACATTTCTCCTCTCGCACTCACTGTCCTGATGCATAATTTCTTGAACGAAAGAACAGTTTTTGTTGTCAGAAGCACCTAAAGAAGGTGCAGTCCTAGGGGGCAGCGGGCATGAAAGCTTGAAGGGAACAGGTGTGAGCCTGGCCACGCGAGGGGTAAATGGCAGCCGGGGTAAAGCATGTGATGCAGTGGTGGTGGTCGCTCTGGAGTGGTGCACACCCGCAGTGTGCTCTGGTGTTAGTACAGCCACTTACAGGTACCACAGTAATTCATCTGGCAAGGGTAGAGTGAGCTGAAAAGCTGACTGAAAATCAGGCTCCAGCCACACAGCAGGACAGGCATCTGGGGACGTTCTGAGGGCTTCTTTGAAGAGTAATTGACTGGTTTTGTTAGAAATGGGAAATAAGG
This sequence comes from Pygoscelis adeliae, assembly GCF_000699105.1. NCBI lineage: Eukaryota > Metazoa > Chordata > Aves > Sphenisciformes > Spheniscidae > Pygoscelis > Pygoscelis adeliae. Next base: position 3,923,959 of record NW_008824035.1, read on the forward strand.
TTGTGCAAAAATTTCAGCAGCGGTAAAATTTGGACTGGATCCTTCCTCAGTACAATGCATCATAAGCCCTAAGTTGTTTCCATCCCACACTGGCCATGAATTGTGTGATGGGCTAACCTGCCTGAGTGGGACAGAGGTGAGGTGGGAGGACACAGGGCTTGCAAGTTGAGTGCTCAGTAATCCTGCTGCCACGCTGACTGTTCTCTCCTCCCCTCTGCAGGTGAGAAGCCTTACAAGTGCTCGTGGGAAGGGTGCGAGTGGCGTTTTGCACGGAGCGACGAGCTCACAAGGCATTACAGAAAGCACACGGGTGCAAAGCCCTTTAAATGCAACCATTGTGACAGGTAATGCAGCCTCCTAACACGGCGTTCAAGCAACATGTGGACTTCATGAGTGGCATGGAGCTACCAGCTCCCCGAGACAAGAGACCTGGCTCCCAGCAGAGGGGCCCCTTCTGGCCTCCTGTCCCGCTGCCTCGATCCCCGAGCCAAGGAGGGACCCTCCACTCTGCCCCTGTCCTCTCTGCCTCAGTGGCCAGGCGGGCTGGCAGAGGGGGAATACTTCCTAAGCAGCCTAAGCTGTTTCCATCCCACAGCACAGAGAAAGATGTGGAACCAGGTGTAGGTTTGACTGGAACCTGCCGGTGTGTGTTGTGGGCACAGGATTTGGTCCATAGGGCAGCTGTTCTTAATACTCTCAAAGCAGAGAAGAAGTCCAGAGGGCCCTAGACCACTTCAGTGATGGACCTCTCAACAAAGCATCTCCACAACTTTCCATCTCCTGGTTGTATGAGCCTGGTGCCCTCACAAAGGCAGGGCTCCCTCCACCTGCTCTGCTTCAAGGGCTACCAGAAGCACCACCGTGCTGCCTGTGTTTCAGCAGAGTGGTCAGCAGAAGCTGATGGGCCCCACAAATATGTGGGTGTACAGTGGGGGGATGGGGAGCATGTGTGGCTGTTGCACCACAAATCTATAGGAAACGTCTAGGAGAAAAGGACTTAATTTCTGTATGATCATTGTCTTCTCTTACCACTGAGTCCAGGGCTCCATGCTTCCCCAGATGAAACAGGGGAGAGTCAATGAAAGACAGCAAAGGGCTTCATTTTCAAAAGCACAGGAGTGATTTAGGCACATCTGACAATTCAAGTTCATGGGGTTGTTTTGTCTAGGATCTTCACATTCCACACCTTCATTCTGTGTGGACCCAGGTTTAAAAGCCTGACAGATGCCCAGAGCCAGGGTTCCTGAAGAGCCTGTCATGCAACAGTCCTCCTCTGGGCACTCAGAAATGAAGGGCCAGTTTTGCCTGGCGAGCTGAGCACCCAGCAGCTCCCAGTGAGAGCTGTGGTTGCTGCCGCTCACCGCCGATTCCTTTTTGCAGTCCTCACTGCTTTAGCTGCTTGAATGAATGATGAGGTCATCTGAAAAACCTGGTCATCCTTGCTTGGTGCTGAGTATTTTTGAAAGCTGGGTTCTTTGAATTTAGAAACAAAACCAAAAGAAAACCCTCCTTCCCATCCTCAGTCCCAATTGATAAGAAATTAGGGTGGAGCAAAAGCAATTACACTTGTAATGACTCTTGACAGCACTGACAGGATCAAACAATGAGCACTTCTCCCCCTCGCACCCCCCCAGCTGGAGATTGGCAGTGCCCTGGGTGAAACCTGGATCCACTATTGAGTAATCAAATAATGTGCTTGCATCTGAACATGTTATCCAGCTAATCCTATTTATATATATTTTTAAAAGAGGCTTAAGAAAATTACCCATCTTTTTAATGCAGCACTAAGGTTCTCTGCTCTGATAAGGAAACATTTTGTAATACAATAAAGGCTCTAGGAAGCCTCTGGGTACACCAGACCAGCAGAGAACATGCACGGAGAGAGGATGTGTGGGACATAAACAAGGGACCCCATCCCTTTATGGGAAGGAAATTTGATCATTTTCACATCCTGCCTTTCCAAGAGCTTCATCTCCTTGCGTGCTGTTCTCCCCTTGTCTCCCCTCTTCTGGTCCCCCTTCCCCCATGGAGGGCTTCCTCTTGGATTATCTTTTGTTTTATCCCTGGATTATCTTTTGTTTGCTCAGAATGAGGGACAGGATAAGCCAAGTAGGGACCTCTGGAGTTCTGCTTTTGTATAAGCACCTGTGTGAAGGAGAACAGTTATGTTCCCTGTTTTAAATGTAAGGCATTGCCTTTCTTTTTTCTTTCCTCTCAAGAACAAACTAACCATCCTGGCCCCACAAACACACACGTACACACACACATATATACAAAGCCCCAGGGTTTCTGTGTCAGGACAGACAATATTTTTAGCAGAGATCTAAAGAAATACAGTCAGTATTTTCAACTCCTCAGTCTCTTTCAGCCCTTTGTTAAGTATTCATTCTTCTCCCTCTTTTCATTATCCCTTCCTACCTAGGTTTTTTCTTTGGCAGCCAACTCAGTCACTACAGTCGAGAGATATATTCCTGCAATCATCTAATGCATTTTCTGCTCTTCCACTGAATCTGTAGATGAAGGAAAAATATTTATTAATAAGTTAAGAGTGCTGGGGATTGTGCACTGTTAAACTCCATGCACATACCATCTGCGTGTGGTGGCAGGAGACAGATTTGTCTTTACCCTCCCAGTCAGTTGTTGCAAGCTCGTAGAGTGAGGGTGCCTGTTCTTCATTTGGCCCACTCTGCCATACCACTATTTCTCCTTCTTTTCTCATTCACAGATCTCTCCACTACCACCTATTGCAGATGTCACCTCAAGCAAGCACTGAAACCTGTGCCTAAATCTGTCCTTAGCTATTTAGGCAGACTTCTAATGTTTAAGACACTCCTTCCTGAGCCAGGGTTTCCAGCTGGAGAACAGTTTCTCTGTATTTGAACTGCTACCCTTTATTGCACCCACCATTATTGACAGGAGTTGTAGTCACTCCCTCAGACATTCTGGCTTGCTAAACTTTAAGGAGCCTTTTGGAGCTACTTTTAACAATGACGTAGCACAAAACATATGCCTGTTGTTGTTCAGAGGTAAAGGCCGTACCTTGGCAATCAGAGCATGAAAGTGGTGATGCAAATAGCAAAGAAGGGGAATGTTGTGCACACAATCTGGCTGCAATTCCCTTCCCAGGCTGTTTTCAGATGCGTTTGTGTCTCTGACCTTCTGCGTACAGATCAATTTTAAAACAAAAGAGATAAGAAGATGTGATTCTCTTCTCCTGCTGTCCCAGCTCTATCCCGACACCATGCAGCCCACAGATCACATTGTTAGCTATAGCTGGCAAACTACCACTGGTTTGAGTAGCACCATATGTACTGCAAATGGTGTGTGGTTTGGTGGCAGCAGGGTAGAAAGGAGAATCAGCTAAAGTGGTGCGGAAAGCAGTCTACAGGTCCCTAGTGCCTTCCAGACACCAGGGATATGCTGGTTATTAGCATTCCCCGGGAATTATGTTCTTCAGAAGCAGAGGCTAGGGTTATGTTTCTCACATACAGTGCAAACCCTCAGCACTCCAAGGGGAAGAGGATGACAGGGTAGTGGCACTCGCTTGTTCTGCATAAGTAGGTGTTTAGGAGATAGCAGCTTAGTGCCAGACTATTGGGGTGTATATTCCTCTCTGTGTGTGTGTGCGTGCACGGTTTCCTTTTTGACAGTAAGCACACTTAGCTGGAATGCACACATCCCACAGTGGAGAATCCACAGCTGGTAAGAAAGATGGCTGAGCAATATATTGTCTTCTCATCATAGTTACCTTCGCTCTTTCTCCTGCAGAGGCTTCAGTGCTGAGCAGTACTGTGTTGCTAAGGAGATAAAGCAAAAAGAGAAAGGAAGGAATCGTGTTTGGGAGCAGGGAATTTATGTATCACGCATCACTGTATGACTTTCAGAATTAGGGTATCTTATTCTAGCACAAACTGTCCTTTCTAGGGAGAGCTGGGCTGGGGGAGGAGTGATGGGGAAGATCGTGACGGGCCCATGTACAATGTGCAGAGCTGGCCTGGAACTAGAAGAGGTGTAGAGCTCGAGGTGTGGAGCAAGGTCTTGTCTCACGGGCAGGACTAGAGACCAGCAAGCTGCTGTTTCTTAATTTGTGAAGAAAGGAGCTTCCCTTGACAGCTTATCCTGTGGAGCCTCTTCCACTGCTGCCTCTAGTTCCAGAAGGAAAAAAAATGCATCCACTGATCAATAGCTTTTTTTGACAGTGTGATTTAGCTGCAAAATTTTGTAGGGACTCTTTTACTGTTGAAAATAAATGTCCGCATCCACTAGCCTTACCAAAAGATAGAACTAACCAAATTAGTCAGCAGGAGAATGTGAAGAACTGCTATTGTACCATTTTATTAGCTATAAATTAGCAAATATGGTACCATTTTATTGGCTATAAAAATATTCTAGAGCTGAAAAATATACTAGATGCTAATACTGTGGTTATTGATATGAAACAATGTATTGAATCCATATTTTTAACAGATCTTGCTGTGCTGTGACTCAGCATACATTTTCCTGGGTTGCATCTATAATAGAGACAATCAGAGAGGAAAAGCCGTGCTTGGGTGGTGGTCTTATGACTAGTCCTAGACTGAAGTGCCAGCTGGTGCATGTCTTTTTGGCAGCCGCTCAAGCTGTTGTTTTGTTTTGGCAGCCCTTGTAGCCAGAGCATGCTGCTTTCTCAGTTTAGACTGACGAGAGAGATGTTGGTCCAAGGGTGTATTTTGGCACCGTAGGGCTAGAAAATTCTAGCTGTGCTGAGCCTGCTGTGTTGAAAGCCAAGTGTCCATTGTCAGATTCGCGTCTGTCTTACTGTGCTTCATGCAGGAGCTTGGAGGAATGCAGCCTCCATCCTATTTTGAAGTCTGTCTTCTTAATTTTTGCCACTCTGAAGGTATTAACCTGCTTGTAAGCTGCTACAAATCAGTAGAGAACAGCTGACTTGAGCAGAGCTATGCTCATCCAGAGAAGATTAGTATCTAGCTTTTCTTGCGAAAGTCGCCTTCTTATGAAGTTTCTTTGTTTTAAAAATGCACCTCTCAATAACTCATCTCTGCATGTAGATGCAGATAGATTGCTTGTGCAGGGGAATACTGCCAGCAGGACAGAAAAGATCCCCTAACTATTTAAAATCTCTTCATTTTTATAGTTCTTCTCTTTCTCAGCCTTTCTCTGCTTAGGAAGTTTATCCTCTGGGTGTTTGCCTTTAGACTGAGTGTTCTGGTTCTTTATCTTTGGTTTTTGGCTTTTTTTACTGAGTAGTTCAATTCGTTCTCTTACCTTCTTCCATCCGAAAAATACAAAATACTCAACTACTGCTTTTTTGGAAATACATTCAGTGCCCATGTATGACCTATCCAGATTCTCACAATAAGCCATTTGGATATTCTTCAGACCGATATTAGTGGCTCTTTTATACTCTAAATCTGCGGGGCAGTGAAAAGACATTCCAGGCAAGTCAGTTCTGGAAGTAGCTTTTCATGATGCCCTCGGAGCCTACAAAAACAGTTTACTCAAAAGCCACAGATATGTGGTTTTTGTGTGATACTTATAATAGATGTGTTTTGCTATTAGTAAAAATAAATGAGCCAGTGTTTTATGGCTTAGGGTGGAAAGAAGGCAAGCCAAGATTTGCAGGGAACTTGGAAACCTCCCATTTTTTAGTGCTCAACTTGAAGCATCTAGTAGAAGTCTAATCTCTGACAGTGTCTGAGCCCTGCCGCTCTGACAGTCAGGCTCCATTTTAGGGCTTTGGGGTAGGCAGCCAGAACCATTGCCCGCTTGTCCTGTGGTTTGCTCTCTGGTGCCATACACGTCTTTAATGACACTGTGATGGTGGGTGTGAAATGGGTTGGTGCTTTCAATCCCATTTCTAATGGGTATGAAGTAAAAAAAAAGTTTTTGCTTACTGGCAGTCTTGATAAAATGGGGTATATATTGAATGACAGGGAAGAAAAGCTCTTGTTCTCCTGAGAACTTATTCCCCTGATCACTCTGACAATATCTTGGTGGTGTGAAGTGCCTGAATTTGGGCTGCTGTTCCTGCTGCTGTGAGTGCCCTGCAGCATGTCTACTACAAGGCAGCTGTTCTAGAATAGCAATTCCTGATTAACTCTTTGTGGGGTTGCTCTTCTCCTGGACCAAGTATGTTTTATTCTGAGTATCTTAACCCACTTCCCCAGTGGATTAAGTCATTTCAGAAGAAGGCAGTCATAAGCCTTTAGAGAGGGAGTTAATCAAGAATAGATGCTTCATTTCAAATTCATGCCCTACCTTATTCTCAATTAACTGCATGTTTAGACCAGCCCTAAAACTCAACTAGTTCTCTAGGGTCACCACTCTAAGTCCATCTCATCAGCATCCATCTACATGTTGAGTCAAAACATTACGTTTTCTTATGAGATGGAGAAAAATTGCTTTGTGGATAAAGAACAGAAGTTGAAAGCTGAAGTCCTGGTGTTTTTTTCTGGTTTTACCACACTTCTTGTGTGATTTATAATTCCCTTGCCTTCTCTGTCTCTCAATTTTCACAAAATAGGCATAATACCTTATCTTCTGTCAACAACCTTCAGGGAGATAGCATTCATCAACATCCACATATTACCACCCAGATTCCCAACAGAGAGAAAGGGAGAGCTATGTAGCCTGATGGATTGTCAGCCTCCAAACTCTGAACCAGCTTTCCTTCCAGTTTGGAGTTAGAAATGAGAATTCAGCTTTCAAAACTGCCATCATACTTCAGTGCTTGTTGCAGGTACTGGGCACTTGAGAAAGCTGGTGTTTTTTTAAACTCGTGTTGCTGAGTACTTGAGCAAAACTGGCTTGTTTTATTTCGGTTTTTTATATGCACACACACATTTACACTAAATATTTGATTTTATACTACAGTTGCATAGATGAGCACTCTTGCCTGATGTTTGACTCAGTGAAAAAAGGGGGAGGGAGACTAACAGAGAAAGGAGAAGAGTGGTCTATTTAGCTGCCAAAGAGCCAGGATAGTTGGCCATCTGTGGTCACAGAGGTCAATCACACAGGGTTTGGTGGCGATCCATAGATAATCTAAGGAATGTCTCTAAACGTGGATATATATTTGCTCCTGTACATACGGAGGAAGGAGCAGGAACCCTGTTTTCCCAAATCCTGTATTTATTTCATTTCCCACTTGCTTTATTTTGCAGGTGTTTTTCCAGGTCCGATCACCTCGCCCTTCACATGAAGAGACACATCTAAATATCAGTCAGCTTGGCATGGATGTCATCTGAGCTAAGTGTTGTGAGATGAAAGTGGAACTCAAGTTACAACGCGCTGCCTTGCAGGAGAAGAGAACTTGATCACGTGTAATCCTCTGTACAGAGACCACACGCTCACACTGTCATGCACCCAGTTATACTTCAATACGTACATCGGTTCTTTATGCCTTGCCCCAGCTGGATGGGAGAAGATGCAGGCGAGGAAATGGTATAGAGGTGAAGTCAACGAGAAGGAACAGTTGCTTACAGTTCTTCGTCCCTCTTGGATTTGTTTCCTGTTTTTGCCAGTGGAAATCAAAGAAAACGGAGGAGGCTTCCCTGCAGGTGGACGGCAGTAGGAGGGGCTTATTTAACTTGCTTCTCAGTGCAACTCAATAGGAGAATATGTCGTCTTGAAGTTGCATATTTGTAGCACTAACTTTCTTTTTAAATAGATGGGGGGAAAACAATGACCTAGAAAACCAAATCCCAGTTTGGTAGCCAAAATTAACCTCTTGGTTCATTTGTTCTTTGTCTGAGAATTCCTAATGTTCAGTGCGTCAGACTTCTCACAGACACTTTGACCTGTCTTGGTTTTGGTTCTTCTTCCTAGAACTGAGCTATTGAGATCCTTTTAAGTCAATACCAGTGGCCTTAATGGCAGTAGACTGTGGAGTGACACTTGTGACACAAATATCCTCTTTTTGGCCTGAGTTTATGTAGACTTCACGGAGGACTATATTTTTGTTGGTTGTTTTTATTTAAATTTTTGTTTTGGCTATTGCACAACATATGCACTAGGGACTCTGGAAGCTGCTGCCATGATGGCTAAGTGGCCAAGGGATAAACCCCTGAGAAACAGCACCTAATATCTCTGTAGGCCTCACCTTATTGCCATAGCTAGGACTTCTTGTTTATTTGTTGAACAAAAAACTTTAAAAGCTTATTTGGAAGCTTAAACATTTTTTTCTCTTTTCTCCACGAACAAGTGATCTTCAGAACTCCTTGTCTTCACCTGGATATTGGTCTGGGACTGGCCACACAGGCATGACTACAGGATTCCTTCCACAACATGTGAGCATGTTAGCCACAACCCACAGTGACTTAGTGATGAATTATGTTGCTTTTTCTTGCTGTTCTTCTATTAACCAATTTAAAACATTAGACTTTTGTTTGTGTAAAGAGCACCTGCAGACATTTTAATTTAAAGCTAATGTTTGTTGAGCACACAAAAAAAAAAACAAGCCAAAAATCCTACTCCAGTCTCTGAGTGGGAAATCGAGAACCTCTTCCAAGTACAATGGCTTCATTCAGCATTAGCCTTTTAAAGAAATTATCAAAGTCCTCCTTTTCCATTCATCAAGTTGATGCTGTAGCCCACTCCTAATGAAAAAATGTAACAGTGTGAATGGTGAAGGAAGGGTTGGATTTTACATACAGCAGTGAGGCTTTTCCAAATGATTGGTCTAAAGTATTACTAACCTAGAGGTCCATTTTGGCCTACTTTGTGAACTGTCAAGGAGAAGTGGAGGTCTCATGCTCACCCTTCAGTCCTATTGATAATTTGATTTCGTTGGTTCAAAGTGGATTAAAGTCTTCATTACAAAAGAAAAACAAAAAAATGTATCTTACCATAACTTGCATTTGAAACTATTTGGCACTGGCCCTGACTCCAAAGACTGCATTTAGGACCGTAAAAATGGCCTATGCAAGCAGGCAGGTGGTCATTAGGTTGTATATTTTGTATATTCTGGGACCATCCCTACAAGATGTGTCTAGAAATGAAACAAAATGGCGCGTGGTCCACAAATGGTTGCTGCTCTTTTATACTGTATTAGCCAACTGCCCTTCTTTGACTGTTTTGACTCATTGACTGTTAAATATTTCCCTTAATTTATGTTTTGGGAGGTAAAACTGTACTCTTAGGAGAAAAAGAACAAATGAGAAACTCGAAAAATGTTTAAGAGCCGTCACCGGGATCCTTGGCACTGGAATTCTCAGCATTTTGCAACCTTTGGTTCCAGTGAGAGATTGAATTTACTCGAAAGATGCTGTTTTTCCTCACAGTTTTCACAAAACACTGTGACTGTCAACTGAACACTTTGGGGACAGGGGGGAAATACAATGTCTGGCCCATATGGTATAAAATATGGACCAAAACCTACCCATCTTTTAGGGACAATGATGTAACATTTGTGGTAAGAGCATGAGAGAGAATGAAAGAAAGAAAAGAAGGAAAGACAGAGAGAAAGAGAGAGAGAACAAAAATTGAGTTTATTCCAAAGATTTAAAACTAACCGTACTCTATATGTGTATATATATATGCTTATATATATATGTATACATTTTAAAATTGCGGAGCACTGCTTGCTGACAATCTCATATTTCTCTACTTCTCTATTTGCATACTTTTTATGGCCATTCCACCCAGCTGTTCCACTGGGACTGAGGGCCCTAGAATCCAATTTGTATTGGAATATATAGAGCATCCTGCCAGATGTCTAATGGGAACTGAAACCTCAGCTGTGTGAAACTGTAGAGCATCCAGTCAGTGCATTAGATTAAAAAAAGGATAAGAGAATCCTAGAATTTCATTACTGTAGTGTCCTAAACTGTGTGCTCTCAAACCCACCACTATGATATTCATTGGCTATGAACCTGCATAAATATCCTCCTTTGACCGCTGAACACACCTGCCTTTAGACATGCTATCAGTAGTCTACAAACCTTAATTATTGACAGTTTAAGTACCAGACTCTATTTAAAATGGAAAAAATCAAGCAAGACTGTTTATTTACTTCCAGTTGTCATTTATGGTCTTGTTGACATCTTATTTAAATATGGCAGAAGAAGGGCCCCATGGAAAAAAACATGCTGAAATGTCTGATTATTTTGTTCTAGAGGCAGGCCTACATCTAAATCATGGATCCACATAGCCTAAAAAACAGAGAAAAGGGGGATAAGAGACTTAACCAGATTTCAGATTTCTCAGGCTCTCTCTGTAGCAGGTCTTGAACTCTGAAGCCAAATTTTGGGCTTTGGGACCATCTCTTCTGTTTGTAAAGGGAGACGTTTTTCACCTGTATAGATGGTGTACTCAGTCAATCTCTGGACTGCAGCTTTTGGGTGCTCATATGCAAGTGTCTTAGTCATTACTAAAATTTTGAACCATAGCTGGTATTTTGGAAAGGCATAATTAGTGACACATTCTAGGATTCGTTTTTAACAATGACAACTTTTGTTTCTTTGCAGATATTTTAAGCTGTGCACTTCAAACTTGTGTAATCTGTTATAGCTAGATCCTTTTTAGGCCTGTGTTTCCTTGCTGAAGTTGTACAGTTGTCCTCTTGGTAAACTATGAGTAGAAACAGACTAATGAGGAAAGGCTAATCCTCTCTGTACGGCTTCTTGGAAGCAAACCCATAATTAGATGATTTGGTAACAGTTGAGTTATCCAGCTGTAGAAAGGAGAAGCTTAACCTTGTTTCCTTCATGCTAGATTTATGCCTATTTGCAAAAGAGAAGCCATTATAAGAAAGTCAGATTGTGGTTTCCAAGGCCATGGAACTATAGTATGAGAACAAATTGAGACAAAAGTCTCACAAAACAGTGTACATAGAGGGAGCAACTAAAGCAAATATGAGTTTTTGTGAATAGCTACATAATATTTTGGAGCAGAGCAGTCAATCATAGAATCATGCAGGTGGGAAGGGGCCTCCAGAGGCCGTTTTGGCCAACCTCCAACTAGAGCTGGTTGCTCAGGGCCATATCCAGCTGAGTTTTAAATATCCCCAAGGATGGAAATTCTACAATGCCTCTGTGCAAGCTGGCCCAATATTTTACCATCTTTATGGGAAAAAAAAAATTAAAAAATCTGTGTGTCAAGTAGGAATTTTCCGTGTTCCAATTTGTTTTCATTGCCTTTTCCACTGTGCACCTCCAAGAAGAGTCTGGCTTCTTCTCTACACCCACTGTTAGGTGTTTGTAGACAGCATTAAGATCTACCCTTACCCTTCTCTTCCTAAGGTTGAAGCATGTCTCTCAGCCTCTCTTCATCCGTCATGTGTTCCAGAACCTGATCTCCATGGTGGCTCTCTGCTAGACTTGCTCCAATATGTCGATAATTTTCTTGTAATGGGGAGACCAAAACCAGACAGAATATTCCAGATCAAGATGTACTTCATATGTTACAGTGTTGATATAATTTATTTATTCTGGATTTTTTCATTATCTAATTGAGACAAGCTATACTCTATGAAGAGATTCTATTTTGAAAACTGCCTTATGAAAAATCATTTAGGAAGCACCAGTATAAAGATTTTTCTAATCAGATTTGCTGAATCTATGCATAAAAATATGCTTATAGAAATATGCTTTCTATACTGCCAGCTTGAGGCCTGGCAAGCAAAATTCTGTTTTTCCAACATAATCATTGCTGTTTTACCTTCAACTAAAAAAATGTATTATTTCACTCATACTATATCAAATATGAAGAAACACGATACTGTATTTTAGTCACTTTTTAGACCAAAACATCACTTCAGTGCATCTTTGTTTTGTTTGTTTTTCCCCTTAGGACATAAAGAGCAACCTAAAATATCACATGTATTTTATAAAGATTGATCTAACAGAAAAGGGGATTCCAGAGTCCAGAATCCTCTTTTTTCATTATCCCAAAGTTGTTCTTTTTCAATAGCCAGTACTCAGTCTAGAAAATTATATTACCTGGATAAATTAGCAAATGAAGAAAAGAAGGGACGGACTGAAATCCTAGATTCTTTCAATGTCTTGGACAAGGCCCTGAGCAGTCTGATCTAACTAAACTGTTTTTTAAACAGAGGGTTGAATTAGCTGACCTCCAGAGGTACCTTCCAACATTCATTTTTCTGTGTTTCTATGGTACATTTCAGAGCTCTCACTGATTACATGTGTACTGGTTCTAGTTCTTCCCAGTCTTGTGCTGGCGGAACAGACTGTAGGACAGGTCTGTAGGGTTTCTCTCAAACTCTGACAGTTTCATCCTTATTAAATTTTATAAGGCTTTTTCATGAGAAAGACTTAGAGAGGAGGAAATCTTAAAAAAAACCCCAAACCCTTAGCAAACCAGTTTGAAGCGATATCAAACCATGAGATGTGTCACAGCTGCAGGGACCAACCAGGTATTATGGAAACAAGTTCGCTAGCCTGGAAGACCTGTGTGATGTCTCAAAAATGGTTTCCAGGACCTGAAATCTAAGCCAACATATTTCTACAAAGGTGAACATTGATTTTTTTTTTTTTTTTCATTCATTGTTATTTTCCTCAGACTTTTTGGAATTGGGTTTACTGTTTTTTTAGGCTAGCACATTTTCACTTAATACGTGGAAAGCACTGACCAAACACGGATGGGGAAGAAGAACCTGAATGCAAGAGGAGCCCCCAGGTCCTTGCTTTTGGAACTGTTTTAACTTGAGGAGTAAAAAAATAACTAATCACTAGGGTGTATGGCTAAAATGAAGTTGATCAATATGATAGTTGCAGTGATTGAGTGTATCTTATCTGTGACCTTTCCGATATCTACAGAATCAGGCTTTCTCCCTCATTTTTACCAGGCCCTACACAATTTGGGCTTTTTAGCTGTCTCTGACTCAAAGGTTGCTTCTCCTATTTAATGTAGTTTGTGTATCTGTGTACAAAAGAGGTCATAATTGGTGCTTTTGACAAAACTGATGAAAATCCAACTTGCTTAAGTGTTTCCTTCATATGTCAAAATCTTTAAAAGAAGAAAATTTTGTAAATAATTTAATGTTACTAGGCCAGCACCCAGTGGATCAAGGGCTTTTATTCTTGATTTCATTCAGGACTTGGCACCTCCTGTCATTCCATCCAGTAAGACTGTTTTTAAACTTTCATATCCTGGGTGACGCCTCTAACCCAACACTCTTTTAAAGTACTTTTTGCTGATTTCAGATAGAGTTGCACTTGCAAAGATCCCCACATACCAAGAACAAAAACAATGTTTGACAATAACTCTATTCAACTCTGTTTTGAAAGTGAAAATTACTTCCTCCCAAGATATTACAACTACTCGTTGACAAGTCTTGCGGGTCTTTCATTAGCATTAAATCTACGCCTTCTTGAATGATCATTTCCAGATCAAGCTTGGATATTCTTCTTCCTTTTGTCACATTTGTGTCTCTTTTTGTTAATAGTTTAGGGATGACTACTGCAGTCTTTCTCCTCCACAGCCCTACACTGGCTTCAGTGGTGAGATTCAGCGTTGTAAGAACTGTAGGATCTGGCCCACCAGGTACTAAGATCTGTCTTGTAAAGCTGAGACTTTTCTCCTCCCTTAGAGGAAGAAGTCCAAGACACACTTGTGCTATATAAGTTATATATATAATTATATAGTTGTATATATAAATTATATACATAAAAATGTGGAGATGGGGGAGTAGGCTGCCTTTATCACCTCAAGAATGGGTTTCCCTACCTGAAAACTTTCAAATGCAGGTGTCATTTTTCAAACAGGGTTTTATAGTTTTCCTTAATGCTTGTTAATGGCATTTTTGGTGTAATGATTAAAGTTGGAACTCTTAGTGATTTTCACAATGAAAGCTTTGATGATTTTTTTTTAAGTGCTTTGGTCCTAACTTCTATATACTGCCAGAAAACAGGTCCTCCACCCTGTCTCTGTGTGGGTGTGGATGTACAACAGTATACCGTATATACCTACACAGAAGAGGAAACTGAGCTACTGACTTACAGTTTGTAGTAGCCAACCGTGCCTATTGCTTTGATTTAGGGAGGGCACTTGCTGTTGCCACTGCATTTTAGGAATCATGTCAGCTTCTGTAGGAAAGTTTTCAACAATGCTGGGAAATACATGTTGCTGTGTACTGTGAATGCATAGGCTGCAAATTTGGGGAATGGGTGGGGAGGTGGGAAGGGAGGGGGACGAGGGCTTAGCATGTACACACTAAAAATGAACTAGAATGGACAGAAAGGTGACAATTTTAGCCTCTATTGTTGGGTTCTTGGGGAAATGAAAAGCTAACACGCAGTCCCTGGAAGGCCTGATGGCTGAAGGGCTGATCTTTACTTTATATTTTGCAACATACATTTTACCCGTTGCTCTGTATTTTAAACCCCAGGCCTGTCAGATTCTGGAAGTAGATCAGAACACTGGTTTAAACACTACTTTGTTACCAAGGCCATGTCTCTACAGGGAAGTTGCCCTAAGTTAAAATACCAGTCTAGTTAAAATCACTTTGTAGCTGCACTTGATTGCCTGGATTGAGTTTGCATTGGCATCCTATGCAGTTAAGCTAAAGTGTAAGAAATGCGTCAACCAATTAAGATACCTCTACAGGAAGGTTCTTGCACCAATTTCAGTATCTGGTTTTGAAATCACTGCATATAAACCATGACAGCTTTTCTCTTAGAAACAAGGCCTTAGTTTAGCATGTCTACTCATCTAGTTGAAAAAATAATAATGCAGGCTGAGATTTTTTTTTCTTGCTTTGCAAAGTGGCCTGTTTTCTTTCTTGTCCTTTGAAACCTTTCTTGCTCTCTACTACACATTAGATTTTTAATTGGGGGATTTTTTTTTAGCGACAACAAAAAAAAGTATGAATGCTCCCTATTTAAAAAAAAAAACAACAAACAACATTGCTTGAAGGACTTTCATTTTGCACTATAATTTTTCTTTTACCAGATGTGTCTGACAAGTGCATTTTGGAGATGCCCTCGGTCACGTTCTCTCAGGCCTACTCTGGTATTTCTAATATATCACAGAAGTACCCAATCTTGTAGCCCTCAGTTCTGCCTTTTTTTGACATTTTATTTTTTTTAAGCTTTTTATATATATATATATAAAAATATATTACTTTGTCAGTTTTTTTGCTGTACAAAAAGTCTTAAGATTTAAAAATATTATTTGTATTATATGATGGTGGTATGTTAATGTTACAAAATTATTAATGAAGAAAAAATTTATTTTTGTTACTGGTCTGTTTCATAATTCTTTTTTAAATTGGTATATTGTAAGATATCTATGCAAAAATGTTATGTGACGCATTTTTATTTAAGAATGTAATATGTGTAATAAACAGTAGAATGTGTTTGGCCCGACAGTGTTTAGTGTGTCTTGTATATTATTTCTCTATGAAAACTTCTGTGAACAGTGAAATGGCTTTTGAGTATCAGTTAAGGCTATGGTTCTGTAAGCAGTTACTGACATAAAATATATAACTTCTAAGTATGCTTTAGCTTATCAGAATCACATTTTTGGATTTAAAGATTTTCTTTTTTTTCATGTATTTTACAGCAGTTCAAGTGTTGCTTATATTCATGCCGTATCACATGTTGCTTTTGGAAAAGATGCTCAAGAAGGAAGTTCTTATTCTTAAAAGCTGACCAGATTTCCATCTGGCTTGTAATACTGCTTCTGCTGGAGTCAGTGACTTCTGTTATTTGACAGTTTACACTGGTTGAAGATTTCAGCCAGTATTATTTTTGTAAAAGACACAGAGAACACTTGCATTGGATTTTCCATGCCTAGCTTTAAAACACTTGTCAGTCAGTGGTCAAAATAGGACTAGACTTTGAGGCTCCTGAGCACTAGTGCTATGCTCTAGTCTGTGCATCAGGCAGTCTCGCAGGAGTGCAGTATTGTTCTCTTTCCCCCGCCTCAGTCATTTAGACTCCCTCTTTAATGTCTGCAAAATTGCAAGCACAATTGAATCCACCTGGATGCTCAAGTACTAAAAATGTATTTAGGCAGTATAAACAGTCATTCTGAGCACAATTACTTTGCAGTGTCATGGCATAAAATGAAATTACTTTTTCAAGTCAGGCAGGTATTGCATTATGTTTTTGCTGTCTTGTGCTCACACACTTCAGCAACCTCAATGGGCGCTGCATATGAACATCCTACAGGGCTCATCTGATGCAAACTTGCTAGCTTTTATTTCTGGGACAACATGCCTCGCTTGCCCTGTTAAGAAACCTGCTAGGACTGTTTATGTCAAATGGACAGAGGGTAGGATTCCCCTCCTGACATCTGTGTCTAGAAGCCAGATGACCATTCTAACCCACTCATTTATACTCCTTCTGTAGCTAATGGAAGAGAGACATATCCAGAGGTGACTCACTCCAGGGGATGAGTTGAATGCAAAAGGAGCTGAGGTGATGTCAAGCATTTCTGGAAAGCCACATGGTAAGTTGGAGGACAAAAGTTCCAGTGATGCCCATGGCTGCTCTGGTCACTCAGGTCATACCACATGTTTGGTGATGGACATGATTCGTAGTGTTTGGGTGTATGTTAATGAACCTCTCTTGAGCACTGGAAAAGGGCTCAGCACAGGTCAAAATTTTGGGCTTGTGTTCCAAATGGTCAAAACCACACAGTGCTCTGGCTGCTTCAGTGTGGCAGTGATACCTTGGTGTCACTCTTACAGAGAGAGAGAGGGAGGGCGGGAGAGAGAGGGAGGCAGTTGTCATAGAGTTTTTGGCATCCTACCATGAAAATACAAGGCTGGAAAAAAATGGTCTTTTTGTCGTAGATTGAAGTATTTGTATGATGCAAGTATGAATGGAATTATGTACAACACAGAATTCTTTCTGCAAATAGAATTTTGACTTTATAGCTTTTTTCTTGTAAAGACAAGGTCCAGGCTCCTTCACTTTCTCTCTTCCTTGAAAACTTCTGGAAGCTTTTAGCATCTCGCCTACCTTGAGCTTTCTGACAGTTACATGCCTATATGTCTAGACAAAGATACTTCTAGTGTAAATTAGTCCTCTGCTCTCCACCTGTGAGAGGGACTTCCAGAGAGCTCTGGAACAACCTTTTTGAAGGAAACTTTGGGGCAGCACAGCTGGTTCTTTGGCCTGTGTTCAACTGGCATGAATTGGAAGGAGGATTATCAATTACAGGTAAACATAAAACTAGTTTGTTTTCCAGGAACTTTCAGAAAATACAATGCTTTACTATCATACACTTCCTCTTAGAAGCAGGTAGGTTATTAGTCTACAGGAATAGCTGTCAGACGCTTCCCTGGGCTGGAGGCCAGGGAAAAGAGATACTGTGAAAGAACTCCTTTCCACTGAAATTGTTCATGTAGCACATAGTCACGCACCTTGGGCAACTCCTACTGTTGGGGTCTGGAGTTCTCTAAGGAAAGAAAAGAAAAATTCATTCATTTCTAGGGTTAGACTGCATATGACCATCCTATTGAGCTCATCTGATGCAAACTCATCATGTGCAAACTTTCATGACTTTTCAGACATAGTTCCTCTCCTTCAAATGCATCTCAGCTGAAGCAGAGAAGGGCTGAGGAGTCCTTACCCCTTTCTCAGGCTGTAGGAGGCTGAGCAAGCTCAGCACTGTCTAGGCATGACTCTGCAACACGTGGCTATCTGCTGGGCAGCTTGCTCTAACAGAGGAGGTTGCCGGATGCATTAGTTTCCTCAAGTATCTTCTTTTCCAAGCTACTTGAGCTGAAAAAAGAAAAAAATGCTTCCTGTGAAACTTACAAATGTAGATTTTTCTCCCCTCATTTTTTTTTAATTTTTGGCTTTACCTCACCTTTTCTTAGTGAGAGTAAATAATGAGAGCAGAATTAAAAATTAATGAAATGAGGGTTTGCCACCAGAATTATGCTACTTTAGTGCTTTTTACAAATATTTGTAATACTTCTGGGTTTAATTATTTTTTTAAAGATGTCAATCAGTTTTGGTATGAAATAAATAGTTTTTCATGAACAATTTCTGACCACTTGGCTGGAAGTCTTTCCAGAGGCACAGTTGCAAGCCATGTCTGCTGACTGAGAGCTCGTGTGCCTCATCGTGTACCTCTGTGATGCTGAGAGCTGACGAGGGTTGTTGGAACTATTGCTTCTAGGGGCCTTCTGTGTCCATGGTTTGTCCATTGAGTTCAGTTTTCTGGAGATCTTTTGTCTGAAACCATAAGGGACATATCCTATTTTTGGAGACCCTTCCTTATGTACCCCTGTGTGTGGTTTCACATTCATTGTCTGCTTATGTTCTGGCTGGTTAATGTTCAGTGATGGAGAGGCAGTAAAACTGAGCAAGATGAAGCTGTGCTGTACCTACTTGGTCTTGAGTTTAAAATTCCTCAGGGCTTTGGAGGCTTTTCCAAACTCAGTCAAATTTACCTCTATCCGCTGGATTTCCCCTGGACTTTTTGGGGGTGCAAAATTAACAAAAGCATCTCAAACAGGTGGAACAGGATAGTTGTATCTCAAATTCAACTTGAGTTCCCCAAATGATAATGGAGTGTGGGCTAGAATCCAGAGTCCCAATCCAGGCAAACGCCTTCTAGTCCAAGGCTCCTATCTAATATTTCTAATTTACAGAGGTAATCAGAAGGCACTTTTCCCTTCAGGATCCAGTCTAGCTAGTGTTAGCAAACCTAGGACTAGTACTAATCTCATAAGTAAAGAGAAGTATGGTTGAGTGATACCATTTAAAAAGTATTTTGGGATATTCAGGAAGGATCTTTGAGAAACAGGAACTTTCCTGCCCTTCAACAAAAGCCTCTTACCCTTTCGACAGAAAGCTGCAAAATAAATACAAGTTCCTAAAATTCAGTGATGAGAACCTTGGCCTTCTGAGATAATTATTTTGGTCCCTAAAATATATGTTTCTTTCCACCTCTTTCCTGTGACCCTGAAATACTGTGGCTAGCTGATGGTGCAGAAAGAGCTGCTACAAGGAAGGTAATTTGGAAGAGGAAGGAGGGCACAGTCCTTGTAATCAGAACAACGCCTAATGCTCTGGGAAGCGGCAAGAGCTGCCGGAGTTTAACCTAAGAACGGTTCATGAGCTGTGGCTCAGAATGGAACATCTGAGCTACAGATCTTTATCTCCATGTAAACTCATATGAGTAGCTCCAAGGCATTGCCACAAGCACCCTGAAATCACAAGTAACCGTTATTAATAAACCTTACCTGTTTCTCTTCTGCTTTTCTTTTCTGAAGCTTATCTTTCCAACATTTCCCCAAATCCTCTCAGCCCACTCTGAACCTCCTAATCTCTCTCCTTTATAAGGTTTTTATGCTGCCAGATGACAGTTGCCATTCTTAGCCCAAAACTATCATCACCCCTTTACATTTAACTGATTAACTGATATTTAATTATTAAATTATTATCAAATGATAAATTAAATTTTCTTCATTGTGAAGGATTAGTTACAGGGAGCTAAAGTCATCACCGTTCAGAGACCCAAGAAATAAAATTGTGGCTGAGTCACTGTGCACCTCAGAGAATGTAACTACGTACTGGTGAGTCAACGGTACGACATCCAAGGAACGTATGTACTTGTCAAGTATAGTCCTCTCCTTGCTCAGAGACCCCATTTCTAGAAAGTTCATTAGGCACTGCGCCTGGGCCCCAGCACAGCACAGCCCGAGTTAGGAGAGAGGGGGCGAAATGCTCTCCTCCACCACCCGGCGGACAGTCTGTTGCCCTTCGGAGGGGCAGGGACCAAGGCAGGGGCCTCTCGGGCTGCTACATGGCCAAGGCCCTGAGGAGAGGCACGGGGGCCCTCAAAATCACACCGCTCTCCCCTCAGGTCTCCCAGCAGCAGCCAGTCTGTCCCCTTGGGAGCGTTTTGGCATCGACTGCAAGCACGAGCCCTGCTCAGTGCCTGAGCAACTGGAAATTGTGGCAGCAACAGCAGGAGCATTAAGGTTGAAGGGAAGTGCAGGAAGAAATGTTCTCCTCCCATCAGGTGGGTCCTTTCCCGGCATGTGGAAGCCATGCCACCCTCTCCCCGTACAGTGATTCTGTCACCCTCCTGTCCCCACCCCATACTTCAAAACCTTCACTGTTTTGGGATCCCTCTTGCAAAGCTGGCCAGGCTTTCTGCTGAGCCATAAGGGTTTTCTTTCCACAGTGCTGGTCAGCAAAGAATTATAGAATGCCACCGTGTTCTTCATGGTGGGGATTTCTATTAACCCTTCATCTGCTTTTCGCTCAGCATTTCTGATGCTGGGTGCCTGCCCTCCCGAGCCATGGCACGGATAAAAACCAGCCACCTAGGCATCCACGGGTCGCATTTTCATTAGTAAACTCAACAGGGCCATTGCCCAGTCGTCTGTACTGTTAAATTGCTGGTATGGCCCCATCAGACACCCCCTGCAACACCGCCTGCGTATGGCTCAGGGCTAGCAGGTGCCCAAAGGCAGCCCACACATGGGCACTGTTTTGGGAGCTCATGTGGGGAAAGGTAGGAGATTTTGGTGGTGTGAGATGTAAGCCATGCTGAGCCAGTCAGCCTCAGGGCCAGAGAAGGCCCCGGGTGCATTTACTTGTCTGTATGAACACCGCCAGCACTCCTATACAGCGCCATTCCCTCCAGCAGCTGCTGTTGGGCTCTTTCGATGACCACAGCTGTCTGTGAGGAGAGCACTATGGGCTCACTGGAGCTGTGTCATTGTGATCAAGTGTTGCCCAAAATTAATTGATCTGTGGCGTGAGAAGGTAGCTACACTGCTCTCTGAACACAGCCCCTGGCAGCCAGGCAGCTCCGGCTTGGTGCCTCAGATGTCTGCCACAGTGCAGAAGCTTCAAGATGGCGGCTGTGCCAGCAGTAGCCGGGGTGGCGGCCAGGCTGGGCAGGCTTCCTCCTTCCCCTGCCACCACATGTGCTTGGTGGTACCGGGCTAGTGGGAGGTAAGCCGTGCTCCAGAAGGAAGCTGGCCCAGCATGGCGGGCAGGTGAAAAAAACATCCACAGGCTGAGCAATTTTGTTCATACCCTGAACAAAAGACCAGTCCCTGGGTAGTTGCTGCCTGACAAACTTAAGGAGAGCATTTTCCCTTTGATGTTAGTGGGAATTACACTGTACACATACCAAGGGGAGAACGTGCCCCTAATTAATCAGAAATCAGTGGCAGCAAGTCACTGTGTTAAAAGGGTTTTGGCCACTCGTCCCTCACTCTTCAGAAGGGCCTCATTTCCACACAGGGAAGGAATTGCCTGGAAGCAGCTTGAACAGATGAAAAATAGTCAAAAACTCTGAGAAAATTGCCTGTATGTTTGTGTCAATTTAATAGAGAAATATACAGACAGATTTAAATGCCTTCTTGGGGTTGTTTTTTTTTATAGAAGAGGAAAGGATGAAGAGGACACTGGAGACAAAACATGCAAAGAAAACCCCAACTCAAGGTTGATTTTAAATAGAGGAAGATGTTAGTGGAGCTGTATGGCAAGGAACTGTACCAGGATTTGGAAGTGCCAGATTGTACCTATACCACAGCAGACATTTTAGGTAAATTTAACTAAATATCATCATCTTGTATTGGCTTAGTTTTAGTGATGTGCACCCCTTTTTCCTCTGTATGCTCCTGTGTAGCACAAGTATAGTATATGCCCATGGAATTCACTTGCTCCAGACACACAGCAACGTGTTAATATCTGTGTAAGACACTTTGCCTGTGTGATTCTGCTGTGAAAGGCTAATGCTGGTTTCCTCTTTCCATGGGGAGAGTAGAGATGGTCCACTTAATAGAAGTTCAAACATTAGCAATAAGCAGTGGGGAGAGGGTTTTTACCGACAGTAGCCAAGTCCAAGGAAGATGGTTTGAACTATCATTTGTTATTACTGAATTCTGTGCTAAATCCAGATTCTAGGAATTCACAGCCTAGTCTGCAGAGGACTTGAGTTGACTTTGACACCAAGTTGAGAAAGGCATCTCTCCTTGACCAAAACCAAATCCGTGTAACTGTAGCTGTTGGTTACAATAGCCTTTGTTGTAAGTACAGCAACCAATTTTCTCTAAGGCACAGGGTGACTTCATCACTCTGTGTGTTGATTTTTCTGAAAAGAATTTGTAAATAGTTTCAGAAAAATCCATTATTCCAGTAGAAGGATATGACCCTCAGACAGCTCATAATTTTCATTCATCTGATTATGGTGCCAGTTATCTTACAGTGTGATGGGACTGAAAACAAGAAGAGTCTGATGCCAAAATCACTTTCTGCTCAGGATGTTTTTGGTTTTGCTTTGTTTGGGGAAAAATTATGGCTGGTGAAAATACTAAATAAATCAAGGAAGTTTATGATTCTTCCTTCACATGCCATGTGCCTCACACCTGACCCAGAAGAACTATTTGAAATGGAGGACTAAAACAGTCTCTGTGCCACTTAAATTCAAGGCTTATTGATTCTAATTGCCTTTAGCTGTGCCAAGCATCACCAGCTGTGGAGGTGGATACACGTCCATTAAGAACCAGACTAACATATATTTTGTGTGCTGGCAACTCTCAGAGTGAACAGGTAATCACCATCAGCATGATTACCGCTTTATGTGTTGTCCCCCACACATGTATATGTATTTATACATGCGTGTACACACATGTCTTTAGGGATATACAAGTTCTTATGTTCCCTCCTGACCTTCCTGGTGGTACCTGAACACAATCCTTAAGAACATTCTCCTACCCCCACCCCTATACTTAAGCGATGTGAGAGGAGGAGAGGAACAAAGCTCTTCTGAGTGTAATACTACTGTGGTGTTGAGAGCCCTTGTCTGCCAAGCCAGATACTCCTGTGACACTGTAAACCCGTCACTTCGGTCCAAATTCACAGGTGGAATTCAATGCCTAAATATCTTTATTGTATTGGGAGGCTTTAGCCTCCCAACAACTCCCTAAACCAGGAATGATAGCATTCCTCTACCAGACGGGGGTACCTGCATTAAAGAGGTTATCAGATTCCAAAGAGACAGAGGCCCCAGACTGACTTCCCTGGTCTCACCTGTCTGCTAATCTGTTTATAACACCATGTTGTTCCTGGTTAGTATAACCTTCAAACAAGTTATATCCTATTAAACACCAACTTCTTCTTAGTCGACTGCCAAACCATGAAGTGATAGCTTCAGTGGCAACACCATGATATTCAAATACAGCAGGTGAAAGTACTGCGTTACCATGGTTCTCATCCTTCCCTGCCTTGTGTTCTCTATTGTATTCTTTACTGGATTTGTGTGATGCATCACACAGTGGCTGTGTGTATTCTGGGAAGGGCCAAGCATGTGCTTGTGAACTGGATGAGTTCTCCATCTCAGTAGGACTTGTTTTGTTTCACACAAAGACATGTAAATTTAAGGGAGCATATGTATTTGAGTCTTGGCTGAGGCCATACTGATGTATGCTGTGTGATACCAATACACATTTTGTGATGCCAGTGCACCTTTACTCTCTCATCTGGAAACTGGAAGCAATACTAAGAATTCCTTGTCAAAGGAATCAAACGTTTTGAAGGGGGGAAAGTAACTGTTAAGAATATTATTCGTTTAGTAGTAAGCAGGGTTTTTTTTGCTGTATCCCTGAATCTCTAGTGCCATAAAAGACAAAAATGTCCCACAGTTCTGTAAGAAACTCTGAGATCAGTGCTAATACACTGTGACCAGCTTAGGAAAAAAAAGAAGATACATTTGGAAGAGGTTGTATGCTATATATCCTTGTGAGTGCTTGAGAACATCAGTGCATACTTCATTCTCTTCCTTTTTTGGAGAATTGTAGGGTGCAGGTGTTAAAATTCATGGTCCATAGATATATAGGGAAGGAAAAAGGAAATTAGGGTATTTAGGTAGCAGTTATTCAATCTGATGTTTTTGGAAAGACAGATCGTCTCCAAAGGGAGGAAGACGTTAAGTTCCAATGTGTCTGAGCACATAGATTTTCATGGATCACTCTTCAGGGCTGAATACAGAAAAAAAATCCTTTTTCTGAAAAGTTAACCCTAGCCTGGTGTCTGACCTAAAGACCATTAAAGCTGCTAGGCAGGTTTTCAACTTAAATAGAATTTAGACTGCAACCTTAATTCTCAGGCCTGAGTATGGAGATTTGATTCATGCCAAACTTTTTTTATTTTGTCATACAATAAAATAGATTTTTTTAAAAAAACACCAACAAAAGTGCTAGAAGATGCCAATCTAATTATAATATTTCTGTTGGCACCCATTCTTTTGGCCCCAAAAGAAGCAGACTCCTGCCATGGTTCTGCTCTTCCACATAGTTCTGATTTTAATAAGAACAGGAGGAGGCATATAGATAGCGTAACATTTGCTGCAGGGGACCAGTCCATGCCTCAACGTTAATAATGTAGCAAGTTAACAGTCTTCTCTAAGAACTGCCCCTTTGTAAGATGAGAGCCCAGTGTGCCATGTTTCCTACAAAACCATAGTTTATGACTAATACACTGGTCAGATGTTACACGTACATTCATGTCACAGATTACCAAATGACAGTAACAATGGAGATATTTTTCAAGCTTTATGCAGACTTTTTCATTCCATTTCTCTTTAAAAAAAAAAAGTTAATTATCAGTCCACCTCGAGCACTTCTTTTTTCTCATCTAACCGCCCCCACCCCCCTCCCCACCCGTCAAGCTGTGTGAAATCTTTCCAGCAAGACCTAAAAACATGTGATATCCTCTTGGATTCATGTTTCATGTGGAATCTCAAGCTGAGAGAGGCCTCAGGATAGAGCAGTAACTGACAGGGGGACGGCAAGGCAGTCGGGATTGTGTAGGCGTGCAGAACTGAGGAACCAGGGCTGCTCAATATGTTTTTAATGAAACTAATAAATACAGCCATTGAATGAATAGAGCTGATTGACACAGGGAGTTCCTAGTTCCCCTTTTCCATCTGCAGCCTTTTCAGTAGCAGAACAGAATAAAGGAATTTAAAAGGAAACTGGGACATGTATTTTCAGAGAAATGTTATACAAAATTGCAAGCAAAATCCTGGATAAAAGAAAATTTGTTCTTTTTCTACAAAAAGCCTAACAAGGTTTTCCCATGTTCTTTCCACAGAAAAGAATCAAACCCTCTCTCATAGTTTCCAATGAGCCGATGGAAAGATCAGTAATGGAATAGCTGAAAAAAATTCAAAGTAGAAATTGTTTTTCATTATCATTTTCATGACAGGGAAAAAATTGCTAGGAAAAATCAGCTGTCCCACTGATTTCAAAAAAAAGAAAAGAAAAAAATAGAAGTGAGCTTTGAAATGTCTTGATGATAAAGAGAGCATTTCCAAGGGAAAATGCAGCCCTGACCTAATTACGGAAAGGGGTTTGCAGCCACACAGCTCTGACCTCATCGCACCATGCAGGATCAGGCAGCGCATTGTCTGCACTGGCTAGGATGTGGGTAGTCAAGTCTTCAGGTAAAAGATCACCTGCATTTCCACATACCTTCTTTTTCCCCCATCAGCATGTTGACAGTGTATCCAGTTCTAAAAGATGGGAACAGGGATGACGGATGACCTTGAGGATAACTAAACACAGTGGTAAATTCTGAAGTAGGGAACTAGGCAGAGTTGTTTAAAAATAGGTAGATGGCCAAAAATAAATACTATCAATGTCTGCATACCACAAGCTTAAAAATAATAACAGGTGAAAGCAGAGTGTATGACAGTGGAAGGAGAACTTGATGTAATGGGTATTTCTGAAGAATGAGGGAGTGTCAAAAATCAATGGGATATTGTAATACTTACTATAATCTCTAGAGCAAGGACAAGTTAGGTCACAGAGTGAGGGGCAGGAAAGGGACTCTGCAGCTGCAAGACACCACTGGATCTATATAGATAAGATTTTAGTAGGTGAAGAAAACCAGGCAGTAAAATATTTATCTATTAATGGCTGACAAGAAGCAACTATATATTAGGGGTAAAGAAAAGTGACTGCAGCACAACTCTGAGCAACCTCCTCTGGGTAAGAAGCATACCAAAGAGTAGCTTGCCAATATTAAAATTTGGAAAGGAGGAATGTTCTTATAAAAAATACAAAATCAAATAGAGAAGCTAGTGAACAAGCCATAGAACTGCGAGTAAGGATATTCAGAGCCTTAGGCTGAGCAAGGACTTTTTTTCTGAGTAACTCACAGTGATCACAAACCACATACAGTAGATTTTAAAGACTAGATTATCTAATGCCTGCTTCTCTACCTTCCCACCTCACACCCTAACATTACACTGAAATATTTTCCAATATATTCTTCCTTCTGCTGTTCCCCTTTATGTCTTCCTCCCACAAAACTGTTATAGCAATAGTCCAGCTGTTTTCTTGCTGCTGTGGATATATGTAGAAGACTCCCACACCTTTGTACAGATGATAGACCAGAATGCCTCAAAGCATTCTGAAATCGAGGAATCGAAGTTGGGGGGGGGCTACTGCACAGAGGTTTAGGTAAAACATATGCACAAGTCTTTGTAAGGACAGAGCCTCCAAATGTCATGCAAAAGTAAAAAAAAACCCTGTATATTCATAGTCACAACAAAGATTATTTGTGTTTGAAAAATAATTTGGCCAGAGCCTGACTTGCAATGGCTAATATTCCATAACTAGGTTAGTCTTGCTGGCTCTCTACCAAATCCCACAAATATCCAAATTAAACTAAAGTAGTTCAGAACAGATTTTCTGTAACTCTCACTTCTCATTCTGGGTCCTAAGTAAATAGGTGCATGGTGTGCATCATGCCAAGTGGGCAGCCAAGCTGAGCTCTGACAAGTCAACTACAAATGCACATTCCAGGGTCAAGCTCATTGGTATCAATGGAAGTTTTGTCTTAACAGTGAAAGTGGATCAGAGTCCCCTCTGGGCTAATCTGTTGTGAATGCTTGTGCTATTGATAGACTATTCTAGGAGGATGGATATTTTTTAAAACTACAGAAAAAGGAGCCAGGAAGAAAAGAAATAGTAGTAGCATGAAAAAATATTTAATTAATTACCCCCCTTCTCCAGTTCTTACTTCTTTTCTTTGTTCTAGGGAACCATCTATTTAATCAGGGAGTTTTAATCAGATGAGTGGTTTTTGCAGATACAGGCAGTTAGTACACTGCTTGTCACAAGTTTGTCTATCAGGTGATACTCTTTGGGATTTATGCCTCCTGCGGACTATCAAGCTGGAAACCTTGCGATAGAATGAACCTTCATGTGTAACCCTTATAAGCATGAGATTATCTTTAAGGAAGTGATTAGACCCCTTTCAAGTATTTCAGGCAAAATACACCCAACCTGAGATCCTCCAATTCATGAATCATATTTCTAGAATTTTGTTCCCTAGAGCTCAGATCCAAAATCACAACTTCTGCCAACCCTCGGGCTGGATCACGTTTTTGTGAAAGTCAGAATCATTGCATTGGCTTTACAGGCAAAACATGCAGGCTCTAAATGTCTGATTAAAACATGAGACTTATTTATTAAAATATTCTAAAAGTATTGGCAACATTTTTGTACATTTGCAACATGTGGGAACATTTTTTGCCATGGTCACAAACACTTAAAATTAGGTGGGTATTCAAAAGATGTCCTGGATACTTAGGAAGGATAAAGTTTTGCATGGCAGTTGTATTTCTTCCTCTTTTCTTTTGTTTTGTTTTACTTGCTATTGTGCGGCTCCTTGGTGCTAATTTATCGTTTTCAAAAACATAGTTAACTAGTTCATTTATAGAAGACAAACATTAATAAAAAAGCCAGGTTCAGTCTTATGTGTACTTAGTCCTCAGGCTTCGAGGGAAATTGAAATGGTTCAGAAGCACAAATTCCTGTTAAAAAGTTGTGAATGTGCTGCTATTTTTATAACTTATTCCCCCACCTTATTATTTAAATAATTGCCTCCTCGCCCACCCACCATATTTAGGAAAGAGAAGAACTTTGCACAGATGCATTATATATGACAGGGAAAAAAGAAAAGGAGGAAGGTAAAAAAAAAAAGGAGGAAATGGGAAAAAGGGGAAAAAAGAAGACAGGAAAAAAGAAGAAAGAAAAAGAAAACAGAAAAAAAGAAGGCCCCCATCTATAGAGTTGCAGAAGAGAAGACATAGCCTCCAGTTCAGGAAAGACTTCCTGTTCCCAAAGAGGTGATTAATCATGTACTTGAAGTTAAGCACACACTTATGTGCCTTGCAAAATTGGGATATAGGAGGAAATTGTGTGCTAAGTAGAACATCCTGATTTTATTTCCTAACATGTCTTCTTGTCTTTAAGATCTTGTCTGTTCTTTCTGACCAGAGAATTGATAATCACAGGACAAAATCAATCTAGGCTCTGGAGCAACTGATTGCCAGCAGGTCAGCTGGAGCATACCCTGCACTGGGGAACTAATTGGTGGAGTTGTCCAGTTGTTAAGGAATCTGCTGGGGAAGACTGTGAAACCCAGCATATGCATTTCTGATTTTATTAGTACAGGGACAGAAATTGGGAACATTCATTACATTAATCCTCACTTGCAAGTATCTGGGTGCTAGAAAAAAATCAATGGACAGATTCTTTGCTACATTCTGGTACCTTTGTGTAGCTGGGTAGAAGGGCCTTCATGTGAGAATCAAGAAAAAAATGGCACTGAATGATAAAGGGGTATAAATAGCTTTTCTGTAAATGTGAATCTGACCTCAAGTATTAGGAGCTCCGGAGTGAAAGAATAGCATTGTTAAAAAATAAAGGGGCAGAGAGGCTTAAGTTCAGGCATGTAATTGCTTTGCAGACATTCATCATGCAAAAATAGAAGACAAAAACTTGTTAGGAAAAGTAAGACAGTGTGATACATAAAGACATTTACCCCTAGGTAAATCAGGAGTAGTTCTCCTGAAATCAACAGATTGGTGTAAATTGAACCTGGAGCAAGATAGGACTCAGAGATAACATTTGCTCAAGTTACCTCCCTTACTATTGGAAGGATTGTCAGCTGCCGCCACGTCTATTTGGAGTGCAGCACAAGACGATAAAGGGAGAATGCTTGAAAACTAATGAATAAGTTACCAGCTGAGTGGGTCTCATTATTTTGAAATGTAAATGCTTTTGTTGATTAAATCTGGACCATTAGCTCTACTCTGTGATAGAGGAAGTTTCATCAGAAGTGAAAAAAGAGGAAGGAAGGAAGGAGCTTTGTGGTGTTGTGATGGCCATTGAAATAGCTGATCCATTGGGGAATGTCCCAAGAACGTACAGGGAGCTGAAAACATGAGCTTTTATATTTGAACTTATCCTTTGCAACTGGAGCTGTGAGAGGCTCTTACTCTCTTCAGATTATGCAGAAAGGAAAAACATGACTTA
>NW_008824035.1:3953285-3960460 GCF_000699105.1 Pygoscelis adeliae
AATGTTTCATATAAATGTAAATTCTAGTGCAGCACAGGCAAAAGTTTCTTCTCAGATCCTTACCACAGATTTTTATCTACTCCAGATGCCTGGAGTTCCTAGTCATGAAACTGAATTTCTGCCCATGTAAAAAGACGTGTAGTGGATTTAGACACCTTCCCAATTGACTTGCACAAGAATAATCACCTAATTTAAACACCCACTGAAAGGCATATTTTTTTATATACAAGGTCAAATTCTATCCTGATTATAGAGCAGGATGAAGGAAAAACATTGAAGTTAGCAAAACAACCACGGGTAACAAAGCTGTCCTTTCAAAACTTCTGGTCCTGTGGTGTGGATTTCTAGATCTGAAATATGCGGTCAACTTCCAAACAACGTCTTCTTGACCTATGTCAGGGAGCCAAGACCATAGCATTTGGATTTTGCAATCCACTTTTCTTCTGTCTTCTTTCCAAGCACAGCAGGAGACTCCCCAGGCGTTTCATTACCAGAAATCATAGTGATCTTCTGTCTACCTTGGGGGAGTGTTATATGAAATACAGTTACCTATATATTGAATGACCAAAGGACCAATAGGATCATCTGAAGTATTACTCCACAGCTATGCAGCTCAGTCACCCTGTCAAAAGTACCATACTCTGTGTGCTGCAACTTTCACTTAAATAGTGAGCAATATTTTTCATAAAGTTTGTGGTGAAGGCTTTGGGTAAGCTGGCCAAACGTGCAATTATGGGGTTATCTCCAGCTCCACTACACTGATTATTGCTCAAGTTCTTGGGCTACAGAGGAAATCTATGTGGTATTTCAAAAGATGAGCCCCTGGAACAACTGGAAGGCCTCATTATATATTGACTAGAACAGAAAATAATTCCTCCTTCTGGTTTAACAAGAAACCACCATCTACTTTTCTCCTCATTCTGTCCGGATACACAGTCAGGCTTTATTTTACCCATTCAAGAAATAGGACCTTCACCTCTAACACGAAAATGTAGGTTTGTGTCATGGTAGCACCAAGAAGAACTAACTAGGGGCAGGGTGCCCATTACGCTAGGTGCTGCACAAACTTCTGAAGGAAACTACCTGTGATAAAGATGCTGACTTCTGGTTTAAGACAAAGCATCAGCACCCAGGGTAGAAGGAGGTAGGGAGTTAGGGGAATGCATGGTTATAGAGACCGGCTTTGAGAATGTAAAGATTTTGAATTCTTGCCCTTTCTGAACCTGAGGCCCCAGTAATGGGATACCAATAGGATAGGTAAAATCGTCTTCCTTTGAAATACCTTGTCTTGTCTTCTGGCTTTATCAACTGACAAGCAGTTGTTTTCACTGCAAAGTAAAACAAAAAGTGAAAAAAACCACAGAGTGAGCATACCAGATGCTTTTCGTGTGTGTTTAATACGGCACTAGTAGAGCATTATCCCAAATGACTTATACCCTCTCAAACAATGACAGCTCTAGGAAAAAGCAAATATTGACACTCCAGTAATGTTTGCCCAGCAATCAGTGAGCAGTATACAGCACTCAGGGCGTCTTTGTTACAGGAATCAATTAGGAAAATGGAGAACTGAGTTCCTCCAATTAGAAGTATATAATAAATGGTGACATTATTGAAAATATCCACTCTGTGAATCTTTCTGAAGCTATGCATTTATCTGCTTCTCAGTTGGTACCACTTGAAACTCCCACTCCAGTTGGCTACCTCCCAGTATCCATACCTTCCATTTTAACATTATCTCCCACATGTGAAAATAGATGTTTGTCACCCTAGGTCCACACAGCATCCACCTGTTCTGCCTCCAAAAACAATCAGTACCGGCTTTATCAGAGGATGTAATCCTGCAGCTGAGGAGATATTGAAAATATGCTCCCAGGGAATGTTTCCTCCTATTGCCATTAACGGCATGGTGTCCTGACATAGACTTTGTATACTTTGATTACATGACATCCGTCTTCTTCCTGCAAACACTTGTTTCCTTCTCTCTGCTTGACTGATGCTAAGGTTAGCCTTCCTGTGTACCAAAACATTGAGATTTGAAGAGGAAGGGCTGGTGTCTTGAGTAAGTTCTCCTTTGCCACTTTATACCACCAGCAAGGCAAGGGAGTCAGCAGTCCCTCTTCACACAGAGGACTGGAGTTCCAGCTCTTCTGTGTCACTGGAGCACTCAAAGCAGTTAGAGGAGGTTAGTGACTCGAACCCCAAATGTTCAGTGAATGAAAGCTGGTTCCAGTTGTTTGTGTCTGCAATGCATGGGATAGAACTTCTTACAGGAGAGATCCAGCGACCACTCTAAGCGACTCCATCAGGGACAGATCGTTAGTCTATTTTGTGTATGCTCTTTTCTGATTCTGTTAGCATTCACAGATGTCTCAACATCTAGCATTTTTCCATTACAGTCTCCATAATTTGTCACTGCTTCTCCCAGGACAAATATTTGCTGTGGAAATATGAATCTGATTGGCTTGTTTTTAAGACCATAGCTTTTTCTTTTCCTTCTTTTCTGATAGCTTCATTATTGTTTTTGGCAGCTGAGTCACAGGAAGATGTTACACAAAGGGTATTTACAGTATAATGAGATTCAATGGAGTTGAAAGCTAAAGTTCATTAGCCTCACATTTAAGACTATTAGAGCAGAGAGGCTGTAGTGAAGCATTGTGTTTGTCATTTGCACAGTGTTTCTGAAAAGCAAACAGCATAGATTCTTTGGACACTTACAGGCTTCCTTTCTAGCCTCCCAGCTGATTTTCATTTGCAAGAGTCCAATATTGCCGAATGGAGATTGATGGAACCGTTCAGCACAGTGTCAGCAAGTGTACGTAACCTCTGCTCTGACCATCACCAAAGTTACCAGGAGAATGAATCAGAAAGGATTTGAGCAAAAGATGGTGTCAGTACCATAGTGACCATGCAGTTGCTAAGGATGTGATTAGCACTCCGATTGCAGGAACGGGAGAGTTAATTGCTATGTCCTCATTCCATTTCTCTAGGGGAATACCTGTTTGCCAATTCTACAGGACAAAAAATGCCCCGCCTCTTGATTTTGCAGCATCTGAAGACAGCACCTCTTTGACCCTGAACATCTCCATTATGAAACTAGAATACGTAACTTTTATCCACTAAGTGCAGCACATGCAATGCTAACAATTGCCTTTTTTCTTTTTTCTTTTCTTTTTTTGCTATATTTCCCCCTCCCATGCACAACACACACTTACTTGCTCACTTCCCTCTGGAAGTTTGAGAACCATTTTTTTTTCCCCATAAGTCTGAAATTCAGCTATTAAGCTGAAGAAGGCTCAGGGAAATGAACTGAAATGTCTAGTGGGAAGAAAAATGGCACTGTAAGGATGGGATAAAAAAAAAGCTCAGGGTAATAGAGATTGATCACTCAATCTGTCTATGGCCTCAAATAAAACTGAGTGAATTTAACACGTTAGGTTACAGTTAAGAAGCTGAGTTGTTTCCGTGGATATAATATAGTTTCAGATTATCATGGGGAGCCATTTATTTATTTTTGCATTTGTGAGTCATTTAGGCAGTCCCTTTATGTGAGTGAAAATATGTTTATTTTCCCACTCCCTGCTGTTGTGTGTTCTATTAATATCACGCTAGTTGAAATACATGGGCACACTAGAAACTGGTGTTGAATTTGTTTTTCAGATTTCTTTTTCTCTTCTTTTTCTTCTTCAGGCAGCTATTTTTATAAACCAGTTCAAAAGCCCCTAGGCACTTTTAATACAAGTTTTCTCCATTTTTAAAACATAGGTCTTAACCCTGCAATAACAATCCACAAGGATGCAGGAGCCTATGTAAGGTCTGTGACATCTTTTATCCCTTTCAGACAAGATGGAGGTGACACTGTATTTCCCTAGCTTTCCAAAACAAAGCATCTGGCGCTCAGAAGTGGCCCCAGTTCCGACTGCTTCTATTTGATTAAAATGAAAGGAAAAAAGCTAGAAGCTGTCAAAAGAGAAGCTAAAGTGAATAGAAAAAGCATGTTGCTGTGAGATATACTTGTCCCTGCAGTTTACCAACAGCCACAATTACTGTCTCCCCTCCCTCACCAAGGACATTCCTGGTAGCTGCTGCTGCAGATGCTGTTGCCCCTTTCCTCATGGCAGAAGCCAATGGGACACTGGTAAATTTGACCCTTTTTATGCTCCCTATAACCTCTTGGAGTTGTTTCTCTTCGCTCTGCCCTTCCTATGACTCCGTTTGGATTTTAGTAAAGTATGGACACTCTAAGCAGGGATCTGGTGCCATGTCATGCTTGGCGCTGTATGTACAGACTATAATGAGGATACTGAAGAGCTTATTATCTAAAGAGATGAGGCACAACAGGTTTACAAAGGAAATCAGTGGAGAATATGAATGTGAAGTGTTCCCAGCTGAGCTGAGCAGTTCCCAACTGAAGGAGGTAACAGACGAGAGCTCAAAGCCCAGGAGCTGGAACCAGAAGACCTGACTTTCAAATCTGACTCAGTTGTTCTCACATGTATTGAAATGATGGGGGATTAAAGCACCCGTACTTGATGGAGGTGCCCTCCCCTTGATGGAGGCAAGGGGCTTGTACTGGGGGCTCCAGGCAGTTGTCTGTGGGCTCCTCAACTCAAATAAGCTGAATTGTGCTATTACTGCTGTCTGTAGCAGAAGCAGGATGGCACTGAAAATGAGATCCTCTTCACACCCTCAGCCAGCATGACCCAGTTTGCTTGCAGCAGACATCAATCAGGATGTTTGCCTCTGCCTGTGACTGAGCAGCAAGCCTGCTCTAGTGCCCCTGGCTTGGCTCCTGCTTTGGCCCCCATTTGTCTCCCTGTTATGTGTCACTCTCTCCTTGTGCTGCGTACTGTCTAGGTAGCAAGGTATGCGCACTGTGGAAGAGGTGCTGTCTTTGTTTTAAATGTCACTATCATACCTTGTCCAGCATGGCCCTGACCTCTTGGTATTGGTCTTAAGAGCTACAGAAATAGAAGTTAATACATAAATCCTCCCACCTTAACAATAAAGGAAGGGTGGGCTGGTCATGACCCCATGATGCATATTCCCACCCTCCCTGGGAGTCTTCAACCCTAGGTTGTCACTCCATGATGGAACACATATTACTATCTTTTGAATGTAACTTCACCAGCTTTCTCCTTGTGGGAAAGTGCCTCTGTCTCTTTGTTCTTTCTTGATCGTATATTTTGGTTCACATACAACCCGTCTTATGTCCTTAGCAGTGGGAGGGCAGTAATTTTGAAAGGGCATTAACAGTCTATCATTTTGTACATGCTTCAGATAGATCAATGAAAGTGCCAGCTCTTCCAAAGATACTGCTGGACAGTAAGCAAATGTTATGTAAAGGTGAAGAGCTCCATAGACTGCTCCGATGGCTGAGGCAAACAGATAAGAAGACATGAACAAACTTCCTGGAGAGGGAATCTAAAAAGACCAGTCACAGGTAGCAAGAGATAGGAGCAACAGATTGGAGGAGAAAGCAGGAAAATAAGGACAGCTATATCGGTGTCAGTCCTACTTTCCTGAAGTCCAAGGGAGATGTGTCAGCATCTACAAATAAGAGCAAGATCAAGACATGAGAACTTATCCCCTCATTGCCTACAACTGGCATTGAATATGCTGGTATTATCTACTCTCAGTCACTTTATTCAGCTGAGGAAACAAGCCTGGTAAAATGTGTCATATGTCTTCGCCAGGAACAAGTCTGCAACATCTGAGTGTTTTTGATCTAGGACATAATTTTCCTCTGGTGTTACTAGCAAAATCGGTGGTATCACCTTATGAGTCATCTTGTACAGCAGCAGTTTTTGAAGGTGTTCTGCTTTCTAATGCTGCATATCTTTTAATAAGTCTTTTTCCAAAGTCCTCAGGCCCTAGGAAGCCAATTTGCGACATATCTCTTTTTAAATACATGTGCCAGAAACCCACACATTCAGCATATCAAGCACAGGAGCTTGACATTAAGTTCTTAAACCTGTGGTTGAGATCCTAAAAATAAGCACCAGAATTTTCAAGAGGGATGAAATCTAAAGAGCTTCAACCCCACATCAAGAAATTATGTATCTGGTCCTTTTGAAAAGCCAGAAAATAACAAGAGACAGGGCTTGTAATGCAGGACTCATTTTCTAGCCTGTGTGAAGTGTTTTACAGCATTTTACATTGGTTTCTCTTTAGAGTGATATCCATCCATTAGAGGACCGGACCAGGGTCCAGGAATTTTCAGCACCTCTTATTGTTGACCTGTTCTCTTGGCTGCAGTTTCACCTTCTATAAAATGAAAGGTGGGGAAGGAGGATAAAAATGTAAGGGGGAAAGAAGAAATTATGGTGACCAGATTTATGAAGCAGATTGAGATCTCCTGATGAAAATGGGACAGAAGAGCCAGCAGTTATTATGGGGCACCATATTCATACTGGACTAGAATGTGTACAAATAGGCTTGACAGAGCCTTCCCAGGAAAAGGAGTCCCTGAATTTGTTCCTATATTTACACAAAGATGTAAGTATAATTATTATAGGACTGCACAGTCCTGATGTAATGACAGGGAAATTGCTGCTCTGTCCTATGACTCTGTCATATAACCAACCCTCTGCCCCATAAATCATTGCCCAGTTATATTGTTCTGCTGGAGAAACTTCTGTTACTGCCTCAAAAACATAAAAAGTAAATCTATACTGCCTGGCTTTTGGAGAGCAAACAGTGGCTGTGCCTGGAAAATTACTTCCCTGGCAACTCTTTATACTAACAAAGTATGTTCCTTCTGTGCGGGCAGATCCCAGGAGGCAAGAGCACTCAGCATTCCATAACTTGGGATCACAGTGGCAGGACTGGGCCTTGGGTTTTTTTATCTTGTTTTGTTTGTGGGGGTAGGGTTTCATGACTAGCAGTCTCCTAAGCAACAAAATAGGTAGGAGGAAAAATAGCAACTAGGCTAATAACAAAACCAGGGGAAATCCCAGCCTAAGTCATTGTAGGAAAGGGAATTAGCAGTCCCCTTGAGCCTTGTGACACTTACTCAACAGAAAACCTTGTTCAAGATTATCATCCTGTCATCTGATGAAGATGCAGGGTATGTGCTTAATGGGTCTTCCCAATTGTAGAGCAAAACTCCTCCCTTGCCTTGCCTTCTGCTTCCTTTTAAAAAAGCAGTATTTTAACAATTGAAGAGTGAGACAGTC
>NW_008824035.1:3960491-3961401 GCF_000699105.1 Pygoscelis adeliae
CAGGATTTTGTTCCCAGATTGGCTTTAAATAGGAAAAAAGCCTGGCATTTCTATAGGCTTGCTCTTGCTTTACAAGCCACAAATTGGAACAGAATCTGATTCTTTGGTCACTTCCATAAGGGCAGCTCCTGCATAGCTTATAGCTTCCTCATTTCTCTATACAGACCTCATCTGAGATCTCTTCTATCTGAAAGTTGTGTTTTTTTAGGGCTGACACGTGCTTTATCTCTAAGCATTTATGCTGATGCTCTAAGCATATTCCTACAAAACAGAAAGTTGTTCAAGTGTGTTTCTAGAGAGTGCAATGGTCAGTTCTGAGTTAACACTTCCACAGGAAGCTGCAGTGCAATAATAAGGTGTTTTGATTTGTCCAACTTCCCAAAGGATGAAAGAACTCTCAGAACAACCTTTGACTGAACTCAGGTATGTCCAAAAACACACACCGATCTGTGTAGGTGCCACCCTTGCTCTAAATGCCCTGCAGGTTCTTTCCTATTTTTGAGGGCTTTCAGCACATACATTAATTAACATGCAGTGTAAGTTATATGTTGATATTGGCTCTTATTGTGTATGACTACATATTACATGGTTTCTCAGCATTCGAGCTTCTTTTCTCATCATCCTCTTGTGGTTTGGTTCAGGCCTTTTCATGTTGGTAATGCAATTGAGTCACCTATGTATGTCGAATAATCCTCATCATTTTCACAGAAAACAATAATACAACCAAGCAGCAGAATTAATGAAGTCTAGTTTCCTCTGAAATTTTGTCCCCGCCCACACACAGTCTGTAACCCACTTCTCTTCAATTTCAATCATAAGTGTGCCAAAAACCACCCTCAATTTCTTCCACACTCCTCTTGGAGAGGCCCCCCCTGCTCTTTTCAAACAAGACCTAATTACTGACCTCATC
>NW_008824035.1:3961434-4012980 GCF_000699105.1 Pygoscelis adeliae
TTCCCTCTTAAAGACACTAAGGTGGGGTCTGTACTCCATGCAGCCACCTTTTTTTACAGAGCTTGTAGGAAATTCTTACTTTTGTGACCTCTTTCACATTGCCAGTTTGGCTGAAGGCAGCCAGCTGGTTCATGAGTTATTAAGGAGAGGCTGAGAGATAGACAGTATGATCTCTCAGGCCTTATTTCTTCAGGAAAAGAGGATAAAACCACAAGGTGATTAAAGCCCAAATCTGTATGTCTATGGACCTGGGTTTTTAGAGGTGTCTTTATCCCACAGAGCTGGTGATTTTGTTGAGGAGCTATTGTGTATACTCCCACATATTATCTAATCATTACGTTTTACCACCATCCACTGAGGACAATAGAAATGTTTTAGTATAATGGTTAATTTGTCTATTTGGCTGTGAGAGACTGGGAACTGCATTTAACCAAGACAACAATTCCCTTCTTTTAAACAGCTTGGAAGTTTCCAGGGACTTTGTCTGACTCCTGATTCCCCTCCCGTACTGTTCCCTGTCTTCTAAATTGGCACATGTTGCCAAAAGTGCCTGCTGCCCAAGGAGTGGATGGCATGGCTTGCTGTTGGGCTGTCAACATAGTTCTTTTAATCAGTCAGGGATTTGTTGCTGAATGAAAGAAATCTCCCCCAGACATCTTTCAAGTGAATGGTTTCCACAGAATTCCCAGCCCAAGTTGCCGTGGGAAACTGGGTAAAGAGGTTTTAGAAATCAAGCTCTGGTCTCAAGCACGTTAGGATTTACAGGGTCAGATCCAGCATTGCTAAGGCCAGGAGAAGTTTGATGATGGACTCAGTGAGTGCAGGATTAAGCCCATTGCCACTTAGCTACCATGGTGACAGAAACCTTAGAAATTTCTGAGACATTGCTGGTGTAATTTCAAGTGGTGCTGGACTAATTTCAAGCTTAAATTTGGAATAGTCTGTACAGCAAGTTTAACATTGCCATTTAAATTACAGTCAACTATCTTTTCTCCTAAAATGTATTAAATAATATATGTATTTACATCTTGGAGGTACATTGTGGTTTTGCAAATTCTCTTCATTTTCATCTAGAAAAAATGACTGCTCAACAAAGAAGATGATTTCCCTTTAAGCTCTCGTGTTTGGAAAACACTGCTGTTCTTTAGTGAAGAGCCCTCTGAGACACTCCAGCTTTCTGTGAGGTCAGAACTCCTCACCCGCTCGCTGCAGTCTGCTCCTGACACGTCATCGTATTAATGTTCCTGGTGAGTTTCTCTAAAGTGTCTGCATGTTTTGAAGCTGAGGAAGAGGGGGAGTCAGTATTTTCACAGAGTACTATAGCACCATGTCAACATTTGTGTTTAGTCCTCTAAGTAAAGCCTGCTGCACTTCATATAGAAATCGAAGGTCTCTCTCAAAAAAATGTCACCTTTAAGCAGGGTGTATTTCACTAGAATACCTGTTAAACATACTAGCAAATGCTTTTCATGGTTTTTCTGTAGAAAAGAAAATAAGAAATTTGCACTACATTACTAAAAATACCATGTAAGAGAAATGTGATAGGCAAAAAATATTGATTAGCTCTAGGATGCTATGTGTTTTTAAAGTAGACCTGTGTTTAGAAACAAATTCTTTTCCTTTGAAGCCTTTTTTCATTTTAAAGCTCTGTGGCTTAGTTTGAATGCTACAGGATTGTGAGTAGGTCACCAACTGAGACTGCAAAGATCCAGGCCCATTCTGTGTTCTGCAGTCCATCTTGCTAGGTACCCTTATGCAAGCTGGTTTTCCTTCCCCACAGTTCACATGTACTTTGTTGAGTAGTTTCTCAAGTACTATAGTCACATAAAAGGTAATATTTTTGCTGTTCAAAAACATAGAACTCCAAAATAGTTGTATTTGATTGTACAGGGAGGTGAAATAAATGGTGTCTATCCCTGAAAGTTTACTGTATGGAAAAGTGCCATTTTAACCTATTCAGAAAATAAATGACTTATTCTTTCCTGGTCACTTTTGTATCAACATAGCTCCTCTGAGAGGACCTTCACCTGGCAGAGGACTGAAGAATAGCATAGCTAGATCAGTGGGACTGACCAGACCACCTAATTTGAGTGATCCTGACCATGGAATAGGTGTAGGGTTAGAACAAGCTTTGTCTCAACAGCTATCTTAGACTAGAGAACTCAGCTGGAGTTCCTGATTTTCCTTGGAAGATAGTCAAAGAGCTCAATCTCCTGCTGATATTATAAAGAAAGCATACAATAGATACAACATCAGATTCCTGGTAACCTGGACAAAACCCACACGTTACAGCTGAAAGAAAGCTCATAACTATCTTATCCATAGAGTCCAAATGAAGTGACAATTTCTGGAACTTACTCTTTTTCAGCCCCTGGGACACTGTGGGTCACAAGATAGATAATTAATGGGTGAAGCCGGTGGCTGTCTCTGGATCCTTGAGAGTCCATGGGATCCACAGAAGGATGCCTTAACTAAGGCAAGTAAGACTTGCTAAATGAAACAAGTATATATATAAAAAAATACATATATATTTGAAATATATATTTCCTGTTCTGAACAGAGTCATACATATTGGAAAAGGTTGAAAATTGAAGGTAAAAGTACAACTCCACAGTTTGAAGGGGACACGGAAGAGGAGAGCTTGAGACTTTAATGACTCAACTAGACAACCACCCCCAGAAATGTACCCCAGAGAGCAATCCTAGGAGATAGATAGTCTTTCATTGGCCTTTTCTGTCATATCTAACTTCTTTGATTCCGCACATTTCCATGTCCTTTAAATAGAACAGGGCTCCTATCAATCTCTTGATCTGTTCTCCTGGCACACACAATGACAGTCCTATGTGCAGATGGAGCCAGGGGAGTTTTACTGCCTTTTTTCCTAAAAAACATGTCCAAACTGCTTTTGGATTCACTGCTTCTCCACCCCCATCATTCTGCTACCTCTTCCCATTTCTTTGCTGCTTACATTGCATGACTTTTCTCCCACTTGTAAGATATATGCTTTATTTTATAACGTTTCTCATGCACTAAAAAAAGTGCTAAGTCAAGCAGTTACCAGAGCTGGAAGATCTAACCTTCCTCCAATTGGCACAGCCGTCATGTAATAGCCATCATGTTAACTTTAAGTATAGATTATTATTATTGAGCTTGTATTACCTTGGCTGTTTGCCCAGCATGTCCTTGATAACTCAGGGTCACAAAAAATGAGTAATACTCTGGTCCTACTCAATAAGACACAGGATCAGCATGATGAAAATGGCCTTAGCATTCAAGAATCCTTTATATTTGGCACTCCAAATTAAATTAAAAAATGGTTTAGATTGCTTTCCATGAATAATTGCTATTAACCCTTATTCCCTTTCTTGCCCCTTCCCAAGACTATTATTGATTCCCGGTTGCTCAGATGCTAAGAATATCCTTGGATAACGTTTTGGGGATTTAAGGCACTAACAAGTTTATGAAATTAATGGGATTCTGTAGGTAGCAGACAAAAGACAGCTGGATAGATTTCTTCATGCACAAGTAGCTTGATACCTGCCTCTGAGATGGGAGCAGTGCCAAGTAATGCATTTTGTCTGCACTCTTGTGCAATCATTTCTCCAATAGAATTACATTCTGCTCGTATGGGATGGTTTGTCACCCCTGAGCATGACCCTTTTATAATATTTCCTAGTCAACTGTTTGACACAGAGCTGGATTTCCCAGATTTTTACCTCTAGGTAATGATCCCTTTAAGTGTTTTCAAAATCACACCACAATTGGTTCAGGTCAATGTCACAGGTAACAGGTGAAGCAAACAACAGCGAATTCAGAGACAGTTCCAATATCACAAATGTTTGACCTTGGGACATTGCTTATCCCAAGGAAGGTTCATTTTTCAAGTAGAAGCTAAAGCATAAGACCCCCAAAACCA
Organism: Pygoscelis adeliae; assembly: GCF_000699105.1. Taxonomy (NCBI): domain Eukaryota; kingdom Metazoa; phylum Chordata; class Aves; order Sphenisciformes; family Spheniscidae; genus Pygoscelis; species Pygoscelis adeliae. The sequence continues at coordinate 3,965,351 of NW_008824035.1, forward strand.
AATTAAAAAACCCCTTCATTTGTTTCTAACTAGGTAGCTTGGGGAAAAAAAAAAAAGTTGCAACATGCAAATCTAAAGAATACGCAGAAACAGTGACTGAAGTGAGAAGAGAGAATTTGGAGTAAAGTAGCCTTTCTCATAGATTCATGTGTTTCTGTTTTGTGTTTAGAAACTAGAAACACAGACATGAAATACAAACTTACTTTTTGTGTGTTAGATGATGGCAGTGGATGGGGGATCCTTGCTACAATCAGTTGATTGACCTGCCCTGGCACTAGCAGTAAATGACATAAAAACCTGTACTGCAATCTCAGGATGGAAACTTCTGTTATGTGACTCTGGCAAATAGACTTTTACACCTAATTATCACAGAGTGTGCTTTGCGTTCCTTGCTGCCTGGTTATGCTTGTGCTCAGTATCTCCTTCATTAGTTTTAGCCCTTCTTCCGCCCTGTGCCTCACTAATCAGAGCTAAGTAACATTCATCGGTAATCCTTTTCCTCCTCAGCCCTCTCCCAGGTAAAGCTGTATGGGTGTTTGAGAACAGGAGGAGTTTGTATTTTCAAAACAAGGGCTGTCTCTTTTAGATACTCATGAAGAAGAAGCTAAAGTTAGGAAAAATGGCATTATTAGTCCGTCTGTGAACTACCCATTTCCTCTTTCCCACTGCTAAAGCCAGTGTTACTTACATCTTTGTCAGTACAATAAATTTCCATCATTTTCGCAAATGCTCTCCCTCCTTTAGGGATTTTCCATTGCAGTTGGTACTATGCAATCCTAACCACCTCTTCCTAAGTTACATTGCCTTCATTTGAGGCATTCCCACACAACAGAGCGCAGCAGTGATGGGATGTACCTTGGGTCAGTATACCGAGGTGAATTAAAAGGTGTGAGCATCGCACTGCATTTGCTCTTTCTGCTTGCCACTGCCTGCCTTGTGAATAGCACACTCATATTGTTTGCCAACTTGCAGAAAAGAAGCTGGTTTTATGAATGCCTACCATGCACGTAAACAGACACCGTGAGATTTAACAGACAGGAGCAAGTGATGATAGGTTGTCATCAAATTATTCCTTTATATTTTATACCAACAAGGATCATCCAGATTCTTTGGAAGGAGGATGCAGGAAATATAAAATGCACTTTAGACAAGATTTTCATTAAGAGAACCCAAGTTTGCTAATTCTAATGCCCAATTGTAACCTCAGTTTATTTTTTCTCATTATTGGTCTCCTCTCAGCTTAGTGGTAATGAAAACAAAGCAGCCTTGGCCAGCCATTTATGTGGAAGGAAATTGTGAGCACAGCATGTCTCATCAAAGCAATGGGTTCTGCTGTGTTTTTTGTGTATGGTATAACTGGACATCCCATCTAGTCAAGAAAACCCAGCTCTGGATGAAGCCAAAAGAAGACACAGGGAATGAGACAAAGTTTATCAGGACCATGAATACCTACAGGTTGTAGGCTGAGGGAACCCAGGACCAGCTCAGGATGCTTTGTTTTCCATTCAGAGCCTGACCCTTCTGTCTGAAGTAGGTTCCAGGCTAGTTTGGAAAAAGGGGAGTTTTGGCTAGAGGGATTTGGGACACAAGTGGCTAGGTCTTCAGCTGTCATAAATCAATGCATTTCCATCTATGATAATGTCTGGAACACACTGAGAACATCTTTCTGTGTTTCTGAGCAGGTTTGTTCCATTTAAGACTGCTTCCAATTTTCATATGGTCTAAGATGTTCAAGTCTGAGAGTTTTTTGCTTGGAATAGAATCTCACAAAAGAATAATATTTGAGGGCATTTCTGGAGCATAAGCAGTTTATCAGTAAGTAACAACTTGCATTGCAAGTGCTTCCCCAGAAAGGTCAACTGACAGAGGTGTTTTCCACACTCCCCTCAGAACTGTAGGTTTTTGCTCTTCCATCATGTGATGCTCTAAGAAATGAGGCTACACACGTACGTTTAATATTATAGTTCCCTCGTGATATCTTCACTTTCCTTAATGAGGGCAGTGTTGCTAACTTGTTAGGAGCCTGAGGACTGTATCAAATTAACATAGCATGGAGGAGAAATTAACAGAGAGAGGAGCTCCTTGCATGAAATGGAGTGAGATCACTGATGGCCCTTTCTTCAGTCATTATTTTTGTATTACAGACAAAATGTTAACAAGGATAATATAGAACACTGTTACTCAGAACTGGGATGCCCTTGTTTTTATTCAAAAACCTGAATGACCAAAAGTAATTAATCCTTCGCCATACTAATTATATAATAAAGGAAGCATGATTTGGGTGTTTAACTGTGAGAAAGAAAAGGAAGGGGCATGGGTCTTGGTAAAATTAGTGGGGACAAACAACAATGCATAAAAGAATCTTTTAGTTTTGCGTGTGTTTACACATGAGTAAATGGACAGTCACACTGTTGTCTCAGTAGGATAATGCTGTGCTGCTGCTAACATGCAAGAAGTCAGAATGTGTCTCTTTCCATACTTCATCATAAAGCAAAATCTGGCAAGGGTTAGAGAAAGCAACAAAAGAGTGCAGGAGAATGGGCTCATGAAGTGAGGGGAGTTTCAACAGAAACATCCATACCATGTTTTTCTTTAAAATTTTCCTTTGCAAAACATGGTTGACAAAATACACCCTCTCTGCAGTGATTTTTGTCAGCCATACATACCACTCTTTTACAAGCACAAAAGGTACACAAAGAAGTCAGCAAACTGGGAGGGTGTGTGAAATATAGAGCCCGTGTAATGTTTGTGAAGATCAAATTGCTGCAGCCTTGGCCTTTTAGTGCTTGTGGCTTGCTTGTGCAATGATAGTTCCTAAAAAGGGCTGTAAGCACTCATGGCAGGACATCTGTTCTGCAATGGCAATGGGGGCAAGGTGCTGCTTCCCCACAACCTTCATTTGTGGTTTCACTGTGCAAAGTGGGTGAGTCACTACTGACAGATCCAAGGAGCCGTAAGCCCAGGCATGATCAGTGTGCTGACAGCAGCAGACATTCTTCTAGATAATGATTATTGCCAAATATCTCATTTTTTTTCTGGCAAAGTCTTTCTCTCAGCTTCTATGATTCTTGAATGCTGGGAATGCTGGAGGCAAAAATCTCCCCTCATCCCCCTGCCTAGGTGTCATGTGCAGGGGCATCTTCCCCTGCCTGATGGTGGTTATTACAACAAGAGGAGTTAATGAGGGACTGAGCCAGTCCACAGAAACCTGCTAATTAACTTTGGGATACACCTGGTTGTATCTTGTAGTGGTAAACAATTTTATCAAAAGATACCCAAGATCAGCAAAACCAGCTCCATTCCTCCCTGGCTCTAGGCATACAGGCTGTGCAACGTCTCTGAATCCAATAAAGAAGCCCTGGCCAGCAGCATTTTTGTACCAGTGTAGTCATGGACTAGTTTTGGAAAGTGCTTGGTGGCAGCCCAAGCTTGTGTTGGCTTTGGCAAGGTGAGCGTGTGGGCATCAGTCCCCAGAGGGCACCGCCATCTGCTGCTGGTGGCACTGGGGAGCTTCACTGCTGTTTGCCAACAAATGGCTATGAAACACTGGTGGTCAAACCCCACTTGCTTAAAGGCAGCTCACAGTCATGGGCCAGATGGACTTGTCTTGTTTCTTACAGTTCCAAAGACACAATATACAAATACAAATATGAAGACTTACAAGTCACATCCTAAACTAAACATAAGTATGGGGAGTGATGCTCCTGTGGGGAGAAGTGCTAATTAGTGACACCTTCTGCTACAGAGCCCAGCAACAGACGGGTCTTACTGTAAATGAGTAGTTGGTCTGGAAGGACTATGCTCTAGGGAACCTGCAGGAGTTAGTTAGATTTAGCTATACCAATTGGTAATAATCCGTGGACAATGAACACAGGAGGTAAGATTTGTCAACTAACAGTACAGACAAAATGACAATAAGATACGCTTTGGAAAAATGACTGCAAGGTTTTATCTTTCTGGTTTGTTTTTTTTAACAGTACCATGGTCAAGCGATATGCGTCCTTCTCTTGGCAGCATTGGAAGAGAATTGCGCAAAAGAATTTTCCAGGTTCTGCCACAGACCCTCTATGAGATCTTAGTCAAGTCACTGAGTCTCGCTGTACTTTATAACTTGAGGACAGTAATATTTCATGTCCTTTATCTGTGAGTTTTCTGGCAGAAGCTCTTGATCTGCATTTGCCATCACTAGCCTTCAAGCAGTCAGGGGGGAAAAAAAGCATTCTCTTCCACAAAGTTGGAAATATTCTGTTGAAAATCTCTGGTTAGAACACTTCAATTTTCAAGCAGAATCTTGAAATTTGCTAAGAAAATCAGACATTTCATACAAAATATTTTTTTTCTTTTTTTTTTTTCCCCCTGGACTCTGCATTTTCTATCAGGGAAAAAAAATAATCTACCCTGTTATCTGTAATTGCCAAGCCTAATGGACATGTTTCTGGGATGCGGGACTCCTGGGTTCAAAAGCAGACAGAGTACAGGTTAAAATGGGTCTTTTCTATTTCAGTGAATGCCCTGCACCCTCTGGTGTTGGCTGTTACAACACAGAAGCTCTTTTCTTGGCGTTTCCTTTCGAGGGGCTCAGGCGGAGGGTGCCTGCTCAATGGGCTGAAACATTTCCTTTCCTCTGGCACTCCACTGAGCTTCCAGCTTCACATGAGGATCCCAGGCAGATCCCTGCAGGCTGCAGGCTCTCCCAAGTGATGGAGAGCCATGCAACCAGGCCCCAGTCCTTCTGCAGAGTCAGCCCCAAAGGATTAATGTGGTTTGTAAGAAAGGCACCCCTCTGTAAATAGACTTTCTTTACGTACCATCTGTAATGAAATCCCTTAGGAGTCTGACTTTAAGAGACTATTTGTTGCCACCAGCCACAGTTTTGGAAGTTGAGGATGCAAAGAAATCACTCTCTGGTCTGCTCTGTAGGAATAGCACCCCATCCTCATCTTCCTTTTCCCTTTCCCTTTTGTATTTTTGAAGGATTTGGGCAGTTTCTATCTTCACTAATCTGACTGCATCTAAGTGACAGGGCCACACCTCTTGTCTGTCCCCACACGCTTGCACCAGCTCAACTCTTCAGCTTATTTCAGGCTGCTGTTGATGGTTGCCTGATTATGACCTTTCACCAGCTTTCGAGGCCCTATATTTTCTGGTAAATCCCAATGTGGCAGTTTAGGGAAGGCAGGTGGACATCAAGGAAGCTGTCCAATTTTCTGTAGTGGGAATTGGGGACATTTAAGCCTCACAGGCGTCCTGCCAATGCCAGCAAGACCCAGGAGTCAGCAGGCTCAGGCGGTGGGGAGAATTGTGACAGAGCAGGACTGTGGCTGACAGAAGGCCTGCATAGGCCCAGGTGAGCCCCTGAAAACATGCTCGAGAAGCAGGGAGTAATAGTGCTCTGTGCCTGTGTGTACTCAAGCTGGCTTCTTGCAGAGTCAACAAGTAAAGCTTGGGAAATTGCCACAGCTCTTCATCCTTTCCTCCTTCCCTAAAACACAGCTATCAAAACCACAAGTGGATGCTTGTATTTTGTGGGATGAGCCTTTATTGAAATACTTGACATTTAGTTCCTCTGCTCATGTAATTTTCTCTTTTCAAAGGGACATTATACTTTGCATGGGAGTCTCTTGCTGGGTTCTCTAAGCCATTTTTAAGAAACAGTCCATGTAAGTACAACATTCAGGCAAATGCTTAGGCCCAGGCTGCCAGAGGTCAGCATCACAGCCCTACCTGGGAAGTACTTCCGATCAACATAGTTTATGATAGTTGTCACAGGCAATATAGTCTCCTCACATGTGTGTTGGATCTGGTCAGGGGGTAGAACAAATCCATGAGTACCCTTGTCTCACAGTTCAAATGTGTAGGAGAAAGGAATGCCAATCATGTGAGCCCAGTCCCATGAGAAGCCTGAGTTACTGTCTGTGAATTTAAAAATAGAGGGGAGATATATGTATTAAGCACGGTTCTTTGAAAATACTTCTTGCTATAGTTAATGCAAGATTATACCAGAATCCCTGAACTAAGCAGTAACCATATATCACTCTGACATGGAGAGCAGAGTTTCTAGGTGCTGCAATTCTTAATTATACTAAAAGTCTTCCATGGAGTTTCCTAAGTGAAACAATCCTCCATAAGATGGTATTGTACAATAACAGGAGATGAGTTCCAGGGATTCTGTGTTTTTAACATTTTACTGTGATTGGTATGGGGTACAAGATGGATTGGCTATTTGTCTGTTCTGATACTTCATTTCCTACATTGGCACTGCCTGGAATTTCTTTGTATATTTGTTTTTAAGCATAATTTTGGTCAAGTCTGAAAAAATTATGGCTGTTCATCTGCCTCATGGATCTTTTTTCTTACCTATTCAGCATAAGTACAAAATCTGGCAAAATGCAGTCCTAGGCATGGACAAGTTACCTTATACTTACACTGCATTGCTCATGCAGTAGGTGACTCGTGTGACTCAGGGACTGGCACAGACAGATGCTGTGAATATGCAAAACCACATGGGTACCAGCGCCAACTACTTACTGTTCTGAGTGACTGGCATGAGTTATTGCTTACTGGGAAAAGATTGGGTTTACTCGGCAGCCTCTAGGGCCCTCTAGTCCTCTACGTAAAGGCTGTCAGCTAGTATCAGCCGTGATGGTGTGTTTGTGATGTAGCTATCCAGTCTACTAGGAACGAGGCTGAAACCAACATATTTCACACACAACTGCATGCAGCTGCCATGTGATAACGTCTGATGGAGTAACTATAGACCTGATTGGGATTTTAATTTTTGCTTGACTCCAGTGAAGAAAAATAAGAGTTTTGCTGCTGACTTCAGCAGGGTCAGGATGATCTATCACCAATCTCCTCCTGTCCCCTGTGATGTATCTGTGAGGAATTCATGTAGGAACTAGCTTCTGATCAATGCTTCCTTCCTTCCCGCAGTCAGCTTTGTAACGTACAGTGTTATCTTGTATTCAAATGGCTGCTGCTTAGATGTTCCACTGAACCAGCCCATTAAATATTACTCAAAGAGGAAACTCAGCAAAGCAGTACTTACTGATGCCTGTGACACAAGAATGACTCTGTTCTTTGAAAAACAGAGCAATCAAAGGGAACCATAGAGAAACTTACATAAAATTAAAGAGGTTGATTCTACTTCATAGCTAGTCCCATACTTTCCCATCAGGGCAGCAGCTGCTTTCTCTGCAACATGCATCTGTAAGTTCGAAATAGGAACAGCATTGTCACCAGTGCCAGTACATTTGGCAATTATTTTGAGTGGACCAAAATTTTTGTCTCTTTCAGCTTTACATTTATGTATGATCAGCTTTAAGTTTTGATATTATTAGTTCAGGACTTTAGAGAAAACATTACAAACATTTGGGCAAATTGTTCTTGATTTTTTTAATGCAAATTATGTTAAAATTTTAAAAATTACTCTGCTATTAGGTAGAGAAGATATTTGCTTTGTTGTAAAGCTAAAGGGCTGTATTTTGGAGAATTAGTGTCTATGCTGTATAGCATACTGATACTGACTACAGCAGTGATTGATCTCTTACACTTGTTATATTGCCATAGACTCTGTATCCCACCGTCTTCAGAAGCTGAGCCATAGACAGACTAAATGACGTCTCCAGTGACTCATATGAAGTCTGAACCCAAGTCCCTCATGCTCTTGACTAGTGCTCCAGCTACTGGAATGTTCATAAATACACATGTTAATGAACTCAAATTAGAACACTCAGAAACTGAGGGAAGACATAACCAAGAAGTAGGTGCCTACTTTGCTCCCATTCTCCTAGTGAGCACATTTGGAATACCCTTTCTGGACACAATCATGACAACCATGTGTGTATAATGTGCTGGCATCCTAAAGTGCAAACGCATTCTTGTATGCAGCAAGAACTTTGTGCTCTTCTCCACTTACCTTGCATTGCAGTAACCCTATCTGTGGTCATTCAATTTTCCTGATTTAAGGTGAAGGATTAGGATTAATTCTGAGGCAAATAAACCTTGCTGATACTGCATGGAGCGGCAGTGACTCTGGAAGCCAAGCCCCTGAATAAGCCCAGCTCCTCTGAAGAAAAGGAAAGAGGGCAAATATAGTTGTGCCACATGCTACTGCCTGTACTTGTTCTCTACAAGTGTAGAAGATGAATGTTTTGCCCTACCAGTTCTTCACTGTTACTTGGAGGTTTAGTTGTGGAACCATACGGAGTGAGGATGTACTGTCTGTAGGAGTGAATTGTTAAATAGCACAAAATGTCACTCTTCTTCCTTTCGATAAACTGAGCCACAGCTCTTGTCTCAGGCTCTGATGCTGGTCCAGATCCACAGAAGATTTTACTGCTGCAGTTATAAGAAACACCAATACCTGGAGAGGAATACAAAAAGTGAATCAAAGGAGAGACGTATAAACACCAGTTCAGAGGGAACAGGGAAATTTACCTTGGAGTGTTAAGGCATGTGTTTCTGTGGGCAGGGAGACTAGACAGCTCAGTGGGACTTTAACATTTTACTCTGTTGGTAGCAACTAAAATTTGCTACAAGACTGAAATACTTAATGCACATTTACAGACTGGCTGCAATGAAAACACTCTGACACCACCACAGTGTACCACTTGCCAGGGAATCTTTGGAGGCTCCTTGAAATTCATGGCAAACACAAATACTGGCTGTTAAGTGACTAACTCCTAACATTGCTGCCTAGAGCCGATGCTTGCTCCTGCAGTGAATTAGAGGTATAGTTATATAAGCAGCAATTTTCTGCTCACAAAAATAAATACCAGTTGAAAGTCAATGACTTAATATTTTTACAAACCAGGTTTTTATTTTTACATATGTCTTGATGACAACAAGATAAGTATTCCTTTCTTATAGGGCTTCATCTTATTTCAGAGACTAGTTATTATTCTTGCTTTACATTTGTGTTGCTGATCTGAAATACTTGGAACTTATTGCCCCAGGAGGAATTGAAGTTTCAGTTCAGGTCTGTCCTGTAGCAGGTGCCATTCATATGTGGAGAACGGTTTTTCCTCCACAAATGATCCTAAACAAAAGTAACTTCAGTTACATAATAACAACTCAATGATCCATAGGGCCTAGTGATAATACGGTGTAAAGACTCCTTCATTTTAGACCTCTGCATTCTGAGTAACTCTTGCATTGTAAGAGTGCAACTCTGTGTGTAAGGGTGATAAAGCTTAGTGAGTGACAGAACATTTTATCTACTACAGCCAGGCTGTCATATTCCACAAGCCTGCATGCACCTTGAAATGATCCTCCTGAGCTTTAAAAAAAAAAGTATGCTTTTTCTGTAGTACTCAACTGCTTCCATGCAGTGTTGCACTCCTAAGAAAGACTTGGCATTGTGAGGGATGCCTCTGTGTCCAACAGATGATAGCTGAACTTATGTTTGTTTCAGATTCAAGAAGATGAATGCTTTTTTGTCAGCTAATCTTGCTGCTGCTCCTTGGTTCCCTGCTATACTCACTGCTATACTTGGTTCTCTGCAGAACTCACTGCACTGCCTGTATGAGCTTCCCAGCTGAATTACCTGTGCATCCAAGTGCAATGGGTGGTATGCCGCAAACTTGCCAGGGAGCAAGCTGGGAGACAGCAGGATCCACATGGTGGTAGGCTGAGCCTGTTGGGCCATGCAGAGGTCCTGCATTAAAAGGTGTTTTGACTGGGCTCAGGAGCCTGGAAGCATGATGAGAGTTGCTGAAGACCAACACTTTGCATTATCCTCCATATCTGAAAAGGAAGATTATTTGGGAGGGCACACCTATTTCAAAACCAAATAGCCCAATATTTGATCAATTCTCCTCCTGTCCCATGCTGCAAAGGTGCTTAGACCCATCTGCTAGTTGAGATCTCTTGCAAAGAATGACTGACTCCTCTGGACACACTTAACTCCATCAACCAAGCCTTGAGCTGTTAGCCTTACTTCCAAGGGAAGTAAGTCCATCCCCAGAAACCCAAAAGCAATTGATCCTGTGGTTTTGTCCTTCTCTCTTCCCGAGGCTCATGACATTTGCTAGGAATTTTTAGCCCTGTAATCTCAAGTGACTGCTGATTTACCAGAAGAAACAAAACCTTTCTGCCATGAGAGGATTTCTGTGAGTAATGATTCTGTCACTGTTCTCTGTTTAAATATAATTGCTATGATTGTATCTAAAATTAACAAAACATGCTGTGCACATCTAACTTGCAATCTAGTTCCTGGATTTTCACTACTTACTTACTTTTTCCCAGGAATAGATGTAGCCATCAATATTGATGACTGGCAAGACACAGAGGTCCAAATTCTGCAGAAATCTGCTTATCTTTGGGTCATATTTGTAATTTTGAATAATCCGAAAAGAAAAAATACAGAAGACTGAGCAGAGAACCTAGTGGTAATCACTGGAAAGAGCTAGTTTAGAACTATCATCAGGGAATCACTCACTCCTGGATATCACCGTGGTATCCAAGATCTACTTTATCCCCAGATATGTTAAGATATTTACCTTTTGCCATTAACAAAGTGACAGTGTTCCCAGTTATAGTGTACTTCATATGGATACAGTCTTGCAGGTATGAAAGCTGTATGATAGAGTACTTGTGCGCCAGGTACTTTCAGTACACGTGGGACATTGCTATACCATATCTTAGGGTTGCTTTATTCCAGGGGGACCTTGGCTTTGTGATGCAGAGAGGCTTGATCCAAAAGCCACTGTGGGAAATGGAGAGATTGCTATCTAGTTCAGTGGCTTTGGAATAAGTTCATGTGGAGGAAACAATGTGCTAACAAATATTGTCCCATATCTCATCTCAAACTGTGATTTGGACTTAGGGTCTCCACAGATATCTGTACTATGTACTAATTTTGAAAATCATGTTTCAACAGAAAAGCATAATTCTTGGTACCACAATAGAGAAGAGAACTGAAGTATCCAAAGTGATATGGTTTTTTTATTAAGCGGAAAAGTGAGGACTCACTTCTTTCACAAACCAGTGGCAGAAGACTGGAGAGATCCATTCTCTGGCATGAATCCCACAGTCCATCCAAATGATCTTTTTGGTTTTATCTGATGGTTGATTGATATGAGAGAGTGTAAAAATGATCATCTGGAAAACTGTTACATTACAATAAAATAGCCTAGCATAATACAGAAAGAAAAGGATGTGCCTTGATATGCCATTGAGACATCTGAGATTATTATTATTACAGACATCATTATGACAAGCTCTCCTTCCTAATAACCCCATCTCTGTAGTATCACAGGGCAAGAGTTTTAAAGTGTCTGTTGAGCAGGAGTGTCAATAAAACAGTTTCTTTTTCATTTATATTAGTCATTCACAGGACTGATTGTTCTTACTTTGAGATTCTTTTTTTTTTTTTTTAGAAGGGGAAGCACAAAAAGGCAGGGAATCTAATTTTACTCAGTGATAGGAACAAATTAGACAATAACTAACCCAATTATTAAGACTATGGTTTTTACTAGGGCGTCCAATAAAAAATGTCAAGGAATACTCCTAGCAGGAAGGCTATATGCTGTAAAAGGTAATAAAACCAACAAAACAAAACTCTTTATCCTCACACACAGCTGTTGCCAAGCTAGTTTCAGCTTGATTTGTATTTCTAAACAAGACTTCAGTTAAATTTGTTGTTTTCACTGCATAATAGCAGTAGCAAGGTTATGGTAATAGTATATATGAAAGCTGGCAAATCTTACTGTACTGTAGACAAGTAAAACCATCTCCTGTTATTTCAGTGAATTGGGATGAGCACTGTCTTAGGAAAGATCTGAATCCTGCCTTCTCCTGTGTACTTTTTTGTGAAGATACCTTTTATTCCTTATAAGAAAGTTCCTCCCTTACCTGCAGATAATACATTGTTCGGTTCTCGATTGTCTTCCCCAGGTAGTGCTGAGTCACCAGCCCACTGTGGTTCTTCTGGATCTGAGTTATCCATTGATAAATCTGAAATAGTCACAGGGAATTCTTGGTCCAAAGTGGGAGTTTCCTTCTCTTTCACACCTCCATTTCTAGATTAAAGCTTTTTTTTTGCTTAGACAAGCAACGTTTTCCTCAGAGCTTATTTCAATCTGTGGTATCACTTAACACTCATGGAAGGCCTTTCATTTGCTTCTGAGCAAAGATATGGTCATATCTCACTGGGTATTAAAAGATAACATCACTGCAATACAACACTGGTACTCTATTCTGGATCTCATTCAACATGCCCATCCTATTGGGCATCTTTCTCTTAACTTCACCAGACGTGGAGTGACACCATCAAATCTTAGAATCATAGAATCATAGAATAGTCCAGGTCGGAAGGGACCTCTAAAGGTCATCTAGTCCAACCCCCCTGCTGTGGGCAGGAACATCTTCAACTAGATCAGGTTGCTCAGAGCCCCGTCCAACCTGACCTGGAATGTTTCCAGGGATTCGGCATCCACCACCTCTCTGGGCAACCTGTGCCAGTGTTTCACCACCCTCAGTGTAAAAAATTTCTTTCTTATATCTAGTCTAAATCTACCCCCCTTTAGTTTAAAGCCATTCCCCCTTGTCCTGTCGCAACAGGCCCTGCTAAAAAGTTTGCCCCCATCTTTTTTATAAGTCCCCTTTAAGTACTGATAGGCTGCAATAAGGTCTCCCCGGAGCCTTCTCTTCTCGAGGCTGAACAACCCCAACTCTCTCAGCCTTTCCTCGTAGGAGAGGTGTTCCATTCTTCTGATCATGTTTGCGGCCTTCCTCTGGACCTGCTCCAACAGGTCCGTGTCTTTCCTGTACTGAGATACCCTGCATGTGCCATTGCAGATGTAGACAAAATTGGAGATGCAGATACCCTTGCAGGTAGAGACAGAATTGTTGATGCAGATACCATTTCAGAGGAAGGTTATCTTTGTAGACGCCATTGCAGCTGCAGATAAAATTCAAGATGCAAATGCAGATGGAGAAACCTTTGCAGATGCAGATAGCATGTGCAGCTATGCTTGCAGATGCACAGAAAATTGCAGATGCCCATACAGGTGCAGATACCATTGCAGATGGAGAGATATCATTGCAGATACTGATACATGTACGCTTACGGAAACCATTGCAAGTACATGTGCAGATACAGATACCATTACTGATGTACAGTTACAGGTACAGTTATGGATACATACAGAATACGAGACATAGATGCTGGTACCATCAGAAATACAGGTACTTGGTACCATCACAGACACCATCACAGGTACTGATACAATTACAGACACAGATATCAATTAAATATGCAGATACAATTGCAGTTACAGGAAAGAAATATAAAGAATTGACGATACCATTACAGACTCCATTGCTGATGCTATAGCAGATACACACACCATTGCAGATGTCGATGCCGCAGCAGGTGCAGATACCATTGCAAAGACCATTCCAGATCACATTGCAGATGCAGCTGAAATTTCAGGTGGAACTATAGATGGAGATGCCATTGAAGATGCTGGTGCCACTGCAGATGCGATTGCCAATGAAGATACCTTTGAAGATGCTGGTGCCATTGCAGACACCATTGCAGAAGCAGATGCCACTGCAGATGCCACTGCAGATATAGAGGGCCTTGCAGATGCAGATACCCATGCAAATGCAGAAGTAGTTGCTAATGACATTGCGCATGCAGACAGCATTGCAGACGTAGGTATCATGCAAATGCCATTGCAGTTGTGGGACATGCTCAATACCGTTGAAGGTGCCCTTGAAGATACCACAGCAAATGCCATTGAAGATACCACGCCAGATGCAGATACCGCTGCAGATGCCACTGCAGATGGAGATACTATTGTAGATGCAGAGGCCATTCCAGATGGAGGTACTGCTGCAGATGCAGATACCATTGGAGATGGTGTTGCAGATGCAGAGACAGTAGAAGAAGAACATTCGACTGGAGATAGATACCACTAAAGATACCTTTGCAGATGCCGTTCCAGCTGCAGATACCATTCCAGATGCCATTCAAGATGCAAATACTATTCCAGGTGGCATTACAGAATGAGTTCACATTGCGGAAGCCATTGCAGATACATTATCAATGCAGATACAGTTGCAGGTACCATTAGAGACACAGATACTGGCACCATCAGAAATACAGGTACTGGTACCATCAGAGACACCAATATAATTACAGACATGGACTCACATGGAATTGCAGATACAATTGCAGATGCAGGCACAAAATAAATACAATTCCAGATACAGACACAATTACACATACAATTCATGATACAAGTACAGTCACAGATACAAGGACGCATTCAATTGCACAAACAGCAGCAGATACAGCAAGTGATACCATTACTGACTGAGGTACCGTGACAGACAGAGGAACCATACACATGAAGGCATTGATGCCAACACAGCTACCATTACACACAGGTGTGCTGTTACAGGTAGAGGTACAGCTAAATTTACAGATAGCTACACAGCCAGTCACAGATAGGGATATGGATGAGGATACAGAGATGAATACCATTGCAGATACCTTTGCAGAGGCACAATCCATTTCTCATAACACTGCAGATGCAGAAACCAATGGTAGTAGCGTTGCAGATGCAGATGCCACTGCAGATTGAGATACCATTACAGATGCCAAAACAACTGCAGATACCTTTGAAGAAGCCAATTCAAGTGCAGATACAGATACCGGTGCAGATCCCATTGCAGATGCCATTCCAGGTGCAAGTGGTGAGAACAAGGTCCAGCATAGCACCTCTCCTTGTTGGCTCCTCTACCCCTTGGAGAGGGAAGTTATCATCGACGCATTCCAGGAACCTCCCGGATTGCTTATGCCCTGCCGTGTTGTCCCTCCAGCAGATATTGGGCTGGTTGAAGTCCCCCATGAGGACCAGGGCTTGTGAGCGTGAGGCTGCTCCTATCTGTCTACAGAGGGCCTCATATGCTCAGTCTTCCTGGTCGGGTGGCCTGTAGCAGACCCCCACTGTAATGTCACCTGTCCCATAAGCTCTTGGTCGGTTCCTCATCCACCCCCAGGCAGAGCTCCATGCATTCCAGCTAGTCATTGACATAGAGGGCACACCCCCTCCTTGTCTCCCCTGCCTGTCCTTCCTAAAGAGCCTGTATCCCTCCATTCCAACACTCCAATCATAGGAGCCATCCCACCACGTCTCCGTGACGCCAATAAGGTCATAGCCCTGCAGGCGTGTGCACGTCTCTAACTCCTCTTGTTTATTCCCCATGCTACGTGCATTTGCATAAAGGCACTTAAGTTGAGCCCCCGATGAAGCTGTCTTACTGGTTGGAGTTCCTTTGTGCTTCAAAACAGTATTACAGTCTCTTGCCTATCAGTACTGATTTTCCACATCTCAGTTCAGCAGCAGTCATCCCCAATGGGTAGCTCAAAGGAAATATACATGAGGATTGACTCTGCTCTCTCACTCTTATTATGTGGCTAGGAGGAAGAATACCACCATGCTCTGCCTTTGTCCAGGCTTACCCACTGGTCTGTGAAAAATAGCACCAAGAAGTCTTCACTACCCACCGTCATGACATAATTCTCTCCTGAAGTGTCAAAAACCTGTCCTTAAATTACTTCTTTCTACAGATCTCCCACTGTTCACCTCTTCTCCCTCACTGGGATTCCAGAAACCGCAATAGTCATTGCACTTCACATTTGGCTCAGCATCAAACATACTGGGGCTTAAATGAATAAATACTAGAGATAATGATAAAGCATAATAGGATAGAAAGGTAGCAAAGCAATCAACTGAACCCCAGAATATTATTTGCAAAAGAATATGGCTGCTTCACGCAGAGCATTTAGGTTTTGGTCAGGGAGGAATTGAGGATTTAATCAAAATCAATGGCAAATTCATGTTCAGTTTAACCAGGCCAAGATTCTAGCCAAAGAGTAAGGACTGATTCTGCAAAGAAGAAAGCCAGAAAGAGCTCCACTGACTTCAGCTGAGCTTTCTGCAAGCCCAATGTTGCCTGCTGGTGGCATTTAGAAAATAGCAGCAACAAAGAAAGCAAGCAGACTTGGGTTCCTCTTTACCTCTTCCATTGGATGATATTGGGTGTAGACACAATCTTCTGGGACCTGCCCTTGGCATGCTCTGATCCACAACTTCCTGCACATCAGGTATTAGGACTCTGAGGGGAGGGGAAAAGGGGAGATATAGAAAAGAAAACAGTCCCTAACAATTACTGCAGAACTACCATAGTGGGTACATTGCTTACATCAACAAATGAAAGGATTTAGGCTCTTCTGTTGTGGACTGCCTGGCAAATTCATCACCATCAGCATAACGGTTACTTTCATGTAAGAGAAAGTTCAAAGTACTGGGATTTTCACAGGGTTTTAACAATAAAGTAATAATTTTACCAGATTTTTTTTAAAGATTGACAATTTTCTACAAAAAAAAAAGTTCAATATCTTTCTTTTCTCAACCACTTTTACTACTGGGCGAAAGTCTAAAATACCACCTTTTGGGAAAAGGGGGGGAAAGTGAAAAATTTAAGATTAGTGTTTCATTGTATTTTATGGAGACATTTTCAATTTGCAAAGACTTCACAGAAGCATTCACTGAAATTTGCAAAAATCAGAACAAAACCCGTCTTTCCTTCAAAAAGCTCTTCTTGCTTTTTAGCTACAAATTAGTTCAGAAATGAGTATAGCACAGGTGTGATTCCATGATCAAGGGAGTCAATAAAACCTTTTCCTTGGCTTCAGAGGACTTTGGATCACACACTGAGCTTGCTCACTGCAATCAGCCCCTTGTAACACTGTTACAAATCTGTGGTCATTGTAAACACTTGCGATAAGACAATTGCAAAGGTAGCTTAAACATTGTTGATTTCAAACACTAAGTGCTAATAGGCTATTCTGCTGACAGTAGCACTGATCGGCATTTCTGGAAACTGCACATAAGAAACTTTTAAGAGTAGTTACAGCTGAATTTCACTCTAGGCTTTGATGTTTATTCACATCTGAACTTCAAACTAAAATTCAGGCAGTGCAAATTCCCATGAACTGAAACCACACACGCAAAATGCCTTATCAGAGCTCTGGGGAATTGAAATCCCACAGTCTGACACAGACAGAATATTGATGTCCTGATTATAATTTGTCATTTATGTCTCTATCATTATACACCTAACTGTCATGTTACCTTCCTTGCATGTCAACTGCTTTCTAAAAGGTGGTTCCTGCTTTGAATCTGTTAGAGGAACTTTAACTCTAACATTGCCATACTCATAATCTCAATGCCTTTGCAATACAAAGCGAAAATTTCAGTTTGACTATCAAATTACCCACCTCTTTCTTTAGGACCCTACAGAAGGTGGATACAGTTGTGGCCCCAGTCCAAGTAAAAAAAAAAGATTAAGCTGCTAACTTCAGTTTGGTCTTTAAATTTCCACTAGACTCAGATGAAACCATTAGAAAATGAAGAACCTTGATATAAATAAGAGGTTAAATATCTTCTGGAACTTTGTCTAAGTCCTGAATACCTAAACCTCATGCTAGATCATTTGTACTGGCTCCCACCTCATTTCTCTCCATCTCTGGTTGCCAGGGCATCATACTTATTAAAAAGAATTTGTCAGGCAAAAGGCAGGATGTCAAGATCAGCTTTAACTCTAAACAGCTTTGAAGTGGCACCAATCCTCCTTCAACTTATCTTTGATTGGTAAATGTCAATGTATGTCCATAGGCCATTTGTCAGCAGCCCTGAATGACTACAGGATTGTTTATGTGAAATACAGCTAGCTACTGGTTACCTGAAAAAGTCAGTTCCAAATGGGAATGGGACTGTGTGAGGAATATATCTTATTTAATCCCATTTGGCTTTATAAACACACTTTGTATCTGGATGAGATCTTCTGCTTAGAAGAAGTGTGGCAGATAGTGAAGATGTGTGGCTGGGTGGGTGTGACAAACTATCATGAGCCATTTGCAGCTTGTGGCTTATGGCTCCCAATTGTGTGCGCAGTGGGGACCTGCCACCGGGACCTTTGTCCCAGGCTGGGATGCCTCTGTTTGGCTGGATGGTGCCAGGAAATTCTCACCAGCCTGGCGGGGGGATAAGGGTAGGAAACTGCAGCTTTGAAGAATCGAAGAATCATAGAATCATAGAATAGTTTGGGTGAGAAGGTACCTCTAAAGGTCATCTAGCCTAACCCCCCTGCCGTGGGCAGGGACATCTTCAACTAGATCAGGTTGCTCAGAGCCCCGTCCAACCTGACCTGGAATGTTTCCAGGGATGGGGCATCCAGCACCTCTCTGGGCAACCCGTGCCAGTGTTTCACCACCCTAAACTGGCTGAATATTCACTTTGAAAGGGCTCTTCTCCAAACCAGAGGAGCAACAAAAGACAGGGAAGGGAAAAGGAGAGCTACAGAGACTGCTGCTCTGCAGTGACACTGATTAAACCTTTGGGCTCTCCAAAATAGGGATGACCCTGTGTTCAAGTATCCATGCTTTCCAAGAGCAAAGCATGCTCCTGTAAGTAGTGGTTGTACCAAGTTTGGCTTCCCGACTTTAGACTAAAAAAGTGAGTCATACATCTGAGCGCCATCCTGTGCCACTGAGAAGGCAGCAGCAGGGAAACAAGACAGACTGGACTGTCTCAGATCCCAGCTCCAAATTCACAGACCAGGCTAGTTGGAAGGTGAATAAACGGGGCATGGGGGAATGTGCTTTTAAAACTCATTTTTATTTAGCATCTGTTCATTGGGCAGGTCACGGTAAGTTGGAGGCACTTGGAACAAAGGTTGGTCCTATCGTCAGTACTTGCTGACTGTTCATTGGAAAGGACTAGGTTCTTTTGTGATAGCAAGGAAGATTGTTAGAGCCAGCCTTTCCCATCAGGAAATTAGAGGTTGTACTTGTAAGAGATCATATGCTGATCTGAGCTGTCTTTCACCTCCTACACCAGAGGAGCTGGGACCCTTATGTGCAGGTCTTCTCCAGCCCATATGTCTTCAGGCATCAGGGACTTCCACAAATCCAGCTGTGCAGAGGAGAAGAAAGAAATGCACAAATCAAGCTCTGTTTTCAGAATGAGAAAATATATTTAAGATAGAGTAGCTGCATAACAATAAATGGAAGAAGTCTTCCTTCAAATTATCCCCTTAACTATTCTCCAGCCATCTGTTCATAGAGCATGTGGCACAGGCTTGGTGTTTCCATTGACTCAGGCACCACTGATAAGGAGCAACACCTTCACAGAGCCATGCAAGCAAACTAACTTATTCCCATAAATTCCTTCAGGTAGTGGAAGGGCAATTCCACCCTACACTGAGAAAAAAAAAGTTAGGTAAAGCTTTTTCAAGTTTACTTTAACCTTCATTCCTGTCCAAAGTTACATGCAAATCTGGTTTAAAGCCCAAGACCCCACTCAGCTTTTTGGGCACACGTGGTTATTCTTACTCACCACTAAAGTCCTGCAAAGATGCTGAAGATGCTGGACTTGCTGAAATGTTTCTGGCACAATATGCAAAACCTGATCCCTGGAAATTCAGCAGAGAAACAAAATCAGTTTTAATGTCTGTATCCATGATTTCATAAGTCAAAAGGAGATGTTTTGTTATGTAGAAGGAAGACAGAGCATATAACTGAGTGCTGGTCCAACAAAAACACGTCTGAGTGATGAATTCCTGGTATGTTTTAGTTACAAATAGGACTAAGTGATGTGAGTTTTCTGTTGCTAGAGCGTTAGGTTAACTCTGCTTCCTTGCCAGTGGCAATTCTTTATTCACCATACCAGCTTCACTGAAGCCAACTGCTCGCATGAGCCCTGGTGTGTGTTTCTGCCTTTGCAGGACCAAGGCCAAAACAAGATCATAGGTAATATATAATAAACTATTTATTTGATAAGATGTCACTTTTTTTTTTCTCCTGTTTAGGAATTATTCAGTTATTCCAGATAGACGTGATGCTTTGCTGATCTATTTCAGCATGCAAAAACATTAGATAGCTATGATAAATGAACATTGCTAAGAGCTTGAGATGTTCACAAACTACTTGTCATGAGAATAGCCAGTTTATTCCACAAACAGTGAATAGCATGGTCTCCAGAATTGCATATTCTTACTCAATTCGCAGGAAACAAAAATTTCTAGTACAGGATCTATCATTTCGTATTTCTAGAAAAGACACACAGATCCAGTGTCTGAGTATATATTTTCATGAGGATCCATGAAACTTTCATTTACTACAGACTTAATCTGAAAAAAAATCGAAAGTTTACAAAGAACAAATTAATATGGTTGGAAATGCAGAAAAAGCAAATCTGTATGTTCTATCAAAAAACCCTTTGTAATTATTTTTCTAATTTTTTTCCAGTGTTTGTTCAGATCAACTTTCCAGGACTGATAGCAAGTGTGACATTTCTAATGAAAGGGTTTCATAATAAGGAGTGGATTTTGATGAGTACATTACATTACTCAAAAGTGAGACAGCAGTTATCCACTACTGATGTGATAGAATGGGGAACCCGAGAAATGTTCGTATTTGTTAGTAACCAATAACTACTGCTTCACAGTCTGCTTCGGTGACTTCAATGGGCCTTGGAGCCTTTACAGGACAAGTACAGAAAAAGAACATTTTACATTTTAAAGCTTTTGTAACAGAAATTCTTGTTGCAAAAGCCTCGCATGTCTTTTTATTAAAGCCATGGTCACTACGGTCATCAATATAATATGCTCTCATCATCTGAACTGCGACTGCTATCATTTGTGCTTCCATACACAAATGTACAATTATCAGCTTAATATACATGCAAATAGAATTCACTATTCATTCACATCATCCACTGAAAAATAAGGGGATTGGGGTTTTTTTACATCTCTCTTGAAAATATCACCTTTGCTGATGATACAGAAACGTAGAACTTGATAGTTAAAATGGGCTGTTTACTACTGGTTCAGGAGATGCTGTTAGCATGTAGGACCCTCATCTATGGGGCAAAATGATTACATTTGCATTGCTAACAATTTGGTACAACAGCCATGATATCTTTGTAATAAACCTTGTAGATGCAGGATAAACATCTTTGCTAGGAGAATAAACATCTCAGCTGCAGTTCAGAGTTTATTCTCTCTAAATGCCTGGGCTTGCTTTGCTCTTTGTCTATCAGGAAGGAAAACAATATCCTGTAATATCTTTCTATCCTCATTGACATTATGTCTTAATTACACCAAATGAAAGAAATGCCAGACAGTCAGATTGCTGCCAGATGGCCAGCTCTTATTTACTGATAAACCTTTTACAATAGCCAGTGTGGAGACAAATCATTTTTAATAGTAAACTAAGATTAGAAAGCACACACTCGTTTATGATTATGGACTAGGATTCTCAGTGGAGAAGTGCAAAGTCAGCCCATGTGACCACGTGAGAACAACGGTTTTTGAAATGCTACAGTTAAGCTTTCTTACCAAATTAAAGGACTGTTCTCAGCACAAGCTGTTTCTCCTTGGATGCTCATAGATTGGATGTTTCATTTAAGTTGCCGAACAGAGCAAATGACAATGAAAACAGGTTTTACTAGTCATTTCATCTTTGTGCAGGTGCTGCCCACCCAAAGTCATGCTGACCATTCAATTAAGTGTGTTTTTAAATCCCATGCAAGTACTCAACAGGTTCAGTCCCGTACAGCAATTAGAAACAAAAATGAACACTACATTACCAAGGGTCTGTTGAATTCTATTCATTGAAATTGACGGGCTCTGACTGCGTTCCTGATACAAATCTAAAGACTAAATATTATCCAAGGGAAATAACACATTTTAAAGAGAGAAGTAGTGACTCTGTATGCTCTGCCAGGAGCTTTGCCAGGAGACTTGTTGAACCAGTATACTATGAAGGAACTTACTTCCAGTAGGTATTGCTTGATTTTCTCTTCTTTTTAAAACTATATTCTGGGGATATAATTAGTCTAGAGGCATTCAGCACTGGGCTACTTTCTCTGTTTACTTTAGAAAATTCCATGTATAAAGTTATATGTGGAGAGCTGGCCTCCACATTGTATTTGTGCCCCTCCTGCAAATCCCAACTGCTGTAAAGGCAGAGTGACCTATCATTCCTTGTAAAGTTGAGGGTGAATGAAACAAAATAGTTTAGATGGGCAAACAGAATTTTATACCACTCATTTTCTTACAAAGCAGAACCGAGAATGGAAAATACAGCAAAACTAGATATTTCATACTTTTCAGAAACATTAATCAGTAATAAAAAATGTGATAATCTCATTCTCTGAACACCTTGGGGTGAAAATTCTCCAGACCAACCTCATTAGCTTTTTTTGTATTGTTACAGATTTCCAACACGGGTTCGGTGTCTGAGCTGCTTTTGAGACACCATCTTTTTCACGTAACCTCAGCTGTCTTTTATTAATGGATATAATTTTACTCAATCATCACCCCCGCTTTATACTCAGAAAAGGCATTTTATTCCTACAGCATCTGATTTCAAAGTTCATTATGAAAGAGGCTAAGCCAAATGAATTTCAGCTAATGGAAGCAGAGCATCCTGAGGTGCATTTGAGGGGCATTCTGTGTCTCCTACGACTGCGGCCATATCTTTGTTGGCTTGGATTTGGTTCACTCTTTCTTCATTTCCCATCTTTATGTTTTCTTTCCAAATCATACAAAGCTTACAGCTTAGTAACTCTACCTCCAGGTTTTCAGTTCATAGCTGTTATTATTCTTACACAGTTCCTGGGAATTTCACTGCGTGCACAATTCTTCATGATACCCCAGTCACACTCACCCATCATATTGCAATTTCAAGCTGAGTTTTCCAGCAATTAGCATCCCCAGAGAAAAGATGATGACAAGAAAAAGCCACATTTTTGTGCAAAGAACCCAGCCCCGACAGTGCAGGACTAGAGAGGAGGAGGATACATCTGAACTGAACACTTTATTTGTACAATTATAATATATAACCAGACTTATCCTGGAAGGGAACCTGCCCTTGTTGAACCATTAACTTCACTTTTAAATAGTTCTACTTTTTCTTATTTCTCCAAGCTCTCTTCCACACCCTAAAACACAAACACATATAAATAGCAACATTCTCACAGAAGCACTTCTTCTAAGTGTACTTCTTCTAAGAAGTAAGAAGATTTTTCTGTATGTCACCTTCAAATCTTAGAAAATGTTATGTGACAAAGTTGGTAGTCATTGGAGAAAGTGCTACCTGCAAGGTCCATGGCAACTAGTGAAGATCAGCTTATAAAAATCATAGGGATGGGAAGAACAAGAGAACAGTGGTAAAACAAGCTCCATCCTTGCTCTCTTCCTTCCTGTGTTTGTGACTTTGTGGAGCTCTTCTTTGACCTCTTAACTGCAATTCTGTCGCTTGCCTAGCCAAAAAGAGGACATGAAAGAAACAACCAACATTCCTGCAAAAAGGAAAGATGGGGACATCAGAGTCTCATCTAAACCACTTTCAGTTGGACCAGATCCGTTATCAACTATCAACAACCAGATCCAGACTATCAACTTTACACTGTCATAAAGAGTGTTTTTGTTATATACTCAAAACAGTGAGCTGGTTACTATCTGAAATATTTTATTTCTTGCTTAGTTCATACATCAAGAGTAAACAGTTGAATTCCTTCCTTAATAGAGTAGTTAGACATATAGCACAGTTCTTCAGAAAGAAATCTTTTCGCTCAGCTTCTCTCTTGGATTAAAGCTACCCCCTGGTGATTTAATGCAGAAAACTGCATGGATTTGGGGTGAAGAGAGTCCAGTAAGTCAGTTTGTTTGTGTACACATGCAATGGACATTAACTGTAATTACAGTAACTTTGTAAATATTTCTGAGCAAAGTATGTAGTCATCTTACATTACATTACAAGGCTGTCATCAAGAAAACAGGCAGCAGAACTGTCCCAGTATAAAAGAGGAACAGCTTAACTCAAAAGTGTGTTCTCACAAAACCAGGCTGCATGCAAGAGAAGAATATGTTCTTCTTCATAAATCACACCAGACCCTTCCCATTTTATTGCCACAGACTATAATCTGCTCAATAGCCTGAACCTGAAAATGGTGAATATTTCCCTCCATGTAGATATCCAACCCACAGTGTCTTCCAGAAGAGCTGAAGGAAGTCCAGTTTACAGGATTAGAGGCAGATCCATTTGTGAGGAATCAGAAAAACAAACTCATGTGGGAAGACCATATTCCATATTGACACTCAGGACTTCTGCTCAGATAACCTTTGCTTTTTCTTCCTTTGTTTCCACTACTGCTATGAGGTGGACTAGTATTTTGAAGTCTTCTGCAGTGTTGTCTGTGCCCTTTTAGCAGAGCTGGCTTTGAGCTGGGGTTCAATCCCTTGACAGGGACTCAGACTCTAGGAACAAGAGAAATGGAGGCATAGAGGAAAAAAACAAAAGGCTTCATCTTTTTCTTTTTCTCTTGCAAAAAAGATATGCGCAAATGGAGCAAATCATGATATGTGCTAAAACTCAACTCCAGCCCAAAGCTTACACCTCCACGCTGAAAGCAGAAGCTATTTATTCTGTTGTGAAAACATTACTTCTATGATGCCAAATAGTTATGAAGATAGATAGGATCATTTTGTTTAATGGGCATAGGATTCAGAAGAAATGACAATTGCTTGCTAGGTCTTTGATTCAAATTCCTTTGAAGTCTAGTTGATTTTAATGGGCTTTAGATGAAAGTCCTGTGCAAATAATCATGGATGTTTCTCACTGATTTAAAAAATGGACTTGTTTTGGGACTTCAGCAGAAGATTTGTTCATAAAAAACAATATTTAAGTATGTACTTAACTTTCAGCTTGCAAGCAGCACTGCTGAATTCAGAATAAAAGCTATTAGAGACATTATTCTGCCACCAATGCAAAAATAGCTTGGGATGTAGTGATAGGACAAAGGGTAACGGCATTAAACTGAAAGAGGGTAGATTTAAATTAGATATAAGGAAGAAATCTTCACTGTGAGGGTGGTGAGGCACTGGAACAGGTTGCCCAGAGAAGTTGTGAATGTCCCATCCCTGGAAGTGTTCAAGGCCAGGTCGGATGGGGCTTTGAGCAGCCTCGTCTAGTAGAAGGTGTCCCTGCCCACGGCAGGGGGTTAGAACTAGATGATCTTTAAGGTCCCTTCCATCCCAAACCATTCTATGATTCTATGATTCTGTGATTCTATGAACAGTTAACTTCAACAAGCCTATTGCCCTCTTGGGCATAAATAATGTCTCAGTAATGAAGTCTGTTCTTTGGTCGGGTTCTTACTGGCAGCTGCTTATCTTTCTAGCAAATGTGGAAGGCAGCTTAATCCACTTATTCCCTCCTTGAAAACTGTGTGCAAAAAGGCATGGGACATTCTGGGGAGAGGAAAGGTCGTAAACATATGGCACAAACATACCATATGAAACCATGCAGTGTCCTTTCTTCAAACAAGTTTACTTTGCAGTTCTTCCATACGTTCTTCTTAGAGCTTCAGAGCATTTTTTTCAGCATCAGTTTAGCCTCTCAACTGCCCTGTGAGACAAGCAAATATTATTTCCACTACTTAAAAGATTAATAAAAAAGGGGGAAAAAGTGACTCCCCAAGGTGACATAGGAACACTGCTGCAGAGTCAGGAATAGAATTCAGATCTCCTGACTCCCTGTCTGGTGCTTCCTTAAATATATGACCATCTGCTCTCCTGCTGGAAGTATAGATACTATATGCTGACTCCAACAAGCTGGCTGCTAAGCCTGTTAGTTTATCCTCTTTTTATCCCGTACTGATATCATCTCAAGCTAAGCTTTTGGCCTGGAGTCAAAGTGATTTCCAGTGTTTGAATGATTCGACCTGCTTGTTATTGTTTTAACCTTGCACCACACATATGCTCAGCTATTTGTGACTTATCTGCATACAGTCTGTGTAGCAACAGCCGCAAGCTAGAACTGTTTTGTTTAAAGATTCCATACTGAAGCATACCACATGTTTTAAACAACTATCATATAGCGGTGAGTTTGATCCTGATAGCTGCCTGCACCCAGATTTCCTACTGAGCTGCATGTAACTTTCAAGGACAAAAAGCTTATTAAAAAGACAAAAAACTTACACACTTTTGTGTCTCCACAAACATCAGTTCATCATGTTAAGCTTTCCCAGTTCCACAGCTAAATCGCGCATTGACTCCATCTGAACTAAAAACCAAACTAGAACTAGATGGAATTAACATGATCAACATTTTTTTAAATCATCACCTTGATTCTGAGAAAATCATCCTCCAGTGAATCCTTCTCTCATTGCTGCAGAAAAATCACAGTATGTGTCCAAGACAGAATCACCACTCAGTAGGGTCAATATAGTAGCATGCTGACTAATGTGCCTCAAATCCTAGTCTTCTGCTCCACTGAAGAAGGGGGGTGGATAATTCAGCTGTTTTACTAAAATATCCTCTGGTTATCATTGTAGCTTTACTTGGAGGAAGCACGCAATTAATTGACAGTTCTGTTTCCTATTGACTTGTCATAGGAGATAGCTTATTTTATAGGTATTGTCTTTTTCAATAGTACTAAAAGATATTTCTGTCTTTCTGAGCAATGTTCAAAATACTCCAATTCATTCTACAATATTAAGTATATGGTCTTAATTCTGTAGCATATGAGTATTCAGCAATACGTTGTGTGGTCTGCAATGTGAATCATTGTTCCTCTCAGTATGCCAAGTCTTCAGCTTTCACAGCTTTGTTAGAGAAAGGTTTTTCTGAAATTCTCTGGACTCCATTGTGATTTGACAGTGCTAACTGTTCTCAAGCCTCATTAGCTCCAGCAACAATCCTAGCACAAGTGGGAATATACTGGAAGCTATGCTGAGTTACGACAATTCTCTTCTAGAGCCATCTTGCTGCATTTTCCTCTCTCTCTCTTTCTCTGAGATTACACTGAAAACACCCCATTAACCTTACATTTGGGATTTTAAAGTAACCTTAAGCCAGAAAGAATTCCAGCCAACATACCCTAGATTAAAATGACATTACTAGCAAACCCTAAAATTAGTTCTATTAAGCCAACCTTAAGTGTCCTGTAGTTCATCAAGTGACATAGGATACTTAAGCTTTAGCTTAGTGGAACTAATTTGATGATTGGTACATGATCTAGTAATTTCAAGGGATACACATTTACAGATACTTTCAAAGATTTCTCCATAGTTTTTACAGCGTTTATACATGTGCATACTCACATATTTTGAGCCAAAACTGAAAATATCAGTGTGTTGTGTCAGTGTGGGAAATAACACCTGCTTTTTCTCCACAAGTCCAGTGATGCAGTCTTTAGACAGCTTTGTTATCAGAGAGGAGCTTCAAGTACCCATTCAGCAAGCAGTTCCTTACGGAAGCGGGCAGAAGCAGGCTGACAAAATCTGTATTGGTTTAATTAGGCTGGCAGAGCAGCTTCCTCAGACACCATTTTCTTTAACCAGGAAAGGAGAATGTTATTAGTGAATTGTCTTTCCTTAATAACAGGTGGCCTGGATGGTTATTTTTCCTTCATCCTTTAGACAGCAAAATGTCACTGCTAAGGAACCTTGAGCTGGTCCTTTAACATACAATCTGAATTCAAGATGATATTTACCAGCTGTTACTAAAAGGTAACAAACACTATTGGTTCAGTTCTAGGAGTTAAGGATGAACACCTTTACGAGGAGTTGTGCACAAAATCCTACAGTCCTTACGTAAACGCAATTCCTATGGGAAATTTGTCTGCATAAGGATTGTGCAATTTAACTTAAAAACCCTAGTAGTATATTTCAGGTGCATGGTAAATTGCTGAACCCAAAGTCCACACATACAAGCTGGCTGCAAAATATTGCCCTTGTAGTTTGATCAAAGGAAAGATTCAATTTGCTGACAGTTTTAATGTGCCTGAATCCACTGTCAGAAAGACCAGTTAGATTTTTCTCACTCACCTTCTCCAGTCCTGAAAACTTTCCCTCATAAGAATACCTTCTGATGACCTGATTAGAACTTATGATTTCAAAGGTATTACTCTGGTGGAAAAGGATTTTCAGAAGTGTTTGATCCTATATCGATGTTCTGAGTGGGCAAGAATTAGGCAAGAATCCTTGATTTTGTGAAGAAACAAAACTTCTTGTAAACATTTAGCTGTCAAAGCAACATGTTTTTTGTTTTAATTAGGCCTTTTTAAAGAAGATGTCACATAACATTAAAAGCCTATCTTGTATTTTTAAATAAAATAATTACTTTTGTAAGTAAACTAGTATTCTTTTATTGCTACTAGCAGAACTGTAAAGGACAGCACATAAGTCTCTATTATTGCTTAATGGTTAAAAAACAAGCTTACTGCACTGTATTCTAGAATAACCAACATTATTTTTAATGAGTTCTATTACAAGCACTAAAATACTTTATGATTAGATGCGAATATGCTTGCATACAATTTCTTAGACCCAAACAATATACACTATATTCACTTTAACTTAAGTAATTAGCTTTTGCAGCTATAAAACATGTTCATATTAACCTTTGGCCTCCATTCTATCAACAATGATACACATACTTAGCTTTCTGTTTAATACCAGCACCACTGAGCATAACAGTATTGCTTGCATGCATGCAGTTATGCACTTTCGTGCACGGTGAGTAGTACTCCAAACCCCTCAATCAGCGTGAGGATCTGTTAAAAACGGTTATGATGTCCCTGAGGAATCTCAGTGATTATTAATGAAACCAATAGTACCTGACAAAAGATCTCAAAGCAGATCTCATCTGAGCCAAACAAGTCCACTCTTTGTAACTTACACTCAGTAGAATTTCCAGTGTATTTTTGCAAATTAGCCTTAAAGAATTTATAAGCGGGGTTTGAAGTGTGCTATGTACATATGGATGTGACATGCAGTAGAAACAGCTTTTATTTTGGTGTCTGATTTTGTAAAAAATCATTGCTGCTAATAGTATCTGGGGAAGGGACCGGGTAGCGTAACTTTGAAGTGCTTGTTGTGACAGGGCTGGGTAGGTTTGCAGTAAGGCTATTGACATGGCTTGCATTGGTCACAAGTTTTGGAGTTCTTCAGCAAAGGGAGCTGTTTCTTTTACAATTAGCCAATACTTTCTCCACTCTCATGGCTGAACTGTTACTACTCTTTGTACAAGGAGTGGATCTGAAACATCAGCCAGCTCTGCCTGGGAGAGCTTACAAATCCAAGCAACTCGACACGGGGACATCCCCATTATACAGATGGGGAACACAGACACCTGGCTGTGCTGGGGCTGTGCCTCTGCTGCCAAGCAGGGCATTCCTTTGAGTCACGGCACTACCGAGATGGGTGCAAACACCAGGACTCTGAGTGTGCCCCGGGGACCTCCTGAGTGACTTGCCCATGAGCAGACAGATAACTGATGGCAAGCAGGGAGCTGAACTCAGATTTCCCATGTCTCTGCCTAATGCCTTAGTGTCAGATCATCTTATCCTCTCTTCAGAGAGCATGGTTTTGATACCTTCATTGTTGTTCTCTTTTTTCCCCCTTCAAATACTGAGTTATTAGATTAAGCAACTGAATATCAAACCTACCACCAGCAGTGGAAATTTTGGAAAGTTCTCTTTTTATTCTGCATCAGCAGAAATCAAACCAATCTTCCCCCTCCTCAGTACTACCTTTTGGGGGGAGTACTGCCTTGCTGACATCAGTGAAGCATTCCCCATTTTGTATTGTTCCTTGAGCATAGACTGATACAGAGCAAATCTCCAAACACATGCGCACACACATATGTTTGGCTGCTTAACTTTTCAGATCTCCATCCTTTTCCTTACATTTATACAGAAGTGACCCAGACTGAAGATTCATTCACACCATAGAAGATGGTATGTCCCTGGAACAAATCGTTCATTGGCAAAATGGAGCATATTCTAAAACAACAGAGAGAAATGCATCAGCAGTCTTTACCCTCTTCTTGCCTCATACACCGCAGTGTACAAGGGGTTTAGGTTGCCTCTGTATTTTCCAGAGAATTCCCTGTGTCAAGGAACTGTCTGTTGTTCTGCTAAACCTGATATCTAGCTGCTGAGCCAGCACAAAGGGCAAGTAACAACCCAGTATTAGTCTTCAATATGTATATTTAAAAAGATTAAAGTCTTTTATTACGTAACTGACATTTCAAACGTGGGCTCCATGCTTGGTCTCTCCTCCTTCCCTAGCTATTGTGTCCAATAACATCTTAACATACAAATATAATCTCCTCCACAACAAGCCACTGTATATTTCCTGAATCTCATCTCATCTGTGTCAGTACACATCAAGACTTCAGTGACAATTCTCACCATTTACACCAGCCTCTGTGCACTCAGAGTCCAATTCACCAGCTGTTCCCTACTGCTAAAGGAGAAAAGTGGGCTCACATAACCCTTCAAATTTTCTCCTTTGAAGTTGTAGAGCCACAGCCTCAGCTGGTGTATATTGCTGTAGTGCCCTGACTTTAATTTAAACCAGCTGATGAGCCACTGCCCCTTTCCCCACACTCTTCCCCACCTTTCTAAAGGGTGGTCGAGTGCAGATGACATCTTATGTGCAGCGGAATCTGTACCATGAAAATCAAACAGGCAAATACAGAAAATTTAGCAAGTGCCTTTTGTGGATTGAACTGGTAAGAGTGAACTATGGCATATACTCAGGAATGACAGAGTGTTCAGTAAATTGCCTCTGTCTGGAGGCATAGATAGAGTCCCTTACCCATAGCAGTGAAAAGAAATTCTGTTCATAAAAATTCGCATCTTGCTACATAAAGCAAGAACATATCTGAGTTTTGATGGGTGCCATGGCAACAATGTTACTGGAGTATAGCATAGGAGCATTTTCGGAGAGAGGGAACAGGATGAAACAAAAAGCTCACTGGTTGTGTGTGGACACAAGGACTTTCGCTGCAGACCCAAAGACAGATTCTCCTTCTTGTTCCTGGGTGGCTGTTTACAGTTGACACCACATTCATACTTTCACTTTATACTGTGGTTGTCCAGAAATATTGAAAAAAGGGAAAAACCTGCTACAACTAGAAGGACAGGTCTTAAACATAGTCCAGAGTTCCGTTATATTTGCATCACTTAAAAGAGAAGAGCAAAAAGAACAAAACCACAGGATTACATGTTCAGTAAAACCTATGCTTAAGTACCATAATTGCTTTAAAAGTATGCATGTAGAGAACAACAGATAACCATGGCTCTGCTTTTGTTCTGAAATAACTAATTTCAGCACATTTCACCTAGGAGTGAATGCTCCACCTTTTTTGAGATCTACAAAACACCTGCAATTCTTTTTTAATTCAGATATTCTAGTGTCAGTAAAGAGGTATTGAAACTGGAGCCTCATTCACGCAAGTTTATGTGCTCTAAGATTTGTGTGCAAAGAGAATAGGTTAACATTAACAAATGGCAATATAAAATAATACCTACTGCAAGGGCTCAGGACAAAAAAAAAAAAAAAAAAAAAGAGAAAAAAAAAAAAAACCGTAGCGGGGGGGGGGGGGGGGGGGGGGGGGAAGCATTAGACTGAAGTCTTAGTATTTTCTTCACTTCAGCTATTGACCAGAGCCACATCCCTAGGTCTCTGCATACAAAGCATTTTTCAACCTCTTGCCTGTGCAGAAACAGTTGCAATACCTGAGAAACAGACTTTCATTCTCTAATTCCAAGCTCCAGTTTATTTAGATTCTGATTTCTTAACAAAAATCAAACTCTTGCAATGTACTTTTAGTCCCTTTTTTGCAGTCACTTTTGAATGACTTGGCCAATTTGAGAGCAAGGTGGAAGTTTTAAAGAGAGTTCCTGGATGTTTCTTGTGAATGAGTGGCTGGAATATTTCATACCCTGAGAAGGCTGGAGTTAGGGCTCAGAAGTGTTTTTAGACATAAGCAAATCCAGGCAGGAGAGAACTACAATTCGTCAGGGTCTGTAAATCCAGCTGCTTATGGAAACAATTTGTTTTTCCAAACACTCACTGTTCTCATTCTGCATTACTTCACAAACTTTCCTTTTTGCTTAGATGGTACTAGTTTATTTTCTGTTCACGCAAGAGCCTTCTTGACCCTTGCAGACCACATCTTCTGCCTTCCTGTTTCTTGCTCTCATTTTAGATCTGTTCACACATACTGCAATGCTTAACATCATGCTTGGGCCAGTGAAGTTTGCTATATAACTTACATTTATAAATCCTTCTCACAATGTTTTCCTGTTGATTGTGTGATACACGACAATGATCTTGTCACCCTTTTGTATGTGGATATCCTTCAGATGACCTGGAGAATTCAAAGGATGAACAGTAGAAAGATTTACCAGATAAGCCAGCTTTATCATGGCATTTTACTGTTTTGTAATAAGATAAGGTTTATGAATCAAAAAATGTCTAACAGCAAGCAGCTTGTAAAAAACAGGAATCATAAAAGGCAGTATCTCTTTCTTTGAGATTAGCAGGACAAATGCTTAAGTCCAGTATTTCATAGCTCAGAATGAAGGGAAGATTTGTATGGATCTACTTTTCAGACTTCTTTGTGGCCCAGGAGTAAAATATATTGCCTTCATACAAGAATCTGGTCAAATATATGGTTGCTCTGTGCAGCTGAGTCCACTGTCCTTAAGTCATAGCTACATAATTACTCTAAGCCCTATACTTGCTTTATCTTCTTTAACAAGCCTTCAATTCATTGAAGATCCTCCCTTCCTCAGCAATTTAGTTTACTTAATAAATTACCTATTTTCACTTTACACGTGGTTAAGAACCTTGGCCTTGCTACAGATTGGATACACCCTTGAAATACCTTTAGTGAGTCAAATACCACAGCAAATATCTGGGTTCCATCTGTTAATAAGATACACCCATGGGCTGTATGAAATAAAGCCATATTCAGCTTCCTGGTTTCTCACTCCTTGTTCAGAAAAAATTTCCAGCCACTGCACTTACAAAGTGTTCCAAGTGTGAATAAGGGTTAGAAACACATGTTCCTGAGTCTGCAGGCAGACTGTAAAAATGGTAGAGAAAGGTGCAGCTTGCATCTCCTGTTAGCCTCACTGGCAGGTCAGCTAAAAACATCTGTTTAGTATCTGTTTTGCTTAAAAAAGCGGATTTTGCACCTTTCGCACAGAGCAATCCATGCAGTGACAAAACCCACAATTACAGGAGCAAAATAATTATTGTTGTGCGAATCTCCCACTAATTTTAATAAGCATGATTCAGGAAAGAGAGGAGAATGGTATTCTAAATGCAGATTGTAATGCACAAAACAGGGAATTAAGTCTCCCTTACTACATGAATTGGACGCCTGAGAAACCTGGGTTTCAGGCATTGCAACAGAGTAGCTTTTTAGCAGATGTAAAGATTCAAGAAACCCACAGCTCTGAAGTCTTCTCTGGCAGCAGCTACATACTGCTTGGAACTATGAATCAGTGGTGACATAGTAACGACTTAAATTATTGAGGTAGCATAAAGCAAGATATTTTAATAAGCAAGGTGATCATTATGGCAGACTACTACACTTCCATACTGCTTGTATAAGTTTCCACCTACTCGTAAAGTGTTTAAAAAAAGAAAGAAAAGATGGCGATCAGCTGATTTAATGTAACATGCTATGCCATTTTGTGCCCACTGGTGGCTAATTCTGTCCAGGCTGCTGGCACCCAAGAGGACAGTATATTTCCCTGCCTGGTGTTTTGTCCCTGAAGAGATGGGAGCTACATACCTGCTACTGAGGACCTGACTGAAAAGCTCGAAGCAGAGGAAGCAGTTCCCCAGCCCAGGCGAGAGCCACAGCTGACACTGCATTAGCTTGGCTTGCAGGGCTTCAGCTTTGAACAGCACCAAATGCTTTCTCAAACACAGCTCTGAGCACTACCTGGCTCTCCAGCAGAGAGTATTTCAGACCTCCTCCAGTGCAGGCTGGGACCGTGGGTTAGTCGGCCAGCTCTGAACACGAGAATGGCTCTGACCAGTCTGCTTCACAGATGAATTTGTACAGACAATGCTTTCTTAAAGTAGCAGATCCAAGAAGGGGGCACAACAAACTTCTCATCAAGTCAGGCATATGAACTCTGCTCTGGTTAAGTTCTACAATTGCATCAAATCTGTTTTTCTGCATGTGCTGCATTTCAGACTGAAATGCTGAACAGCTCTCCCTGCTTTTATATGCCAGACTGCTGTAACAATGCTTCTTTGGTTGCAGTTTCCACCATATTCTATCTACATGTTCTGCAAGAAGTTGGGCAGTGAATTTTTTTTAGGCACATCGTTTCTTTTCTCCTCATCACTCTAACACAATGATGAGATAAGAAAGGTAATACCTTAACCACGTGTCCACACTACTTCAGAAAGACAAAGAACGTAGTGCTTGTAGCTTATCAAGTGAAGCAAGGGCACCACCATTAGGTCACACACAGTCACTGTAGAAAGTATTGCTGTTTCCCTTCATGTCGACTGGACTGTGGCTATGGTACAGCAAAATTGTGACTGAGGATCTGATTACACCGCAGAAACAAGCAAGCTGTTGTTGGCAAATGTATGCTCTTACTAAGTACTTCAGCGACTCCAGCACAACAAATGGATTTTACCAGAAAATGTTACCAAGAACGGAAAAGATGTACCAGTTCTCTCTGCTCCTGCAGCCGCTTTGAACTTCTACGACTCTGCCAACATCAATTCCACCACTACATAACAGGCCAGTGGAGATGCATCACAGTACGTAATGAACAAATCTTAGTATTGCAACACCTCTTTAAATAGTTGTGGAGACACTAATATCAGAAACAGAGCAAGAGTCAGTTTATAAAGACATGCCAGACCCGTGTTCTTGTAGTGAGAAGTCTCAGAATTTGAATCTATTACAGTAACAGTGAAGCAAAGGGTTCAAAAGAAAAAGCATACAGCTAATAGAACCATTATCGGCCTGAACTTCTGAAACTGGCTGAATTATTTACTGCTTTACTATCTATAGTTCTGCATAAAGAACAGAGGGGATGGTGGGATGGGATGGTGGGGGGAATCCTTCTAGTGCGTATTTGTAGGCCAGGTTGCAATAGCACTTGAAATAGTCACTTCCTTTCCCTGACCCAGCTCAAGATTAGAGAGAAATTTGACTTGGGGCATGGGGAAGGGGAAGCAAAGTGAAGATAAAATTAAGAAATTTCAACAGCAATAGATGTCAGGAGGCTTTTTGGATTGATTAAGTAGTTCCTTCCATTAAAGAAAATCCACTCCCACTTCACAAAAGAAACCCCTCACTATCAGCAGGCATTGTTCACTTTACAAGCTCTTCTCAATCTGTAATACTTTGGAGTAAGCAGTTTTATACACAACTGCCTATCTCTTCCATTAAAACCTTACATTAATTACACAGGAGAAAGAGAGATCGGGAGACCCAAAATTATTAGTTTATTTTAATTATCCTGCACAGTCACTTCAGAAAAAGGGAAAGCATTTTCCGAAAAAATTTTTCCTTTCAAAAACTCAACTGCATCTTCATTTGTCATTTCCTGAAACTTCTTGTTCAGGACCTGGAAGAAAGGAAAAGGAAAGGGCACATTAGTCCTACTGTCTTTAGCAAACTACCCTATCCCACAAACCAAGCGCTCAGTGATGGGAAGGCCATAGGGAGTTGCTGTATTTTGAAAACAAGTTGACTTGAATCATTCATTCTATAAAAACGAGGGAAATAAGCCAAAGTCACGTAGGTTTTTTAGGTAGAAAGCAATTCAGTGGCTTGACTGTTTGGGGTTTTTTGCTGAATTATGATGATATTTTACAGGCCTTACAAGGCCTGTTCTACCAAACAACCATACTCATCGCTGCGCTGATAACTGGACCGAAACAGGGAGAATAACAGGACTCTTCTTACCAGAATCACATGATAGCCCAGTTTGTTTAGATGTCGCTTCTTCATTGCCAGCTTCCCTTGGGGGTGCATTGTACCCACACAGAAGGCAGACAGAGGAACAAAGAGAAAAGCCAATCTACAACCAAGAAGAGTAGGGAAGACTCCATTGTACAAATGCAGAATAAGCATTTTTAAGACAATGATTCAATGATGTCCTTTAACACTGCAAATATACAGCTGCCTTTCTGGTAGGCAAAAGTTTCAGGACTGCACAAATTTCATTATCCTTTTCCTCCAGACTTAAGCAATTTAGACCCTCTCTTCTTCCATGAGCTTCACACAAGTACCAGCATCTACCCAAATACCTACAGCAGAATTAAGTCCTTAGATCTCCACTCTCCCATGAGAAGGAAATAGATCATTCAAAATTCTACATTAGTCTGACAGCTTCTGCATTTACTTTGATCCTTTGCTAATATATTCAGAATCGGTTACTTCCTGCCATAAAAACCCTTGGAAGGGTGAGGAAAGCTGAATGCCTTGGAAACCTGGCAGTGAGTTTCTGTTACACAATTCACTAGCTCCCCCTTTCCCAAAAAGCAAACTATACAAAATACATTCCGGTGTAGTGATCCAGCACACAAATGTTAAGTATTACCCAATTCTACTTAAGCATTACTTAGATGATATATGTCCCACTTCAGTTACTGAGAGGTCATTCTTCTACACAAGATTAAATTAAGCACCTAAAATGTGGATATGATGATCCTTTTTATTCAAATTGTATTTCAGCAGCTGAATTAATTGCCATAACATACCATTGAGATGCACATTTTAGAGACTTAAGAGAACAACTGAATGTTTAATTGGGGACACAAATACTTGGCATTTGAAAACCATAATGTAGTAATTTTTTGGAAGGGATTTCGGTCATACTTCAAAACCTGTATCCATTACAAGAGTATCAGATTACTGTGATGTTTCCTGCCTCTTTCTCTGAAATGTTAAGTCTTAGCCTCTGTTAGAAGGTAGTGAGCTGGATGAGTTGTTGCTCTGAACTGGAATGGCAATTTTTGTATATTTCAGTGGGCACAAGTAACAAGTTAGTTATCTACTTTGCTTCTGCAAATCAGTGAACCAAAGAAGTAACTGGATGGAATACATACAAATAAAACTAGCCCACTAGAAAAAATATGCAGTCAAAAAAGACACCTTTGAACACTTGAGTCAGCATGATCATCTGTTGCAGCTATTGGGAGCACTTTCTTTCTGTCTGAATCCATTCTGATTTCAAAATCTGAAAACAAAACAACAAAACATTTAACACTGCAAGAGGTTACAATTAATGTCCTCATTTGAACATTAATTGTTCAAATTGTTTTCAAATAAACAGCTCATTTGAAAAAATTAACAGACACTGTCACTGCTCTGTTTCTAATTGCTGTTCTCTAATAATTTACATATTACTGATGGCTTTTCCCTCCCTGCAACCAATATAAACAGCTATAGCTTGCACATCTCCAGAAAAAAAGAAAAAGTGTTTTGAAACTGTAGATATAAAACTTTATGGGAGTGAAATCATAGTTTAAAGAAACTAGTCTTCATCGCAGTCTGTCATACCTACTCAGATTTTCCTGTAATCTGATTCCTCATTAGAAATATGTAGGAAGAAAATTGTATTACAAATACAGAAAAATTGGTAAGCTGGGTGGCTGGCAAAAAAATAAGCAATATCAAAATATGAAAGAAACCAAATGTTATGAAATGATCACCTATCAAAGAAGGTCATATCCCATTTCATAAATGAAAGTAGAACCTAAACCTTAGCCAGAGCTTCAGAGAAGAAACAAGTCAGAGAACAAAAGAAGGCTGCTGTTTGGCTTTGTCTCTAATGTGATTTAGTACTAACACGTCAACTCTCTAAAACAGTTGGCCATATTGATTTATGTAAAATTAACATCTGCTCGCTGATGCTTACCAAAAAGTCCAAAGCATTTTTGTAAATAACAGCAATCATGAAGTTTTAGTAAATTAACTTAAATACCTTAACAGAAGCATCCTAGAAAGTAGATTCACCAATCAAGGACATAATTTGTTAAAAGATTGTGTCTTCAAAGTGTTACACTTTTAATCACTTGCACCCTACGCAAATTTGTTACCACCTTATTATTTTGGGGATGATAAATCTACATTAAAAAGAATATGATGGTAATTTGGCTTCATACCAATATGATATTTATATGGCAGCTCAACATTTTGCCGAAACATGTTCTCATCTCCCAGAAGTTCTATCAGTGCCTCCCGAGCCTTTCTGAGATTAAGAGATACTAATGAGGAGAAATTCTCAGTCAGCACAAACGCAGGCTTCACGAAGGAAGGGCTATCAAGTTCCATACATGCTTTCACACAGCGAAGCATCATTTCCTTTTGTTCTTTGTAAAGATCATCTGAAAAAGGATACAAAAAATATTACATCCAATGTATCATCTCACAGAATTTTTCATTTTATTATCATTTATAGTCTGTTCTGGCAGAGCAAATGAATTTTAATATAGGAATCAAAACCAATTATTTTTTCACTGAATATTATTATCTTCAATATACTGTTAAATATAGACCATCAATTCACTAATTATAATATTAAAGTCTACGGCTGGGACCTGCCCATTTATCCAGTCTTTCCCCTCTACTGTACACAGCTCTGTGCATGCTATCAGTTATTACAGGAGACTTAAGGAGAAAATGGAATGAGACAGCATGCATAAAAACCATTTATAAAATCCAGACAACTAGAAGGCTATTTATAAAACAAAGAAGGGATATCAGACTTGGCCATAATTTTGAAACTGTACTTTAAGAGTACTAAGCTGCGCAAACTCTAAGCAGTCACAGCTTTACAGCTTTCAGGTTCAGTCACAGCAGGCTCAACAGCAAGACACAGTGTTTTACTCTACAGTGAATTTCTACTCTGCTGAACTACTCTACTGGCTGTAAAGAATTGAATGTGGAAACCAAATTCTACTACAAACCATTCCGAGTTCCCCATTATTAACTCAGAGCAGTCAAAATAACCTTTTACTCATGATTCCAGGTACTAAAGTTGGTTTACAAAGGTTAAGACTTCCTGTGTTTTTAAACATGCCTGAACATCTGTCAAAGATAGAACCCCTGACTCTTACACATCTCTACCATTTCCACACATCTCTCATTCACCTCTCTCCATGTGCACACCTACTATTAAACTTTTGCCACCATGGGGCCCAAGACAATAAGCCTGATTCCCTAGTGCAGAAACAGATCACTTAGATCACCATCACTATGTTAGCTTTGTCTTGCGGACTTCAAATTTAATATTAATCATGTTTGCATTCTTTAATTTCTAAACTTTTAACACAATTACAACGAATTACGTATGAAGGCAGACTATCCCTTTTAAAACAAGAACATGACAAAGTAAGGCCTGACCTGACAGCAGAAGTTCATCCCTGCTGTCCTTTTGCAGCAGCTCATCAAGTGCACGATGAGGAAGATATCCTAAGATGCAAAGTGAATACACTGCCTTCAGCAGTTCTGTGTTGGAAATCTGAGGGAGGTACTTATTCAAGCAGCTATGAAGAGTCTCAAAAAACCTTTTCCAAAAGCAGAAGAAAAGTATCTAAATACACAAATAAGGCTACATAAAATACAGATTTCAAACAA
Organism: Pygoscelis adeliae; assembly: GCF_000699105.1. Taxonomy (NCBI): domain Eukaryota; kingdom Metazoa; phylum Chordata; class Aves; order Sphenisciformes; family Spheniscidae; genus Pygoscelis; species Pygoscelis adeliae. The sequence goes on from NW_008824035.1 coordinate 4,004,867, forward strand.
AAATACAAGTTAGAAATCTTTATTATCTTGTATAATCATATGTTGTGTAATCTAACATTAGCTTTTGATTCTTCTTTGAGGATACAGCTACCTATCAACAGATTTAGTAGCCTGGCCAGTCTAGAACCAAGGTCTCCATTTTCAATTACAGAGGAAAATTCCTATGTAGAAAAGATGGGAAAAGACACAGCAAATTTATCTTACAGATTAATAAAACAGGATTATGAACTCTTTCACAACCGAAATCAAATACTAGTTGCCATACATTACTCTATAATGACTACATAATGTATTATCAGATATTCTAAATGAAAACCTACAGATGCTTTTGGTCTCTGGGAACATAGTTGAGTCGTGAATACACTCGGAGAACAATCAAAAGGTTTTTCAAGTTGAGGAATTCAGGGTCTTCTGTCACCTTCTCAACAAAAATACCCATCAGCTCAGTAGGCTGAAAGCCAAGTGTCTCGAAGGCAGAAAGAAAAAGGATAATCTAAAAGAAAAGATAGTTTTATAAGGTCAAGAAAGCCAGTAAAGTGGATCCTACCTGTTGATTTCATAAAAGGCATTTTTAATGAAAGCAAATTTTTCAAATCTTAACACCCCTTTTATTTCTTTATTCATCAATAAATAGAAGAGCATTTAAAAAATTTAACTGTATCAACTTCATCAGATTGGTATTCCTAGAAAATCTGTTCTCCAAAGATCAAACACAAACATGAAGAAAGGTAAGATGGAAAGCACCAGATATTCTACTAGTACCACTATAAATTATTTGGTCTCAAACTCACCTGTCTTTTGTCCCAAAGGCAGGCAGTAGAATTAACATAGTCTGCTAATGCTGAAAACAGTTTTACATTACGGTACTGGAGATTGTAACAAGCTTCTAGAATGAGAATTAACTGCCGAAATGGAGCATCGTGGACATTCTCTGTAACAGAAGAGCAAAAAAGGACAAATGATACAAAGCAATGGGAGCTGTAGGTTGGAGATATTGTGGAAACAGTTTGGCTAAGGGTTGGAGCAGGGGGGCGGGAATCAGATAAGGAACGGTGGAACAGACTGAGGCTAGCTAGGCAAAGTCAACTGAGTTAAAACACATAAAGAAACTGAGAGGTAGAAGAAACCAAACGGAGTCAGGATCAAGCTAGAATGGATAAATCAGCAAAAGGGGACAAACTAACAAAAGAAGCAAGAAGATTGCGTTCCCAGAACATCTTCTGTTCCAGGATTCTTGATTTTCAGCACCTCTCTGCACTCAGCATAGAAACCGTCAGGTGAGCCTCTTTAGTACTGATCAAGCCTTTGGGCTGTCCGCTTCACCATGTCAGCTGAGGCAGTAACAAAGAGGTGGATCTAAAGCTGCTGATTAATCAGATATTAGCACATGATGAAATTTACATTTTCTTCCCATTTGGTTTTACAAAACAGCAAGAAACCACAAATATGACTCTATGTCGAAAAAGCACTAAAGGCTGTCAAGCACTAAAGCATTAGTGTACGCCAAACTGGAAAACACGGAACCATAATGTAACCTCCTGGCATATGAGCATGATGACACAGATTGAGTGCCAGATGACAACAGACTTCTGCGCAGGACTGCTGCTTCATTTGCCACACAAGATGGACCTACTCCTGAGATGAAAAAGATTAAGTACTGAAGAACAATGCTCTCTCCTGAACATCCTGCTTTGTTTGCTGCAATGAGGGACATACATGTCATAAAAGACATGCAAGAGAAAAAAGCATAGCTACATTAGTAGGATCAGCACCCATCAAAACTAGACTTTATCTTTTTCTCTGCCAGAGGACGCAAGAGGATAGAAGGAAAATAATTGACTAACTCCTCTGAGTTGTGCTCGGTGATTTTCCAGGCTCAGCATAAAACACTGTTACCTCATTTCTTGAAGTGCTGAGTGCTGACAATCACAGTTGATTGAAGCCAATGAGAGCTGTGCACCAAATAAAGTGATTTGTAATGCCAGATATTCTTAAAGAAAACAGGCTAACGGAATCTCATATTACTGGACACTTTGACCTTAATCTCTCTTCTGCCTAATTGGAAAATGAGTATCACCAGTGGGTCACTCCCTTGCTGCTGCAAAAATTAACTCAATAGGTACCTATGAAGTACACAGTTATTACAATTCTGGTGAGGTTCCCAGATATGGGAGAGGGGGTACTTTCTTGAGAGTCCCAGCAACAGCACAGGACCTGGAAAACCTGCTGGAGAATTCCTTTGCCCCATGGGCCCCAAAGCGTGCCCCTCCCTCCTCTTCCTATTCCATCTCCAGCCTCTGATAGGGGTCATTTCTGTCCAGAAATTAATCACACTGTCCCCAGAGCATCATTTGCATGATGTGCAGCATGTAAGTCCTGAGAACATGCACTAAAAAAATGCAGAAAAAAGTACTGAGTAGCTGCTCACTCTGTGTATGCCATCTAGCCTGTGTACTGTGTGGTTAAAGTCCTATGGGAGAAGCCAGTATCTGTAATTAAAGACCGTGTCCTAACACATACGAACAACCAGGACAAATAAAGGCTGTACAAGCAGCTCAAACACTCCCAGTTCATTTATGTTAAGAATGCTATTTTGCTATCTTAATGTTTTTTTAGACACAAATTCATATGTATTTTAAGTGTGAATCAATATATACTGACCACGTATACTTAAGCAGTGTATTGTAAAGGTATGGAGAGAGGTGAAAGCATGAGTTTTAATTTAATTTTTTTTCTGGGCTGCAGCATGAGCAGCATTCAATAATTAAATCCAGTTAATCAGGGAAACATGATGTTCCCTTTAGTTTATCAACCAATCACACTAAGCCACCAATCCATCCTGTAAGATGTCCACTTCCAATTCAGATTTGTTTTAAAAGTTTATCTGAAATCTATTTTTTCTTGCTAGAATTCAATTTTTTTCCCCTAAATTCAGCATAGAGAAAAAAGCAAAGAAAAATATGTAATGCAGGTAAATGTTAAGAAGGGCAGAGACTACAAGAGCTATTTGCTTTCATTATCAATCAGTAATTTGCTGTCTTGCTGCTTGTCAAATGGCTCCACATTACTATAATATCCTGTAAAACAAAGATGTTTCCCGAGTTTTAAAGGAAATCAGAAAAGGGAGACGAGACAATAATTAGGAAGAATTTGGTATAAGGAAGGGAAATTTAATAAACGTATTTTTTTCTTACCCTGGATCTTTTTACTGCAGGCATTCAGGATTGGAATGGAACAATAATTCATTGCAGCAAGAGCCAAAAACACACGCAGAGCATTCGGGAAAGTCAGATGGTCTATCTCTTTCAAAACTGCCATCTAAAGTGAATTAGAGTTTATTAAATCCTTCATTCTTCAGGCATATTATCACTGCTTTCTGGTGAAGGCATTTTCACCAAAACTTTCCCAAATTCCTTAGCCTGTTCACAGACTTATATGAAAGAAAAAGGAGCAACAAACAGCAAAAGCATAAAGTAACTACTCTCAGTTTCTTAATACACAGTTATAGCAGACCAAGTGTTCTAGAGCCGTGTCACTATGCAAGTTCGCAGCAATTTGCCTTTATATGTTCGTTTTAAAAGAAAGAAGTCTCAGTAAAGCTAATTTCCAAATACTGTGAATATGTCTTCTACTAACTCTTAAAAAAGTAGCAGAAATATAATTGGCACAGTTGACTTATTTAATAGTACTCCAATTACTGTTTTGGATGCACGTGAAAGCTGTAAGCCTTCAAAGTGATCCAACAGCACACCAAGTGGCGTATCTTTAATACAAACACCCAGCTACAAGTGTGGACTGAAGCTACAAAGTATATTGGCTATTAAAGTACAGTATTCTTACTGCATTCATATCAAAGGTTAAATACAAAATGCGTCTACAACAGAAATTACACAGTATTAAAATAGCACCCTGTAAGCTCAGAAAATTAAGAGCTCCCTTCAGTTAACAAGTGGAAATGTTACTTTCCTCTCAGTTCCATATTCCACCACATCTTCAGCCAGTTTCTCACCATCTTGTAAAAAGTGGTACCTTGTGCAAGGTTTTACGATTTACTTACATCTAACACATTGCATGAGCTCCCTGCACTGCTCTATTCTTGCCCAGTTTCCCATCAGTGGTATCTTTCCTCACTTCCTCATGAATGCTATTACAAATTCTGACCTCAGAGCCCTTCAGCTATGTGACGAAAACACTAGCAGCCCTTATTTGAAAGAACGTTTCAAAAAACGTCTTTAAATCGGGACGAAACCCAGTACACCCTGCCATAAAACCTACAGCCTGCTCCCAACCACTGTATTTCCCAGGGGACCTTTCAGATACACAGAAAGATAAGGCCATGAGCCAGGTGAGTTCTCCTGGCATCTCACTGCCATTGGTCCTCTAGCCCCGTACCATTATTGGACACAGCCCCATCACAGACTAGTTTTCCGTCTTCTTGTCTTCCAGCCACAAGCTAGGCAAGGGAATCAGGGAACAGCCTGTAAGTGCTTCAATGAAATACCATGTGGCCAGCCCAAACAAGAGGTGAGGACGCTGCTATTTTACTGCCTCAATTCCTTTTGTACCATCGCCATTGCCTTCTGCCCCTTTTCATGGTGGGATATTCCCAGCCTCCAAATTTAAGTTCTTCCTGCAGATATAGCTGGACTATGATTCATATAGCAAATGCAGTTAACCTTTCTATTATATTTTCTCTTTGAGTGTCTGGAAAGAACCATACACAATCTATAAACAATGCAAGAGCACAGGCTTTGTGGAAGTAAAAATGAGCCTCCAACTAAATTTACCTCTAATTTCTTTTTCAGAAAGACTGGAGCATCTTTTCCCATGCATTTCATCAGGTTTTGCAGTATAAAGATGTCTCTGATACTTGGAATGCGCTGCTCCACTAGTAATCTGATGAAGAAACACACACAAGGCCTTGAGCTAGCTTTTAACTGTTTAACAGAGCTTTCCTCATTTCAGCAGAAACAGGTAGGTGCCCCCATTCTCCCTCACTGATGTAGTCCCAAGTTAAAGCTGTAATTCCCTCCTCCTCTCCCACCTCCTTTTTTGCAAGGCTGGCGTAACTCTACATGATGTAGCTGCAGCACAGATATTTTGCACATGGAAATAATTATATATGCTTTCTTAATGTTATCCTGATAGATGAGTGTTGTTACTGATACATTAACAGCAGGGGCACCCGACCAGACTGCACATGTGACTGTGCAGACATGAGTGCCTCAAGGAATTAACAATCTTCTCCAGAAAAAAAAAACAAATTGCACATTTTTTATCATAGAATCATCTATGTGCAGGCAAGTTCTGAAACAGCTGGGAAACTCGGGGATGGACACTGACAACAACTTCATGCAAGTGAGTTAAAAAACCAGACAAGCAGTGCTGTGGCTGCGGAAACAGAAGGGGATATCGTAACACAGAGGGATCGTAAGGACAAGATGAAGGAGTTCTGCATTCCCAGCACCTCCTTTTCTGGCTCAGAGGGAGGTATTGTAATTGTTATGTCTGAATCACCCTTAAATATACCTGCACAGCTACAAAAATATGAGGTGTCACTTTCTAAGGCAGTGCACTGCTCTGAAATTCATCTCTGCAGACGTGGCTTCCTGCAAATGGGCAAGAGCTTCAGACTTCAAGACAGAGAAAGAGCTATAGATGGATATCCTGCTTTCTACCAACTTACAAGAACTGTGTACCTGAGCTTCCAGGAGAAGCTGTCTTTTGCACAACAGTAACACATCCACCTTCTCAAAGCAGGACCTGACACAGGACCAAAAGTACTAATCCATGGCAAGTTTTGTGACAGCCTCAGTAAAAACAATCTCATGGGAGTAAGCAAATTCGTTACCCACATAAATCTCATTGGCCCTGAAAAAAATCACTACAGCCAAAGAAGTTATCCTGATAAAGCACTACACAGAAGGCCCTGCTGGATGCACAGATAAAGTCTAAACTTGTCTTCATCTTCATTTTTACTTATTAAATTAAAAAAAAATATCCCTTGGCTGTTAAAACAGTGTTTTTCATCATGACAAACCAAAATACTTCACAAAGTAAGCTAGTCTCATTACCTCCTTTCTACACATGGGTAAAAGAGGCATAGATATGCGAAATGAGTTGATCAACATCACAAAAAAAAACACAGCGGTGGAGCTGCAGTCAGAATATGAATCCCCTGCAGAGCAGTCTAGCACACTATGCCATCAGAAGCCTTTCTGCTTGAAACTGCAAAGACAATGCCAAGAATCACTGCCTTGTACAGCTGTTATCTCATGTGATAATTTAAGTCATAAAACCAGTGTCTTTTATGCGCAGACATTCCCTCCATGATTCCAAAAGACATATGTTCAAACAACATTTAAATATGAAGAACATGTGAAAGATATATTTTTCTCACTGTAATCCAGCTTGAAGAGCGCTCACATTCTTGTCTTTATCCAGCCCTCCTAAAGTAGTTGCCAAAACTGAGATACATCGGTTATCAAGTTGATTGAGCTTCTCCTGTTAAAGAGTTTTCACGACGTCAGATTACTTCAGACCAGTAAGTTTCAGAAAAGAAAAACTGACCACTCTTAATCTGTACCTGCCATCTTCTCTTTCCCCCAGAAGTCATTTCATAAGTTTTAATTCTGCAGTGACCTACACGGTCTCACATCAGACAAATTTAATCGATTTGAAAAGGGTAATGGTTTTTGAGACTTCTCCTCTCTGTCACATCTGTCTGAAATCAGGCGGTCATTTCAAAAGTGAAGGCAATTAGAAGTACACACAAATTAACTCTGGGAGCCCTGTTTCCATGGAACATCAGACTAAACCAGGGATGTAACCCAACTCTCTCTGATGTTGCACAGCCTCCCAGAATTAGCCCCGAGGTTTCAGCCCAAACTTAGGAGAAGAGGGATTTTGATACTTACTTGGCACACTCTCACCAAAGTCTGGACTAGGAGAGTGTTCTGAGGAACACCTAGGTTCACCACGGCATGCAGACTGAACACCAGGTCACCCCGCGTCATCCTTCTGGAGTCCCGCAGCAGCTGCTGACACAGCTTAACAAAAGCTGGGTGCTCAAAGATCAGCTGCTTCTCGTAACGCTGCTGGTCTTCGGACAGGTTTTTGAAGAGCCTCCATACTGTAGTCAAACAGTTTGTGAAGTGCTTAATGGAAACAGCGGACTCTGAAGCCAAGTCCAGTACGTCGCAAGGACAGGTACATTTCTGGAGACTATTAAAGAATGGTTCACTATGATCCATTACATGCTTCACTTTGAAGCTCCCAGAATCATCCAACTTTTCAAGTTCCAAGGAATTCTGGGGAGCCTGCTCACTCACCAAAGCCTCTGTACTCTTCTCTGGTTGTATTTTAGCACCTGTACTAAAAACATCTGTCTTTTGAGATAGAAATCGAAGAGATGATCCATGCAGAGAAGGACAAATATCTAAAAATAATTTCCTGAAGTTCACATTTTCCAGGGGATCCCTGTATCTGCCAATCCATAAAATGTGTTTTCTTGTTGTGGCGGAAGATTTGGGAGTGAGCACAGAATTGCACCTATGCATGCACCTAACAGTATTTAGCAAATAACTTATTTTAGTATTCATTTTTGCTAATGTCTCATGAATAGATTTGAAATGCCAACTCAAAGGGAGCCGATGAAATTCTACAGTGGAAGCAGTCCTGGAGAAACTGCGTGAGATCACTTATCTGTAAAAACAATTGAAAATTATGGATAGTTACGAGACTTTCAATTCTTGAAGTTTCAGTTGCCAAATCTATGCACGTCTTTTACAGGAGGGGGCGGGGAAAGATTTGGAAAAAGATCCCTGGAAAATGATTTGCAGAGGGACTTTTATTGGGTCTTCTACGTTTTAGTCAAACATCTCAACACAAGGCTAACTCATCCTGGGTGCCAACTCTTTTTCCTCTTTGCTGTTTTAACCAAAAACTATGCCGGGAGGGAGCCTTTTCCTAACTGACGTTCCTCCAAGCAGACGCGTCTCCTGCCAGGGCTCTGGTGGCTCACTGCCAACCTCCAGCTCCGGTAAACAGAATCCTGCCCGGCTGCGGCCACAAACAGCCTGTCCCAAACAACAGCCTGGCCCAGCCTCCCTGCC
>NW_008824035.1:4013508-4025701 GCF_000699105.1 Pygoscelis adeliae
CGGCGGCAGCCTGCCTGTGCTTGTAGCGGCCGCTCGTCTCTGCGGGCTTCGTAACTTCTCGCTCTTCTAGCCTCTCTTGAGAGCGGTGTCCGTACGGCACGCTGCCTCTGCTGTTTCCAAGTCTCCCCTTCTTTTTCCGTCGGTGAGGCTTCTGCCTCTCTCTGCTGCTGTCCCCCGCGGGGTGGCCTCCTCAGCCCCTTAAACGCTGGCTGGAGAGACTGTTTCACCTCCAAAATTATCCTTTCTTTGCTGGCTCATACGCTTGTCCTGTTAATTACTGGGAGCTCACGGACGGGATGCTGGTTACAGAAGACTCTCTTTGAATTGGAACAATTAAAAAACGTTTGGCCTGTTAAGGCCTGATCAGTCAATGTCACAAAATCTTTCATTTGTAGTGTTCTCCCTGTGTTCACAGGTAAGGCAAACTGCCCTCACTATGCCAGAGCTGAACTCCTGGCTGACTATCTCCAGGCTAACTTGCCAGACTTCAGGGTTCACAAGATCACTCAGCACCCTGACAAATGGGAGGTAAGGGATTGTAAGTCAAGCCGTTGGTAGATGCCCCAGTGCTCTACAAAGCAAGGAATGTGCTTATCTGTAGTGTGTCTCTTCTTGTCCTGTATTAGAGTTTTGATGTGTGGGTAGAGGTGCTACAGAAGCAGCTTTGGCTTTGACAGCCAGCCAGAGGAAAGGTTTGAATGTTGTGAGAGACTGGCCTTCTCATGAGTCTTACCGCAGAAGATGGGCACAAAATGAGGGCCAGCCTAAAGCTGTGTTTTGTCAGTAAGAAGTTCAAGTTTACTGGTTTTTTATTATGTATAAATTGCTGCTCAGCATGTAAACCTTTTGCAAACTGTGATTGCATATGCCTTCAGAGTTGTTACCTGTCAAGAACATTTCTGGCATTCAGGGGCTTTGAATTACAATGGAAGTATGAAATCAAGTGGATGGGCTTATCCGAGTACTTTTGCTGTAGATGTGTTGCCATGTCTACATGTTCCTATAAAGAACTGAAAAAATTGCAGTATTACTTCATGAGATAGACAGTACTATGATGTTTATTACCTCTTATCTTTTGCTTGACACCTCAGCCAAGTAACTAAAAGTTAAGTGAATCACAATTAGCCGCTGCAGCTTACTTACCTTCTGCAGCTAAACAGAGATCCTCAGATTACTCGCTGCTTCACAACATTGCTGTCTTTAGTACCGCTAGGATAATTGAGCAAAATTACAGCAGTAAAATCAAGCAGAAGTAAGACCTGTTGCTCTTTTGCTGAGGTATCACAGTGTATCACCATGCCTTGCTTTGTGTTATTCCCCCATTTTGCACGCACTGGTACATGAGTAAGTTGTGAAGCACCTTGTAATTATGTATTGAGAGGAAATAATATGAATGTTTATAGCTGTAACATTTAAGTGTTATCAAATATGAAAAAGTATTACAACTTTTTGGCGTGGATGTTTACATTAGCAGTGGCTTCATGACATTTGTGAAATGAATGGATGGGAACACAGAGGGTCTCCTATCGTTTGGAGAGAACTGTTGGACCGTGGAGGGAAGGGTCTGCTTCTGGGAGGAGTTAATGATTTTCTGGAATATGCTCAGGTAATGAGCTGCCTTTAATACTGTAAACCTATATTTTACATTTTCTTATAACATTGTTGTTCTTTATTCCTCCTACAAATGTAAAATAAAGCTATCCTTTCTAATGTTACCTTGCTATGTTTGGGTTGTCATTTGATTAGAGATCATCCTTTTTGTTCTTAGCACTATTATGGCATCACCTCAATGATGTCGAGTGAGGAAATGTTAGACATTGCTGAGGAGAACCTGCAAGCGCATATTGAAATTGAAAAAGAAGAGGAAGAGATTAAAAGTCTTATCAAGCCTTTGCAGATCTGGATCACCAGGTAAGAGTAAAAAGAATATCTATGAAGTTTCACTCAGCTTCAGAAGAATGCATTTTTTCCTATCACATATAACAGGTGTAACCGTCTTAAGTTATACCTGAATCCCTGTAATTTGCTGATTTGAATTAGCTTCTGCACCCCTCGCTATGAGCACTCAGTATATAATTTAGAAATTATTTCTACTTTTGTTACATTTTGCACCAGTTTAAGTGAGGGATGTGAACAGGCAACATTTAGACCCACCTTAGGGAAAAGCAAGTATTTACAAAATAAGCTAGGAATTTTGTAGTGCCACTATCTTGCATTAAATGTTTTTGGAAATATTTAAATAAGTAAAGAGTGTCTTGCAGTTCCAGCTTTAGAAATTTCTGTTTTTCTGGTAGTCCTAACAGAGCACCTTAAAAAAATTGTGGTTCTTTAAAGACACCAATTTTTAAGTGACAGTATCTCCTGAAATGTAGAGGATGGAAAAACCTTCAAATGAAAGGGGACCCCAAGTGTTTTGATTTTTAACCTGTTAAAATGACAGAAAGAGCAATAAAGGATCCAAGCTAATGGTCTATTTAAACATAATCAAATACAAAAGAAAGATCTTCATGTTTATTTATGTAATACTTCCAAACAAGCAAGTTTGTGAAAAAAAACCCAAGTGGTTCATGTTTAACTATAATTTTTCTATATCCTTCTCTTATCAGTGCATCAGCTTCAATCTGTTATCAGCTGATCCCTCTGCTGGCCAATGGAGAAGTGTTTGGGATGACCACAGAAATCAGTATCCATTTGCTTGACACTGACCAGTTTAAGGACATTCTTTGCGGTATTGTAATGGAAGCTGAAGACATGGCGTTCCCACTCCTCCACAGTATTTCAGCGCACACTGAAATAGATGAGGCTTTTATTCAAGCCGATATTATCATTGTTCTTGATGATGTCCTCTTAAACCATGAAGTCCAATCCCTTGAGAACTACATCAGAGAAGTGAGTGAGATCTGTCAAGTGTATGCTCCCCTGATTGAGAAGAATGCCAAGAGTGGGGTCAGAGTAATTTCATCAGGAAAAACCTTTGTAAACCTTAAGGCGATGATGATTATGACATATGGCAAGTCCATTAAGCCTGAAAATGTCATTGCCGTTGCAACATCCTGGGAAAGTGCAGCTAAAGCCATGCTGGCCAGGAAGCTGAATATGAATGCAGCAGGTGAATATTTATGTGTTCTGGTAGCATTTGGGGAATTCAGTGGATGGACACCTTCGAGAGTACATATTTCATTGCAGAACACTGTTGATGTGCATGCAGAAGTGCAAGCATAGCAGTGCACCCACTGAATTGCATGGCTGTACAGAATGCCAGGGTGTGACTAGCAGGTACTACCGTTCCCTGTGCTTACTGCTATCTGGATCTGTGCCTGATCCCATGAATGTCAATTCTTTTGCTAACTCTTGGATGCAGCCCTGCCATTCTGGCATGTATTTCATGCTGGAAAGGTGCTAAGAAGGACTGAGTTGTGTTGCAGATCAGGACCTAGGACTCCAAGATTGCATTTGCACTCTGCAGTGCATTGTTATTTTGGAGACACACAAACTAGCTGTGAACAAACATAACAGCATACTGCTGTGCAGATAACAGGAGTATAGTAGAACTGTGTGATAGTATTATTTCTGGGTTAATTAGCTTTCTTTCTCAGGTCATTTGTTATAGCTTGGTTATATTTGCATGGTTCTGCACTGCACAGCAAAGGTATGCTCCAACAGCCTGCTCAGCATCAGGTTTCTTTCAATGTTGCAGGGGTAGGAACTGGTCATTAATGACAAGTCTAGATATTTTGGAGCCTAATAAAATAGAAAAGTAAGTTAATAGGCTGAATAACATACCAGCAGGTTATCTGAGAAATTCCTTTTGCACTGAAGCAGTTTTTAAAAATTAAAAAAGTTTTTTTTAATTATTTTTTACTGTTAGGCATTCTGTATTTGCGTGTACAGGATTTTAAAAGGAACATTGCTGTATGTTTGCAATATGATTTGTTTTGGTTTTTAACAGCTAAGTGTTTACTAGGTTTTGTCTATTATGTACAATAACATATAAAGTTCCTTTTTTAGCTTGTGATGAGGTTTCATAAGTTATGAAGAACCTTGTTGCATTTTTTCAGATCAAATCATTTCTGCTATCAAGGCAGGACACTGAATTGAAGAATAATTCATCTTGAAAAGGACTTCTGAAGGTCATCTAGTCCAGCCTATATTGTGAAAGCATTTGTCTGTCTCTTCATTAATCTACATATTTTCCTCTGTTACAGGAGTTAAAGACGTGATTGTTTGGGGCAATATTACTGGCTGTAACTACATCGATTTGTCACATGCAAAACTTTATGGATATGACTGTGCTATCTGGGGCCCAGCTAATTTTCCACGTCCTTTGTTGAATATGATTTATGATAGGTACAGTACAGATCTGTTTTTTTTAAAGTAAAACCAAATAACGGCTTTTAACCTATGTTTATCTGAACTGTGTAATAAACATCAAGAAAGGTTTTTGTTTTCAAGATTTGTCTTTACTGACTAGCACTGTACATAAAGGAAAACTCAAGTTGAAGTACTCAGTCTGCAAAAGAAGTTGAGTAGTTCCTAGTGCAATACATAGTTCTGACTCTCCTGCCAACTTTGTTTATAACTATTTTCCTACATATTAAGTGTGTTTCTTTTCTATCATATCATGAGCAGCCTATAAGAAGTAATGAAAGTCCAGGTAGTGACTTAGATGTCTAGTATGCATGAAGAAACTTTGAAATAATACTAAACATATATCCTCATCTTGAAGTACCTGAATTCCATTGAACGTACGGCCTGATCACACTAATGTTGTCAGTTTCCCAAAACAGACAATTTATTTGTTAACATATGTAAAAAGGTTACTTGGCAGCTAGATAGCTTCTCCTGGAAAGAGAGGTAGCAGAGAAAGGATGGGTGGAGTGAGAGGGCAGCAAATGTGACATGCACTGAGGCCTGGCTATATGGAACTCCCACTCTGATCTAAACCTAGCATTTACTGGACAGCAGACATTTCTTTTGCTCTATACTTGTACTGCGCCTAGCCCAGGGGGATTATGGTTCACGGCTGGGTTCTTACATAAGACAGTAATACATATAAGTAATAATAATAGAGGTTATGACTTGAGTAAATGACCTAACTTTCATAGATAAGTAGTGCTTGTTGTTACCTTTTGAGCCACTTTTTGTTAGACTCTATTTTTTCTGTCTTTAAGTGCCTTGCCTTCAGTAATAAAGTTTGAATAAGTTTTGACTATTTTCTTCCCTCAGGTTTAGTTCTTTTTTCCTCTAGAAAACTACTATTCCTGCAGTCATCTTAGTTTTTTCTTCTTTTTTTTCCCCCCTTTTTTTGTTGGTAGCGAGTGGATCCATTCAGAATTTCTATCTGCACAGAGTTCACTGAGTTCCCGGGTCTGTCATTGTGTGGGAATGTTACCTGCTCACGCAGTAGCCACTGTACTGAGACACTGGTATCACGGCTCTCCTCCTGGGGAGATCGTTTCTGTGGGAATACTTACTAAAGGTAAATCTACTTTTGCTTCACATATTCTCTTGTAGCTTTCTCCAGTAAGTATAATGTTATTTTTTTAATCAAGATTTTTAATTTAATAAAAACTTGTAAAACAAATCGTGATATAATGGGAGGCTGAGAGTTTGTTTCAGCATAAGATCCTCCAGATCTAAGCAATTTTGCTCTCCAGAGCTTGTGATTTGATACTCACTTCTTACAAGCATCTCTTAGATTAATAGTTTGCTGGTGTATGTGTTTTGTGCAAGGACTCTTTATAGTTCTTAGAGCCTAAGCTATAAAAGCATGTTCTTCTTGTGTAGTTATGTGAACCAATAAATGGAATGTTTCGCAACAGCCATTTAACCCTTGTATCAAATAAAAAAATTAATTTTTTCCCCTTAAGATGTAAAATTGTTACGTGTACATTTAACTAAAATACAAAGTTACAGTAAAAGGGGAACTCTTTAGTCTTTGAACTGTACACTGAAAAAGGCAGTCTCCGTTTATACTAAGATCTTACCGTTGCAGACTTTTGCAAGTCTGTAGGACTTAATCTTGACACTGGTGAGGATGTGTTTTTTTAATCAGAAATAATACGTTTGGGTCGTTTTTTCCCTCTTCTTCAGGTCAATTTTGCGTTCCTGAAGGGATTGTCTTCTCTATGCCAGTGAGGTTCCAGAATGGTAACTGGGAAGTCATGACAGAATTAGAAATTAATGAAACGACCCAAGAAGTTCTGGGACGCTTAGCCCATGAGCTCATTCAGGTGATGATTTCTTGTATCTATAGTATGCCCATTCTACCACCTATGGATACGTTGCCATATAACTTTGGATACTGAGACCTTTACTCCAAATGTTAGACGTACAAACTGCATACATGCACTTACGCATGATAAATACCAGGTATTTAGAAGTGCGAGGTAGTATTTATACATTGAAATGAACAGACTACTGTTCTGTTGCCCAAAAAGGAGATGACAAAATAAGTTTACCTATGTAAGTGTAGAATTTGCACCCCCAAATTCTGCAGGCTTTGTGCAAAACAGAAATAATATCTTCAGTTTAATGTTTCTACATTCTATGCTGCTGATGTTGATTTTGCTTGTGTGTTATTCAGAGTAGTTCTATGCCAGGAGATACATCTTTTGGGATCCTTATGGCTGTGACTCTGCATGAATGAAGGCCAGATTTTACTAGAATTAGGGATTTTTCAGAAAATACAAAATCAGTGAGCAGTAATTGCATCATGAACTTCTTGTGACTTAGTGAGACAAAAAGAATTTAATTTGACTAAATATTAAAATACTAAAAAGACTGGTCCCAAACTCTACATTCTAGCTTCAATCAAGTTTTGTGATCTTCAGTCATACTAGTAACACATAAGGATTATTTTAATTTAACATATTTTAAGTTTATGCTAGAAATTACAGTGGATGAAAAGAATGGGTGATATTAAAACTGCTTTTTTTTTCCATTCAGGAAAAGCTCATTGCACTAAGGGAAATAAAAGAAATGCATCCGTATGGAGCTGATAAAATCACTAGTAAAAAATATTTGTGTCAAGGTGGGTTTTTCTCCCCATAAAAGATGAGATCAAGTTTTAAGTGAGAATTTAAGTAATGGATTCTTATTTTATGTCCCTTTCATTTCAAATGGATATAAAATCCTTCAGGAAGGAACATAAATAACAAGTGCTTGTCCAATGTATCCTGACCATGCCTGGGGCATGGTGATAGGAAGGGCAAGCCTGCATGGTAGCAACCTTGTTTTGATAAGTTTCGATTGTGTCCTTCACAGATCATGAATATAAAAGCTGAGCGTAAACAATACGTTTAGCATGACACATTTTATCTTAGGTCATTAGTAAATATAAAATCTTTTTAACCCAAGTAACTATTATTAGAAAAGCACTTTCACCATATGTCCTGCTATGTTTTTGAAGCTATTCTTTGCTATACTTTACTATTCTTTACTATCTAGAAATAATGAATTTAATTTCTAACAGAGAAAAAAATACTGTAAATTGGAACTAAAAGTTCTCATTTTTTCTGTTTGTTACAGTACCAAACAGTTAATTCAACATCTTTAGTCTATAAGCCAGTCAGAAGAAGAAAAGGTTGAGACACCCAAAGACAATAGGCTAAAAAAAGAGATATTCCTACTTACCATAGAGAAGGCAATCTCGGTAACTGGCAGCCACATCTGCCACTTCTTCCAATTGCAATAGATGAAAGATCTTTTGGAGATCCCCGTGTTATAAATTATTAAGCAATTTCGCTTTTTTTGTTAATGACATACCAAGTTTATCATGACTTAATTTTTTAAAATGCACAACAATATGAGAAATTTCAACTAGAAATCTATAAAACAACTCCAATATCCCTTCCTAATATTTAGGAGCATGTGGGAAAGCTATAGGCTACACGATACTACCATGGCAAAACTCCCCTGAATCCACAATTACTTTTTCCGTGCAGAATAAAAAAACCACATCTTCTCCCAAGTCTTTCTGGGCTGTTTTTCCTACCTATTTTGCTTTTCAAGTTCTCTGTCCTCTTAAGATTATATAAAGGAAAGAAGAATCATTCATCAAAATAAGAACAGATGAACTTTAAAGTGTGTTTTATTGTTGTTTTCTCACTTTTTCCCTTTTCTCAGGTTCCCAAATCCCTGCACTTTCCCAGTATTCTAGCCATTTCTTTCTACTTTTAAGTCCTACGGGCCTTTTCCCTAGTTAGTTTTCTTTCTCCCTCCTTCAGATTCTTTCCAGTACTTTTACATCAGCACTTACCATATGATGAGCTGTTCTGCATTAAGGGCAGGCTGAAGAATGGGGAAACTATTTGAAGCTTGATGCCCAAGGCCTTTAGTGAGCACATAAGCCTTTTGGTTACCCATGCTTTTTTCTCAGGAAAAGACTACAGACACGATAAGATTTTCTTGATAAATGCAGAGTTTAATTATTCCACTAATCATGACCCTGATTAACCCAGACAGGAGATTCCCAGTTAGACAGGAGTGTCCTTCCCTGTCTGCTCTCTATTTGTATGGCACTGCTTTTCTGTAGAGCTGTCCCATTCTTCTTGTGGCTGCTTTAAACACTAAGCAGAGGGCCTTTCCACTGCTAGCAGCTAACTGCTCAGTTATGGCCTGCTTTTGTGACACTAATATCAAGTCCTGTACTATTCAAGGATTACCTAAGTGCCCTGCTTATCTCCTTGCATGTGTAAGTGTTTTAGGAGGTTGGCAAAAATATGTACTGTTTTTGCTTTTTTTACAGAGATGGAAACCTTGCCTACTGGCTCACTTTAGCCAGAGTTGTCTGGAGGAGAAAATTCCCATATTAAACCAACATTTCCATTGCTCAAAAGAGCAAACTACAAAGAAAGGCAAAACATCGTCATAGCTTTTACAGTATCTTCCTCATCAAAAACCTGGAAATCTGTAGGCAGAAAAATATTTCAAAAACAGTGTGAATATAATATTCTTAATCTGAAGACCAAAGCAAAATTCCTACTGACTTTAATGAGTCTAGGATTTCATTTACATCCAACAACTTATTTCTTCAAACCAATAAACTGTTTCAAGAACATCTTTTAATGTTTAAAACGTTCATATTAAGACAATTTTGAGCAAGAATGTCACACACAGAGTAGCAGTTTTAGAACTCCAAGTTCTTGTTTCAGATGTAATGAAATGCAGTACTTGTGTAAGAATGTATATTCTCAGGCAAAATTGATTTTTAACACAATTTAACTGCATGCATCTCCTTACTGACAAGATCATTTTTGTCTCCATGTTTTTTATTTATTTCATGAGTTTCATGGGAACTACTCATATGTTTTAAGTCAAACATGCAATTAAGTCCTTGTCTAAACAGGGTTGTTGAGGAACCACTTTCACTTGCATGTCTTTGGTGTCTTAAAAGATGGAGACTGTGTGTCCTGGTTTCGGCTGGGATAGAGTTAATTTTCTTCCTAGTAGCTGGTATAATGCTGTGTTTTGGATTTAGTATGAGAATAATGTTGATAACACGCTGACACTTTAGTTGTTGCTAAGTAGTGCTTACACTAGTCAAGGACTTTTCAGCTTCTCATGCCCTGCCAGCAAGAAGCTGGGAGGGGGCACAGCCAGGACAGCTGCAATTCAAGCACCAACACTGCACAGCTGTTAATGAGAAGGAAATTAACTGTTTCTACAGACTTATCGGTCTTCTCAGTCACTACCTGAAAACCACAGGCAAAGAATTTCTTCTCAGAGGTTGGGAGGAGAAAGACAAAACAAATGTCTTGGATGTCTCTTGTATCCTAAATAATTCCTATTAGACTTGCCTAGTGGCCTGCAGGGAATTCAGATCTTTCCTCATGGAAGCATAATAGAATGGAAACTAAGGTTTCTTTTCCTAGCTTTTGCTTAGGAGAGAAAGAAAGAATAAACATTATAGGAAAGCTAAAATATGATAACATATTCAAAGTTGGTTACAGTTTTAACACAGTGATAGACTTAGTCACCACTAAGTTTGGGTTTTCTGTAGGTAATAAGTGATTTCTGGCACACATTTTCTCACAAGTTACTGCGTAATGCTATATATGCAGGATATTCATAGCATTGATGAATCCTACTACCTGGGTGTTAGGGTAACTGTGGAAAAATTTATGAAAACAGTCTTTAAGATAATTGTATGTCTTACAAATATTATATGTATTCTGCATAAACCCTAGCATTTGGGTGTACTGAAGAGTGTGTAAGCTTTCTGGTTGGTCTGAACAATTCTTATTCTAGGATGTTACCACTAGGACTTACTATTTTTCCTCTTTGTGTAGTTGCACCAACTGTTTGTTACAGCACACTGTGCTTTCTGCATTATTGTGCCAGCTTCCACCTCATTTTCCGTCTCTGTAGCAACACTGTTTCTCAGCAACTGGGAGATGCTTAGTAAAGGCCCCTCAATTTAGAAATATTGCACTCCAACCATAAGAAAAAAATGCTTTGAAACAAAGATCAAAGAAGTTTTATCTTTAATAATTCAGGATATTTATTACTAATTAATAAGTGTTCTCTGTTTTGACTGCTTAGACAATTACCTGATACTTTGATCTGGGCCTTTGCCAGGCATTTGTTTTGAACAGCATTCATTTAAAAGCAAAACCTTTAGAACTGTGTCTTGAAGTCAACTTTGAAGTGCTATAAAACTACTGGACTTCTCTGGCGGTGTCATCTGACTTCTGGGCCTTTAGTAAGTAGCTGAGAGAAAGGTAAGCACCATTACTGTATTTAAGAGGAGACAATAATTTTGGCCTTTGAACACAACATAGAATGTTTTCACCCTTCACAGGAAACAAAAGTAATTGTAGTTTATTTTATGCATATTTAAAATGTTGATCATATGTTGTCTGATTTCAAAAGAAGGAAGGCTTCTGTGACCAAGTCAATTGATCTATTGGGAGAGTTCTGCTTTACTGTGCTGGTTTCGGCTGGGATAGAGTTAATTTTCTTCATAGCGACTAGTATGGGGCTGTGTTTTGGATTTGTGCTGTCTTTATCTCAACCCACGAGTTTTCTCACTTTCCTTCCTTCCCATTCTCTCCCCCATCCCATGACAGGGGAGTGAGCGAGCGGCTGTGTGGTGCTTAGTTGCTGGCTGGGGTTAAACCATGACACTTACTTGATCTGATTAGTCTTTCTCTGTACTTTAACAAGTATGTAACATGTTTAAAAATGCATTTTATTTGCTAAAGTACATGTTCTAGGAACCTGTATAGGCAAACAAAATACATATAAGTAATCAAACATTAATCTTCTTGCACATGCCAATAGGATTCAAGAATAAGGCTACTCTTGTTCTGCACATAACAGTGTTTGTGTTAATGGGATCGGAGTTTATAATTGTAAAAAATTATTTCCTGTACATTTGTAATTAATTTTAAAATGCTTTTTTTTGTGTGGAAGTGTTTTTAATTATTAATAAAGGGCACATGTAGCCGAAATACAACACACTGACTGAAATAGTGTATCAATGAGCAGAGTTAGTTCAGATTTGATGTTTTGGCAGGCAGATGCTCGTTCTACTTTCATATGGTGTTCATTATAAAGTAGATGTGCTAACACTGAAGTAGATCCTGTTCATTTCACCCAAGCACTCCTACTGCAGTCAAGATCTGGACTCTCCATAGAGTTTTGCATATAAAAATGTAGACTGTACATATGTTCATAATTCCTTTCATAACTTTTTGGAGGGAGAGTTCATGGGTATGGTGTTATGATGTTGCACAATGACAGCCAGTTCGGTAAAACACATGAACACATACTTAACTTTGGGACCATGAATACCCTAGTACAAAAGTATAGTGTGCCTATCCATATGGATAATTTAAAGGTTAGATATTGTACTGTGCTGGATAGAGAGCTTGTCATCTTACAGTAAGTATCAAGTGCTAATAGATTATGCATGCTGTATAACTCAGTGGCGTCAGTGGATCTGTTCTTATTTGAGTGAGCAAATTCTAATGAGTGAGTTCTAATTTAAGTGAGTTTAACCTGTGTATTTTTACATTCATCCTCTTGCTTTATTTTATGTATCTTTGGCGGAGAGAAAAAAAGGAGGAAAACATGAGGCAAGCTGTGTGTTTGTAAGTCTGTCTTTTAGGTTGATATGTGTAGCTTTCACTAAACACTTATGTTTAATTCATTGCTTAGAATATTCTGATTTCAGTGATTTCCCTAC
>NW_008824035.1:4025714-4027035 GCF_000699105.1 Pygoscelis adeliae
AGGACTTTTCTGTCAAGCTATGCAGAGGCATATACTGCTGCACCCATTTTAGGAGTAATTGTATAAGCAAATTTACATGCCTCTGTAAATGTTGGGCAGAACTGCAGTCTTGCAGAACCCAGGGTTCAGCCCAAGCTCTAAACCTTAGTAAGGAAGAAAATAGAAGAATAGCGAAAAAGAAACATAGTGGTATTTCTTTCAAAAAAGGACTTCAATAAAAACTGTGGCATTGTAGTCTTTAATGAAGAAGTTATTAAAGCAAATCTGTATCCCATCATTTTAAATGTTTATAGGTTATTTAAAGACTGAAACACAAATTTGCAGCTTTCACCAATCAAAATGGTGAGCAGCACATTTATGGTAGACTCAATAATTATAGATCATTGAATATTTATGCTTCCTAATTGGCCAATATTCTGTCATGTTTATGACAAATGATCAATGACTCTCGCTGGAAAAATGTAATAAAGTGAAAGTTTAGGTAAGTTCAGATTTAATACCAAATTTATTGATTAAGTTTTAGATAGTTTCCAACTATTTAATTTTTATTTATTCTAGCAAATTTCCCTTTTTTCCCCACTAAAAGCCATATATGTGGCCTTTGGAGTCTCATATAACTTAGATCTGTTATACCTAGTGTTTTTCAACTGTAATATTAACTGAAAAATAGTTACTATACTGAATTCATATTCATATTTTTATGTTTAGACCATTAATGAAATAAATCCTGAGGGGACACATTCAGTTTCTATTATTATCAGGGACATAATTACTTTTGCTTTCAGGGTTGTGTAAAGAAGTAGACTCATGGTTATGCTTCCTTTTTCCCTTCCTTCTCAGCTCAAAAAGAAATAATGTCAGCTCAGCTGAAAACTTTAGTTCAGCTTGAAAATTTTAGAAAATAGACTTGTGAGCAATTGCAATCAATGAATCTTGGGAGGAGTCTGGTATAAAGGTATGCCCTCTCTGACCTGAAATTATATTATACACTATGGACTCTGTAGTAATCCTGTATGTAAACACTGGACATTTCATTAGTGAAAGATCCAACAGATTGTGTTGGATCCAAAGATCCAACACAATATTGTGTTCAGTTTTGGGCCCCTCACTACAAGAAAGACATTGAGGTGTTAGAGTGTGTCCAGAGAAGGGCAACGAGGCTGGTGAGGGGTCTGGAGAACAAGTCTTATGAGGAGCGGCTGAGGGAGCTGGGGTTGTTTAGCCTGGAGAAAAGGAGGCTGAGGGGAGACCTCATCGCTCTCCACAACTACCTGAAAGGAGGTTGTAGCGAGGTGGGGGTCGGTCTCTTCTCCCAAGTAAC
>NW_008824035.1:4027304-4063607 GCF_000699105.1 Pygoscelis adeliae
AAATTTCTTTACTGAAAGAGTGGTTAAACATTGGAACAGGCTGCCCAGGGAAGTGGTTGAGTCACCATCCCTGGAGGTATTTAAAAGACGTGTAGATGAGGTGCTTAGGGACATGGTTTAGTGGGCATGGTGGTGTTGGGTTGACGGTTGGACTCAATGATCTTAGAGGTCTCTTCCAACCTTAATGATTCCATGATTCTATGATCCAATTTCCTGTACTTAAAACTTGTTTTGGGGACTGTTTTCGCCCTGATACAATTTTGCAGTTACTAGAGTCACACCTTCTTTACCCTGAGCAGAGAGCATGCAGAACATGCAATTTTCTGGAGTTTCTCTGCACTTGGCACCAAAACTATTATGTTGTTTTATGTAATTCTGTTTAATTTAATCTCAGAAATGCATCCAGTAAATTGTTCAGATTAAAAGGTTTGATTTGAATGGTTCGATATGTCTCTGTCTAGAAAATGTGGTTTTACGCTTTGGTTTGTTTCGTTATAGAACACCTAATGCCCTCTGTTCATTTCAAATGGATCCAGACTTGCAGGGTAAGGATTTTTCTCCTTTTTTTTCCAAGCTTTTCTCAAGAGACATTTCTGCGTCTGTTTGGACAGAAACTAATGAATTGTAGTGAAGTAATGCCACTTTCAGAATCTCTGTGCTGTAACACATAAATGACAAATTACACAGCTGTGCTGTCCTACCTTTATTTTTTAATCTGTCCTGGCACCTTCCCTGCCATTATCACCTTGGCTCATGGAATGGCCAGGCGCACAGGGGGCCATGTTCCCTAATTTATAATATAGGATAAAGTTTTTTCACATATTCTGGAATAGGCATGAAGGATGGCCATACACTCCCTTTCTGAGTGTAAAATCTTAGTGGATACTTCATCTCCTATGTAACAAGTAGCACAAAATGCAGAACTAGCAGGTAACCAGCTGGAGGTGTCAGGAAACAATGCACTCTTTTCTATTTGTGTAGGAATTCCTTTGTTGGCTTCTCAACAAAGGGCGTTTATGAGTCTTGAGGTGACATTTGACCCACTGCAGAATGGCTATGTGCTGGTTTTCTGTCCAAAGGGGAAGCTCCATTCCTATGAGAAATTAAAGAGTTTAGTGCCCCTAAATAGCCTCTCATAAATAATAATCCTAAAATATTTTGTATTTTATTTGGGCTTTTTTTCCCTTTGTTTACTGTTTTACTTGTGTGCTCTTGCAAATTAATTCTGGAACTGTTGCTTCACAGGCACAGAATGCCCTACTTTGAGGCCACATTTTGTAAGGATGGACTTGAAGTGAGTAGCAGATGGCTACTAAAATAGATTCCCTCCACTTAGAAAGTCATCTTGCAGACGGAAGGTGTTTGAGTTGGATCATGTGTATGTTTCTAGCATTTGTATTTGAAAATAAGCATTTGGAATTTAATCCATAGCCTACTGAAAACTGTGGGAGTCTTTCTGTTACTTTCAAAAGAGCTTTGGATCAGTTTACTGAAGAAAGAGAACCGATCATGCATGAAAGTCAAATCTCATTTTTCACATTGTATGACATGCTACACTATATCTCCAAATAATATCACAAAACATAGTACGACAAGAGTAGGACTAAACAGATGGTATAGCAGGTATCGGCTTATTTCTGTATCTTAGGCAGCATCTGGGAACCAGCAGAGCCCTTAATTTGTTGACTACTAACATTAGTCTGGTACATTTGTGGGAAACCATTCCACACAGATTGGCTTATTTCCAGACTAAACAGGTAGAGAGTTTCGTGAGTTATTTCTACTCAGTTATGCATATTTGTTGCTTATCTTTGACCTTAATCAACTGTGAGTAACTCTTCCTCTCTGAAGTACAGGGAGAAAGAGTCTCTGAGGACAGGAGAGTAACTGATAAATCCCTTTCTAGTTTCTAAAGCTATTGTGAACAAACCTTTGTTTTTGTCTTGAAGTTCTAGGTATGTGTGTAAAGTATGAAGTATAGGTCATGTTTGGAAGCCCTTAACTTCCCACTCAGGAACACATCCTTTAGTGATGTGAAAGGAATGAGCTGAAATCATGTAGGGGTATGGGATTTAGTCAAGCAGCTTGACTGGGATTACTAAGCAGAGATGTCAAAAGCCGGTTGCTTTGGTAAATTGCTTATCTTCTTCTGAGACAGTCCCAGATGTTGATCTTGACAGAAAATTTGTTTAATGCTTGAAACAATATGCATCCAAAACAATAATCCTGCTGTGCAGACTGACAAACTGTTCCTTGTAGAAGAGCATCTCTGATCAAACTGTTTTGCCTGAAGAAATACTATTTCTTTATGATCTTGGCTAAAAGTATGCACAGTGCATATCCTTTTTTCTGGTCCATGAATAGACTTGATTGCCAAAGGAACAGGTGTGCTCTCTATGTTAAATGCTATTTTTACAACTTGTCGTGTCACTGGTCATAAGAAGACCATTTTTCCCACAAAGCTATTGGAAAAAAAGAAAAAGTTTTAATTTTTTTCATTTTTTCAAAATTTTCCTTTGAAGTACTGTGGGTTTTGATCAAGTCCAAATTTGGTTATTTTGATTTTTAGTTAAACAATTTGTTTTTCTTTCTTTCCTTTTTTTTTTTAAATGAACCACTCGATTGTAATGTGTGTTTGTTTTTTTTCCACAGAGGCTTTCAATGATGTTCAGAGCTCCGTCTACAGAACAGCCCTAAAACTACGCTCAGTACAATGTCTGTGCCAGTGTTAGTAGATGAAGAGAATCCTGTGCTTTGACAGGGAGAATGATCTGTAAAAATTTTGTGTTGCTGTCACCATGAGTTATTATGCTACTTTGCTCTCATTTTCCACCTGAGAATCTCAGAATGCATTATGAATGCTTAAGAGCTAGATAGTACTTCATATACAAAGTGGTTTTTTTTCCCCTTTTGAATGTCAGTGGAAATACATTAGTAAAATTCTAAAGGTATGGGAGAATCAAATTATTATTACATTCTGCAACACTGCTATGTAGACATCGCCGGCAATTATGAATCTTTATCTGTATATTATTATTCTAGTTAAATGTCAAATTCTCATGTGTTTCTTAGGAGTTGATTTATTTGAAATAATTGTGGATCGTTGAAAATGCATTGATAGGCATTATTATTAATACTATAAGTATTAATGAGAACAAAATAAAATATGATAAACCAGAAAACCCCTGGCTAGCACTCATTCTCCCTGTCTTTGAAGTGAGTGAGAATTCTGTGCAAGCAAAGAATTATGGAACAAAGCCCTGGTCACCTAGCTCGCTTTGAAATTACTGGATGTAAATTCCATATCGAGCTAAAATGCATGGAAATCTTGAATTTTCCACCTGAAACAGTCTGTTGCTGAAAATGCACAACATTGCAAGTGAGGTCTTCAGGGTAGCACAGAAAAGATGACTAGTTTGTTGGCCTTGGCCATATTTTTTCATTTGGGCATGCTCTTCTATGAATGTATTTAGTCTGATCTCAGCCCTGATATGGTAAATCTGCCTGGCGCTATGTGTCACAGCACGGAAGTACCAACTCACACAGGTACTGGTTTTCATCAGCTCTGTTGTCTAGTCTTCCATGTCTCCTCTAGGCACTCCTAGCATCTGTCCCAGTTACTCTACTCCTCCTTGAACACTGGTGACCAGAATTGCACATGGGTTTCCAGACTGAGATTCACCAGTGTCTCACACTGGTATTTTCACATTGGCACTGGAAAGGCCATAGATGACATATTCTAGGTTCTCTGCTTCTTCACCAATCTACAAGCTTTCAATCTACTACAATTTTTCTCTTCTGATATTAATTTTAATTGATCATGCCTGTGCGGTACTGAATGTGACCTTTAATAAACCATAGCGCTCTCTTCCCACCAGATTCTAGTTATTCCATGGCACATTTATAACACAGCCTGTTTGCCCCTTTCTTGTCATAGTGCCCCCCTTCTCTTTGTATTTGTGCATGAGGAGAAAGCCTACATCAAAGCACAAATTGTTTCTACAGTCCCAGGAGAGCTTTAGTTTGAAGTACTGAATGGTGCATAGTTCTATACTATCTATACGTAGAATGAAGGTTAGGTCTATAATTTGGATGCAGTTAATCATGCTATTTTCCTTCCCTTCCTATCTATCCCAAAATCACATCCAGGGAATTTTAGTTGAGCTGTTCTATCTTTGTAGCCTCACAAGTTTTGCTACATCCATAAACCCAGCAAGACCTTTCCCAGATTATTTACTTTTTGTGTTGCACACTGTTAATTTTAAGTCTGTTAATACAGACTTAATTTTACAGACTTGTCTTAGGTAGGCACTTTTAATAAAAAAATGTCGAGCTTCCATTCGTGAAAAGGCAGGCATCCTCATTCATTTCTCCCTTAATTTTCCCACAGTGGATTTGATTGATGTTTCTCTGATTCAGTACATCCTATCAAGTGGACAGAGCCAGAGGGAAAAGCAGATTTCTCTGAAAGTGCAGCAGATCTCTGGAATGCTAATGGAACTGTTCCAAAGGGCGAGATTAGAAAAACCAGGCCAGGTAGATCCAAGAGCCACTGAATTCACGTTGAGCCTGCTAGCTGCCATGTATGACAGGTGAGAGGAAGCACAGATGTAAATCCATCGTGAAGTACTGCTAGACCAAGTCTGTTTCTACCACTCTTATACCATTTCTGTATGAAACACTCCCATTTTGATGGTATTTTGCTTGGTATACACAATGGGAGTAGTTCAGCTATAGGAATATGAGGCACAAAGCTTTATCAGAGAAACAGTGGTCAAATGTTTCCAAAATTATCTGGAAGTCTAGATGTCTGCCAGTCCATGCTAACTTTTTCTGTGAACACCTTTATAGAGAGTAGCTCTTCTTTTGACTGCCAAGATATTTTGATACACTCCTGAAGAAGAATCTATATTTGCCTTTGAATGACAGTATCCACGCACAGGTCAAGAATTTGCCAGTCACTTTTCATTATTCATTTTTCTCCAGCTTAAAAAGTTCATCAACCAATTATGAAACAAAACTACTGTCTCATAACTAAGCTGATCAGCTAGCTCCTGTGAATAGCAAATAGTTTCTGGGAATAATAAGGAAGCAACTCGCAGAGTGTAGTTTTCTCATGTATTGTTTGTGAATAATAACTTAATTCACTAAAGGCAGGATTGGTTTGTGATTGTATCAGATCTAAAAGACAAATGCTAAGTTCATTGTAGAATTTATTCGCCACAGGTGAAATTTATTCCCCTCTACATCAGAGCAAAGTTTTTTACTGAAAGGGAGTGAGATGTAAGTGGTCTGCAGGACTTTTTCTTGAATCACTATTAATTAATAATATGATCACTACTGCTTAAGGTCCCATGTTATGAAGTTTTTTGTACTTAAAAAAATCAATTAAGGCTAAGAATAAACTGGTGTATTACACTGGTTAAACCACGACAGAAACAAAGCTAGAAACATCAAGAGTATTTTGTAATTTGTGTGCACTGTAGTGAAATCATTTAGAAGAATCTTCTTAACAGGACTATCTTGGTCTTTTTTTCTGTTTTCTTAGGACAGTGTGTCATTTTCTTTTTGCTGTAATTTCTTTTTTTTAAAAATTTTCACAGGTTTCTTGCCATGTATATAGGATAGAAAAAGCTTCTTATAATTTTCTTCTAATCATGTTTTCTCTGTAGAGCACTGTTCTCCACTATCAACACTGGAAAGTATTTCATGGCAAGAACACATAAGGACTTCTCCATGTTTATGTAGTAGCTTACTTAATAAGCTTACATAAACCATCATAAGGGTTTTGGATTGTATGCTTTAGCTTTAATCTTGGACGTTTTTCTGTGAAAGTTCTGGAAAAACTAAATATACAAAATCAAAATCTAGAAACTTTTGACCTACAATTTCCCATGCAGCTCATACTTTAGAGACTACATTGCAGCTTTATGCAGAATGCTCTGTAAAAATGCAGTTTATCTAAAGACTCTTGAAGACAATTTTATGTTATGATATTCTGAAGTGCAACAGTGCTTAAAGTGCAAATCCCAGGATTTCCTGATTTATGGTTTCCAATTCATGTCTGCTTTGTCTTCACATAAAGAAATGTTTTTCATAAGGTGCCTATGTCGCAAACTTGGGTTCTAAATTAAGCTACATTCTTTATGATCTAACAGTCAAAACTAAAGTCCTGCTCCTGCATATATCCTTTTGATTAAATTGAGTTGCAGTAAAATTAAAGGGAATCAGCCCAAGGGGAGCTCAGTACAGATCTGGGGCCACAGTGAAGCTGCCTGATGATATACTACAAAAAATGGATTGTGATCCTGCTTTCTCTTCCATATTTGGGAAGGCTTTCCACAAATGAAGAGCAGAATTTTTTTAGGACATGTACTGTAAATGTAAAATTATATTTTACTTGGATTGTGAGGTCTTTGAAGGCGATGCTGTCTTTTTGTTTTATGAATGCATGGTATCTTGAACAGTTAACTCCGTAGTTATGTTCAGTGACAAAGGGTCCTAGCCGTAAAATATCACTAAACTGTGACATCAGTTATGTACATATAAAAGGATATGAGTTTTGAAGTTGTCTTCCAACATAGCAACTTTTTTTTCTTTAGAGGTTTCAGTTTTTACATTCTTGGTGAATGTAGCGTAACTTATTTTATTTTCCTAGATCTGGAACAGGTTATATCAAAACTAGATCTGCTGCAGCTGCCCTAATTGCCCTTTCAGGAGACACTCTACTGGCTAAATACAGAGGTGGGAAATGTATGATTTTGTACACTTGCCTAAAATACTGAACATAGGGGAAAATCTCCATTGTAATTTTTTTAACTTTAAAAGACAATACAGTTCTGCTATGCAAAAAGTAAATTATGTTGACTGCTTAATTGTAGAGAAAGGCTGATGCAGAAGAATACTTTTCCATCAATGTCCATAGCCATCTTTGCATAAAGAGTCTCAGAACAAGTCATAGTAAAGTTTAAGATAAGTAGAGCTTAAAAATGAAGCCAAGTTCTATTTGCTTAGCAGAAAAGAACAGAAAACCCCTAGTTTTAAATTTTATTGGATTAGAAAACAATTTACATATTTGATCCAGGAAGCTTTTAGAGCCCTTTTAACATTAGACAAAAATGCTTAAAGAACTAAGTATAACAGATAAAGGTAGCCCAGTGCAATGTGCAGCACAGAAGATTTCTGCCGGAATTAAATGCTCAAAATGGAGAACAAATGGACCACAAGTGGCATACTGGCCTCATACTCTCCCATTGCATATTGTGTATGTCCTTCCAAATGACAATTTGGAATTAACAATTCACAATTTAAATAGGGCATATCTTGTATAAACATATTTAAATATTTTTCTTACAGCCATGAAAATGAGCTCATTGTTTCCTTCATCCTTACCTGTCTTAGCTGCCAGGAATAAGGAATTGCCATAATTTCCTTGCTTTCATTCTCTTTCCCCTGCCTGTAGGAAGAAAGTATTGTCACAGCAGTCACTGAGTGCCTATTAGACAATAAAGGGGAACTTTCTTGAGGGGTTTATTTGGTAGGCTGCAATCATTGCGTAGATAGTTTGAGAATAAGTAGCTAGAAGACACTTCAGGCTCTGTCAGGATTCCAGTTTCTTTCCTCTGGTTGTTTTCAGCTTTCTTCCAGTTTTACGCTGTCCCTGATGGGAAGGCAGCCTTGATTACCCGTGGTGCCCTGAGAAGCCTACTAACAGACTTAAATCAGGTAATGCCACTGCAGTGCTGTTACACAACAGATCTTGTAGGAGTATCCTAATCTAGGAGAAAAAAAACCATGGTTGATAAATTTTATGTTTGATTACATTATGGGACTGAAGTCAGTAGGGCACTCTGTGGACATAGAAGCTACCACGCAAAGTAGGTAAAATAATCAAATTCTGCAGCTTTTCTCAGTCAGAGTAACCACTCACATCAGTGCCTCTGTGCATTCATTTTGCCTGAGCTTACAGGTCCTGGGAACAGTTGCATACAGCTGTTGCTAAAGCGACTCCAAACCTCAGATGTCTGTACTCACTAGAATAGCTTGCAGTTGCAGAAAAATGCCTTAGCATACAGGTATTTCCAGCTGAACTGGCACTGAAAATGGGATCTGAAAATGACCCTTGAGGTTCAAACCCAGTGTCCTTCAGTATTCTAGTATGGCAACGTAGTATGTTGATCCATTTCAGTAAGTGAGCTGGAAGCAAATCATTGACACATACTGAACTATGAAATTGCATACTGATGGTATGAATATGAACAGGTTTTCTTCAGAACAGTATGTAAAATGGCATTTGTGTAGATGCTTCACCATCTGTGTGCTGTCACCATCTCAGCAGAGCATGATGGGAACAACTGGGTTTTATTGAGGTGTTTCTGAGCCTTTCCTCTTGATGCAGATCCCAGCCATTGTGGGAGAAAGCTGCACTCTGTCCTGTGTGGAAATTGCGACTCACAGCTGTTTCCATGGGGTGAGTGAAATTCTGATGTCCTGGGAAATTATTTTGAATGTTGCTGGTTGATTAAAATTGCAAGCCTATCACCATATAACATCGACCAGTATCTACTTTTAAGGGGCAGGCCTGTTTGTCAGTCTCACAGTACAGGAGGATTTATATCTATAGAAAAGATGCTCAGTAAGATACTACTGAAGACTCTTGCATTTATTCCAAAACCTTTGGAACCCAGTAACATCTTACATGAATGGAAAATCTATGCTAGCAGAGTCCAATATCAGAGTTTTTATTAGGAATTGTAGATGAGACACCAGTTCTTTTCAAGTAAATGGCTGAACTTGAGACGTGTATTTTTTCCAGGTTCTGAATTCAGCAATTGTTGAAGAAAAATTCCTGTCTTGGCTGAGATCGGAGCCTGCTGTTCTCCTGTGGCTCCCTACATGTTACAGATTATCAGCCACAGAAATGGTTTCTCACCAAGCTAGATGTAGAGTCTGCAAAATTTTCCCTATTACAGGCCTCAGGTGCGTCAGTAATTACTGTAGTCTATAGCATCCACATAAATAGTTCTTACCCTTGTTTGCATACTCTACAGGCTCTAACTGCTGTATTAAGCAGCAAACTTCAGACATAATCTAATTTAACAAGTAAGATAGGGAAACAGAGAACCATCACAGGCTATTGCTCAAGCCTGCATCCTGTTTCTCTTTAGTTCACTAGCACAGACATGATTATGGAGTCTTACTGAAGGTAAACTGGTAGTTCAGTGGTAAAGTCAATTAACCCATGTATCTCATTTCTTAGTTCTTTGTCCCATAATCAGGTGTATTAACTGGCTAGTTAAGTTATCCATCTTAGAATCTTATTCATGTAAGTAATCGTATAAAATGGCCTAATGGTATAACAAGAACACTATCCATTACCTACTGACCAGAATGCTCAGAAAAGCATTTTACTATTACTCTCTTCTCACTAATAGTAAGCTTGCAGGTTTAGTTTTTTGCATTTTTAGTTTTTTGCAAAGTTGCAAATCCTACATCAATAATGTAGTGATCTTACAATTCCATGAGAGCAGCAAATAGAGATAAGCTGATGCGT
Source organism: Pygoscelis adeliae (assembly GCF_000699105.1). Classification (NCBI taxonomy): domain Eukaryota; kingdom Metazoa; phylum Chordata; class Aves; order Sphenisciformes; family Spheniscidae; genus Pygoscelis; species Pygoscelis adeliae. The sequence continues at coordinate 4,036,858 of NW_008824035.1, forward strand.
AAGAAGCATATGAAGATGTAACTGCATTCTCAAAAATGAAGAGACTAGAACAACTGTTTCTTCCTTGGACTGAATTTTGATGCAGCAAATAAATAATACCAAAATCATTAGTGGGCTCTGGAGAATAGTCCACTGTCATTTGGACAAAATAACTCTTGCATTCAGAGAATGCTGAGGAAAGTCATTATTCTAACAAAGGTGCTTCTCTGCATTTCAGAACCCAGGGATCTGGATTTCCTGTAATCAAGCTCACTTATATCAAGTCCTTACTTGTGGGGAAGTAACTTAATCCTTCTGTTTTCCCTCACAGGTATCGCTGTCTGAAGTGTCTCAATTTTGACCTTTGCCAAGTCTGCTTTTTCACTGGCCGTCTCAGCAAACCACATAAGAGGTCACATCCTGTTGTGGAACACTGTCTGCAGGTGGAGTCCCATTGTACTGATTCATTTCCCTGTTCAGGTTCTTCATGTAGGCAAATAGGCAGTAGACTCTTGAACTACACTGATTATGAAATTATGTGTGCATTAGCCGTAATGGCCATGACATATTAGCATTATTAATCTGGGAACAAAGTGTCAGGGAAAGGAAAAAAAGGGGCTTCTAACTTTAGAAGGAGTGTTCTAAAATAACTGAATAGAGCCATGAAATGTCATAGTGCAAGTCCTCTTCCCAAGGAGCTTTATGGCAAGTTTGCCATTTGCAGATTGTCCTTAAACCTGTAGAAAGGGCCCTCAGTGTGTCCCAGTGCTCCTTCCTCCCAGTCCCAATGCGGACTCATTCAGAAATTAATACATCCTAAAATTGTACAAACTCCTGCATGAAATTTCCTTTATTCCAGAGCTTTTCCACTTTATTGTAAACCTTTTGGACTCATTTGTCTCTGTCAGTTAGGGATGCAGCACAAAGAGGCAGCATGGGCCCAACTAAGCTCACCTACTTGGGCTCCATTACAGGGGCAACTTGTGCTTTCATCACAATAGTGGTGAAGTTCAACACTGGGAATTTCTGTTTGGAAGATGAGCTTCTCCTTTGAGCAGGAGATTCTAGGCCTTGCACACAGCAGCGGACAGGTTTTTTTTGTGGATCTATATAACAGTATCTTCTTCTGTTCAGGTAAATGAGCTGAAAAGCACCCATGAAAGTTTCCCTAGTAAGCTGTACTTCATGGTCTCCTTCCTGAAACCCTGCATTAACATGAAAGATATCTGGGTAGCCAGTGTCTGTGCCAAAACTAAAGAATGTTAGTTAGACTGCTCTTGCACTCACCCTTTGTCTGGGGGAACATTAAACTGTAGCCACTTCATTGTTCTCTTTCTGAAAACCAAACCCTATTCTAGCACTGTGAGAAACTATATCTGGATGCTCAATATCTGCATTAAAAATAACAGATAGGTGTTCATTCCTCCAAATATTCTTCCACATCCTCCATCTGTGAGAAAGTAGGAGAATCAAATGGCAACTGATCTCCTCATGTAGAGATTTCTAACAGAGACATTAAAATCAGTGTGAATGGAGAATGAATGGGAGTGTGTGGATGTGGAAGCACCAGAAGGAAGGGCAGGAGGGATATAACAAGGCAGGAGATGATGCAACCTAGATTAGCTGGTCAGCAAGATCACAGCACTTCCACACGCAGCTTTTCAGGACAACAAAATCAGGAAAACAAAAGGTAGCGTGAAACAAAGGACAAACTGCCATTTGAAGACGCCATCGCAAGGCATGATGGTGTGAAGGTAAAGAACAAGACCTATACCTATAAGACACCCAAATAAGGAGACAAAAGATCACAACCACTGCCAGCTCCTAAAGGAGCTAAAGGCACATCCAAAAACCAGCATATGGTCACACTAGGAGGAACCCAGGAGGCTTAAGGAGAACTGGCATCTCTTTTCCTCCATGTCACTGTAAGTCATCATGGCCATACCATGTGTATACATACACCTTGGTGTGTGAATGCTGGAAAGGCTACTTTGACACACATATGTTAGTGCTTGTGAGTGAGTGAGTGTGAGTGAGTGAAATCAGTTTTGTCTTAAAACGAAGTCCCCTTCCTCTCCTATACTGTCTGACATTGAACTTTCCCACATTGTTGCTGCAGTATTGCAACTGGATCACTGAACTTATGTTTCCTTTATGAAGCCCTACTCTAACACTAACCCTGTAAATATTACTTTCGTGGCCAAAGTCTATACCAAAATTAAAAATTTAAGCTACTCACTATGACAGAAACCATTTTTATACCCTTTGTGTGGGACATAAAAGAATCAGTAGTAAGCCACTTTTCCCATACCTTCCACTCTCAGCAGATGCTCTCCTTGGCTGGGTAAGTTTTCACATTGTCTTTATCAAGGAGTGGGCTGCTGAGTGGGGATTTGAAATATCAGCACTTGTTTTCCTTACCGCGCTGACACCTTGTGGTAACGTTATTACCATGTTGAGAAATGACTAGGAGGCATGCTGTATGTCTTCTTTGTGTTTTCCTGTTCAGTTTGTCAGGGCTTACCCCATGTTCTGCAGCAGTCACTTCCTGGGGCAGAATTGGTTAGTGTCCTTCTATAACTTCCTTCTCCAAGTGGTAGAGGAGCCAACGAGGAGAGGTGCTATGCTGGACCTTGTTCTCACCAACAGGGAGGGGCTGGTGGGGAATGTGAAGCTCAAGGGCAGCCTGGGCTGCAGGGGCCACAGAATGGTGGAGTTCAAGATCCTTAGGGCACCGAGGAGGAGGGCGCACAGCAAGCTCATGACCCTGGACTTCAGGAGAGCAGACTTTGGCCTCTTCAGGGATCTGCTTGGTAGAGTGCCATGGGACAAAGCCCTGGAGGGAAGAGGGGCCCAAGAAAGCTGGGTAACAGTCAAGGATCACCTCCTTCAAGCTCAGGAGCAATGCATCCCAACAAAGAGGAAGTCAGGCAAAAACGCCAGGAGGCCTGCATGGATGAACAAGGAGCTCCGGGACAAACTCCAACACAAAAAAGGAAGCCTACAGAGGGTGGAAGCAAGGACAGGTAGCCTGGGAGGAATACAGAGAAATTGTCCGAGCAGCCAGGGATCAGGTTAGGAAAGCTCAAGGGCAACAAGAAAAGATTCTATAGGTACGTCGGGGATAAAAGGAAGACAAGGGAAAATGTGGGCTCTCTCTGAAATGAAACGGGAGACCTGGTTACCCGGGACACAGAGAAGATGGAGGTATTCAATGACTTTTTTGCCTCGGTCTTCACTGGCAAGTGCTAAGCAGCGTTCCCTCTATGGCACTATCTTAACCGAAGACACAGGCACTCATCCTCCCTTGGCACCTAGCACCCTGCTGCTCCATAGTGCTGCATTCAGAGTGGCATGAAGGAAATGAGCCAGGACTGTCTGCACGAAAGCAGCTCGTCCTCCAGCCCTGCAAGCCTCTTTCAGCCCTCATTTAATCCACACACGATGAGGCAGGAGGTGACAAAGCCAACCGTGAGTCAACGCAGGGCAGCTGAGACACAGCTGTGACCATGCAGGGCCAGGCAGCACTGGGAGCACCAGGTGTGAGTGAGCCCATGGACCCCGCTCCCAGGAACAGGTGCTGGTTTTGCTGGAGTGGGGCTGCCATCTCCCAGCACTGTCGGCTACTGGGCACAGCTGCGGGTACAGAGTTTTGGGAGCAGTGCTTGCTCTAGGGAGGTGTGAAGTCTTTGCATGCTTTGGCTGTGAGGAGGAGAGTTAGAGATGCATGGGTATCTGAAATACCCTCTGTATCAACATCACGACACAAACTCGCAGTTACTAAGCCAGATCCACCATATTACAGTCGAGTTACTGCTAATCACAGAGCTGTAACATCCCACAGCAAGTACACAGTGTATGTGTCCTGAATTACTAATAGTGGTAGCACCCAAATATTAAAATGCATTTTGACGGCACATTTAGTGATTCAATCTGCAAACTACTCAAGAGAAGGAGTGCTGACTGACACAGCATAAACATATTTGTCTGGCAATAGTTGTACATCTGATTGTAAAGGTTTAATAGTCAGATGTTTTGCTTTATTGCTAGGAAAGGGCAAGCTACTTGGAGCATGTTTCTCGTTGTAAGTGATTATGAGAGGTGTACATTGAATGCATGTCATATTATTTGTAAAATATAAAGTGAAAACTCTGGAATTCAAGGCAAAGGCTGTGGTGCATTAACCACCTCCAACATAAGCCCTGCAGTGCTGTGACACAGACAAGATCTTTCCAGTTCAAGTCAGTGATGGCCAGCTCAACAAGCCAGGGAGGCTTACACCTCCGGGTAATGCTGGGCAATGCAGAAACACATTGTGGGCTTCACCTCAAATACAAAAGCAGATTTTTATAAAATCAGGAGAATTACCTCACATCCCAAGGAGCGGGCCATGTTTTAGCTGATGTGAAATGGCAGGGTCAGGACCACATCCAGGGCTTGGTGCCACAGAGCAGGGGACATGATGGCTGCGGGGGAGCCCCCATCTCTTCCAGCACTGCTGCAGGTCCTGCTGGCCCTGGGAGCACGGGCTGCTTTGCAGCAGACCCGCATGCAGATCCTGACCTCTACCAGCCACTCACCAGAGGCAGCGAGAAGGACCAAGTTGGAGCTCCCATGACTCTTGACGGCAGCACCCAAGCCAGGACACGTGTTAAGCTCTGCTGGTAAACCAACCCCATGATCAAGGTTAGGTTGGATGGGGCTCTGAGCAACCTGATCTAGTTGAAGACGTCCTGGAGCATTGCAGGGGGGTTGGACTAGATGACCTTTAGAGGTCCCCTCCAACCCAAACTATTCTATGATTCTATGATTCTATGATAATACAGCTACTGAGCTTAGTTGTTGTGCCTGAGCTTGACACTGCTGTGACAAATGGAAGTGTGGTTTTTAGCGTATTGTACGAGAGGAGGACATGAGGCACAGAAGGCTGTATCTATTAACACTTCATGCAAGTATAAAAATACTTCTTCCCATTGATCAAGAGGGAACTTAGATACTAGTCGGGCAGAATTAGCGTTGTGACTGTGAGCTTAATCATTGTAAGTGCCAAAATCCTGTGTTAGGCATTTCCAGGCTGCCTGAGTTTGGCCCAGGCAGAGTGTTTTGCTTACCTAACGGAATTGGAGCTACTCTTGCCCATGGTCCTGCATCATCACCCACCTCAGCTCCCCTTCTAGGGCTCAGACAGCAGCCATGAGCCTCTTCAATTGTTGAACAGGTGGACCTTTGCTTTTTTATGTCCTGCCTTTGCCTTGGACTGTGTCTACTTCTGGGCAGCACCTGTTTGAAAATTCACTCCCTTCTTTATTATCCCTCATTCCAATAGATGTCAGCAAAGGCGAACGCAAAGCACTTTTTCCGCACCATCAGGAACAACCTCTTTCAAGAGCGCTGCAGAAGAAAGGAGGCTCAGAGAAGGAGGGCTCTGGAGATAGTGGAGGAGAGGCACTTCCCTACTCACAAAAAGACTTTGTGAGTTTCTGTTTCCGATGAGTTTATAATCTCTGAATAATATGCCAGGCTGTGGGATATTGCTTGATTATGTCCTTTGAGTGATTTTGTTATGACAGACACCATGTCATGATTTTTCCATTAAAAAGGGAAAGCGTAAATGGGAAGTTGCTGTACATTGTTCTGTAGCTTAACCATGATTACTATGCTGACAACCTAATGACCAGTTGTCTTATAAAATATAACATGCTTATGTCTTCCTTCCCTCCCTCCTTATGTCATCTCTTTCTCTCCATGCCATTTCTTATGCTCAGTCTAGGGTCAAGCATTGCAAATATTTAGTACCTGTCACAATTGCATGGGTTTTTAAGCACCTCCTCTGTGACAAATTCTTTGGAAATTAACTGCAAATACTTTCTGCATGTGACCCACAGTGCGTTCACTGACAGTCATTCTACTCAAGTCTCACTGAATTGCAGTCCTGTGGGATTACTCACAATAGTGAGTAGCTGATCTCACCGTTCCAGTTCTTCCAGATCAGTTCTGTTTTGTGTCCTTTTAGTTAACATATAAATTCATTACTGTATTTCCACTGATCACAGTGGTTAATAATGAGCATTGGAGGTCGTGTTGTGATTTTTCCCTATAGTTTCTCCTTCCTTGCTCTGAGATTTTGGTTGATGTTTAGTTGTAGAAACTGAAGGGAATGATTATACGAGATAGGCACTACAAACATACAAAGGGTAAGATTTCTTTCTAGTTGTATAAAGACCTAGCAACTCTCTTGCATCTCATCTGTGTTCTCCAAATGAGGCTTCAGTGAGACTGAAATAGGGAAAAAATGGTCACTCCTCTCTAAAAGAATTAATTTCATCCTTGCGCGAAGGAGGAGAAAAATCACTTTCTAAAACTTGATTGTGCTACACTGCTAGGTAAGTATATTGCTGTTAGAAACCAATTTTTTATATACAATAAGACCAAGGATGATAGTTACAGTGATTGTTACAGTGTTTGTTTTTTAGAATGTGGTGAAATGCAAAACATTTTCCATTGCTAATATTTCCCCACTTGTACTCAGCAACAAAAAATATTTCTTCATTTTGAATGTCTTTTAATCCTTTTGTGAGCAATCAAGATTTCTCTGTAATTCTGTGGGATTTTGCTTACCTAATGCTTGGGTAGGAATGAGAGAAAGAAGAATTTGGGGTTGCCGTTACAGGTGTCACTGTGAGGCTGATAGATATCTGGGCTTTTTCTAGCATAGAATGGACTGAACAACAGGATATCTGGCCCTTTGCTATCTTTTTGTAGTTGCTATCTTTTTGTAGTTTAATTTCCCAATATATTTAGCTCTTGGCTAAAGGGAGCAAAACAGAGAAGCAGCAAATTGCACTGATACTAAATGGGTGGAAAGAAGAACCTGTTGTTGAGATTCTGTTGAAAGAGTGGAATTTGTTTTCAGGAATTTCATTCTTTCAGCCAAAATATGCAAGCAGCCATAGCTAAACCATACTTCTTGCTTAGTCAATAGCACAGCTGTCTGTCTACTTACAGTACATTAGTTTTATTTTGATCTTTCTGGGTACCAAAACCATTTAAGGCTTGATCCTTTCTCTACTCATTATTTCTCTGTTGGTACACAGTTCCCCTGCAGAATTCAGTGCTTCACCACTACCTGGCCCTGAAAACCTGTCTTTCCCAGTGGACAAACCTGTCCTGGAGTCACCCAGGTTCATATCTGAAAACAGAACTGTAATGCAGAAAAGTGAGAATAACAGCAAGACACCAGAGCAAGGCAAGACAAAAGCTCAGGTAAGCAAAACATGGAGCTGTAATAGTGCTAAGGCTGTGAAGAAGACCTACCAAGTTAACTATCTAATCGCCTTCCAATTACCAATGAAAAAGAAATGTAATGGGCAGCTTCACCTTTCTGTTATTTTCTCACTTCTGGAAAAAAATGTGGAATCTGAAAACTTAGTGAAGCTTGAATTTGATACCCTCCCAAGATTAGTGACTAACTCCTTGACTTCCATGACCTTCAGAAGCATTTGTAAGAATATTTGCTCTGTTCCTTTTTTTTTTTTTTTGAGTTGTCTTAGAGTAGCACATTAAAGACCAGCTAAGAGTGGAGTCCTCTTTCTATTCTGACAGTAAAAAATGCCATCATGTCCTCCTACTGCAAGCAAATGTCAAGGAAGGATGCCTTAATTCTTATTAGGCTCAGGCCATTTTTGTCACCATGGCAATAGCAAGAGGACAGAATGGGCCTGTCTTAAGGATAAACCCAGAGTGGTGTCCACTCCAACTAAAATAGCTCATGCATAAAAGCTCTCCACTAATCCATTTCCAGGTTCCCTGCATAGAAACAATGCTAGAGGAGTGGGTAGGACAGTGTAAATAAAAATAAGTACATAGCAGTTTTTTGTTTCTATATTTATTTGAGAGGTTGGTAGCTCTGCACATACTCAGAATATAGGGAACACTGGGTTGTGTTCAAACCAGTTTGTGTCATCCACTCATCTTGCTCTTCCCAGAAGCCAAGGGTGCAGTAACTGAGAACTAGCCTGTGCGTGTCAGGTCACTCCTTTGGCTGCTACTCCTGTGTTGCATTTTGGAAGACCTGTCTTTTAGGACTCTACTGCCCAGCTCGAGGTATGGTGCCAGCCAGCACATATCTGCAGGAGAAGTTGTGGGCAGACAGTGCTTAAGCATATAATTTTGATGGCTGGTATTTGTCGTTTTAGAAGACAGCGAGATGGGACTTGCATCCCTGTAGTGGGATTCTGTCACATGTTCATTTTCTCTCTGGGCTGAGAATTCTTTCTGAGCAGTTTTATACTGATTTCCAACATCTTATAGCACAGATTATTTCAATATTGCTTAAAAAGGTGCAGACTGTAAGTCCAGTGATAGCTTTTAATAGAATCCATGAGCTTGGAGGTCCTGGGGACCCAGCTCTTAGTCTCGTAATTTCCTGGTAGCCCTGATTCCAGCCCAGCTGATACCATGCCTCTAAAGCAGCTTACCTGGAAAGTGTTTGTCTCCCTGACTTCTGGACTACTGTTCCCTGCATGGCCCAGAGACTGCTACTTCCATTCGAAGACCAGGAGTTTTTCTTCTGTCTTCTACATCCAGCCTGTCTCCCTCTACCTCCTTGTCCCAAAGCAGTTGTGTGACTTGGGAGAGACTGTTCCCAAATCAGAATACTCCATTTTGCAGAAATTCCAGGGAATGAGGTTTTTGTTGTAATTTAAAACAAAACAAATTCTCATACACTTAGAATTTGTCATAGGACAAAGAATTTGTTCTATAGAGTAAATTTTCCAGTCCTTTCTAATAGCCATTAGAAATACTTTAATGCATCAGCTGATTGCAACCAGTTAAATTAAAAAAGTTAACCAGTAAATCTGTAAAGCAGACCAAATGCCAAATTTGCCATGCCCTCTTATAGAAACTTTGCACAGAAAATGAAATGTTATTGCTGATAAAGTTATGAACAGATACTTTTCTCTTTTTTATTGAAGGCAGTAGCCTCTTTTGAAGCAGATGTGTTAAAAATGCATGAATCCATCAAAAGCATTCACAATGAGAGCAGGTAGGTAAATGGAGTAGTACAACGACTGAAGACTGGCGGGTGATGCTGCTCCAGCGAAGAGCTGGGAGACAAATGATCTTTCCATACTTTAAAGATTTTGAGATTTAAAAACCAAAATCCTATCAAATGGGGATGAATGATAAAAAATCAGCAACAAAAATTGTAAATGGAGATCACTGGAGAAACAATTTCTGGCAAAGCAAAACATTTTGTTTCGCTTTCATCAGCATTTCTGCAATTGTTAGTTTACATTTCTAAAAGTCATTTTTAAAGGAAAAAATGTTCATTCACATAAAAATATCAGAATAGCATACTTTTTCAAATTTTTCTCTGAATAAGGCTTAATCAAAACAAATTTCATAATTCACATGAAGTTCTTAAATCAAGGTAGGATATCTTTCTAAAAAATACGCTGTAAGTCGAATAGAGACTACAGGCTTAATATAGTAAGTATTGGTAAAATTCCATGACTTGGATTATCACAGAAGTCCCATCTGATATTCAAACCTTTGACACAATAAAATATTAATTCCTAAACTACAGATTTCTTGGGTGGTTTGTTTGGTTGCGGCAGGTGTTGGTGTATGGGCAACCATGCTTACCTTTTTCTTTCACTTCTGCTTTCCCCTCCTTCATTTTTGTAGTTATATATGAATGTGCTGTAGATATAATCATGTCTGCGGCCACCGAAACCAATGGAATTACAGCAAAGCGTAGAATTTGTTCCTGAATCTACTCTCTTTATTTCCTTCAGGTTGTTCAGTTCCCTCTGTTCCTGTTTTGTTTCATTCTAATAAGTCAATGTACAATTGCTGCTCCAAATTCACACAAGGGCACTCCAAGACTAGAGCAAAGCAATTGCAGTTTCATTGTAAGTCTGTGTCCTCACATGGGAAAATAAAGAGATACGGCAAAGATCTTCAGCTTTCGTTTAGATTAGCAATAGTTGAGAGGATATCTGGGAAGCCTACTCCTGAAATACTGCATGACCATCTGACCCAGAGCTTATCATATAACTGGGTGAATGAATCACATCACTCACGGGAAGCTCTTTGTTCTTATTTGTGGACCAACTTCCAGCATTTATGTGCCTGTTCACAGAACTGGGCTCTGAGTTAGTTAAGGTAGTCAGCATTTTACAGTAAAGACCTCTTAAATGCTGTTATAAGGGACCACTGTAATTTTGATTTTAAATGGTCTGACTCGCTGTCCCATTCAGACAAATCTTGCATAATTCCAGTGAAACTGATGGGGCTCTTCTCTGTGAGCCAATGCATACCCAAAAGAAAGTGAATCAGATGAACTTGTGGATGTAACTAAGCAAGGGAGATAACTATTTCAGCTGTGTGATATGAAGCAGTTAGTTTATTACTGTAGTGTTAACAAGCTTTTCTGTCTGTCTCCACCTCAGCGGTGGGAAAGACAAAACTGTATTTCTACCCTGACTTCTTAGAGAAATCCCAGCTCTAGAACAGAGGTATGGGTGGTGTTTTTGTCATACTGTGCTCTGAGTAGGTAATTTCTAAATCTTCTCTGGTGTGCGCGGGAGGGTGGCACTTCTCATTGCAAAAATCACAGTATCTTTTCAAGGACAAGTGGCCTGTGCAGAAACTATTGGTATCGTCAAACAAGCTGCACAGAATACCAGGAGCAAGAAGGAATTCAGTCAAAGGGGTAGAGGCTGCTTTTACTCCTTTGGTGCCCAGGGGGAAATGATGGGAATCTTTTGCAGGTCAGGGAGTCACCATAAGTAGCTTGCTTCTAGAGAGAGGGACTGCTATAATGTCTCTTCTGTTGCAGCCACCCTTCTGGAAAAGGTAAAACCCCAAGGTGCAAGGCTCAGTTCTGGCCACAGTTTGACTCAGCTCGCATCTTTCCTCATCTAGAACACTCCTGTTCTTACTAATTCCATGGATACAACCCAGTCCCTGAAACACTGGCCTCTAACCCCAAAGCTGACAAAAATTCCCTGAGCTGACGAAGACGAGAAAGTTTGTGCTACAGTGCTTGCTCTTTTCCATGACTGCATATATTTATGTGTGATCTAGCAAAATTCCCACCCTCCTGTGTCCCTGGCAGGTACATGAAGAAACAGTTCAACAAATGGAAGGACAAAATGCAATTTCTTCACAACCGCCAGGAAGACAAAAGCTGCAAAATAGAGGCAAAGCTCCAAAGCCTGAGGGCGAGCCATGAAAACCTGCAAATGAAGCTGCAGCAAATGAAGCAAGAAGTAAAGGTATAGTGATAAATATATCAAGAATCTTCACAGCTATGGGCAATTATTGAACACTAACTACTCCTTTTCCTGCAGACTAGCACTCTTGATACTATTTTGTGCACCTTCTGCTTGTCTGTTCAGTCATCTTACGTTCTTGTCTTCAGAGAAAGCAGATAGGCTCTTTGCAGCAGGGATTTTCTTGTCATTCTGTATATATTTAGCATCTAGCACAGATATCCATGTCTGGGATGTTTAGATACTACTGCGATGAAAATAATGAGAGGGTATTCCAATAAGAGCGAGAAAATGGTTTCCAACAGAAGTGTCAGATACCTCATTGCAGTCTTTTCTTTAGAGAAGAATCCTGTGTTGGCACTGAATAAATAAAATACTCTTTTGTCATTCCTAATTGCTGTCTTGTACTAGGATGTAATACAGACCTCTTACAGAAAATATTTTCTTTCTTTTCAATTGTATTGACTCTTGTTCATTTAAAATATCTCTGAGGTTCTAAAAAGGCCCTTATTTCACAGGGAATGCATGCATATTTGCCACCTACAGCATTTTTGTAGCATTTTTCTGCAATGCTGTTTTTCGAGTGTTTTTCAGGGGTGGTCAAACATAGAGAAAAGCCAGACACATCTGCAGTGCACACTTGGTCAGCTTTATATCACTTGCACATGAGGTCCAGTGTGACCTGGCATGGCATACCATCCTGTGTGTGTGCTGTGACACTGGCCTGTCCACAACATGCAGGACTGGCTGCACACACACAGTTAAGTGTCCAGCGCATGCACAGTCAGCTCAGTGCATCCCAGTTACAATAGAAAATTCCAAGTACAATTTTGGCACTGACAACTGACCTAGTTTTGGAATTTCAAATGTTAACAGGTGTGAGGTGTTTGATATGTGTTTAATATACACATATATTTTTCCCTTAGTTTAATTCTTTTAGAACAATTTTTCTGCAGATTTACTCTTGGAACATTATTATTCCCACTTTTCAATGGCATTAAAGCGTATAATTTCTTCAGATTGGAATTGTGGAAAAAATGGCCACATAGATTTGTCCAAACTTAAACACAAAGTTTTATTTTATTGCAGAAAAATATTTTATTTGTGAAAATAATTGGTTTAGTTCACCAGAAATTAAAGAAAAATAAAATTATTCTGACCCAAAATTATTTTTCTACTTACTTTAGTACTACCAGAAAACCAAAATATCAATATTTTTCACAATGTAGTTTCTGTGTTTTGTCTATTGTAGACAATGTTATCAGAGCATCCTTTTGCACAGTGTCAGAATATGATGCCAAGAAATCCATACGTCCTGCTGGAAAAGAGAAAGCAGGGTGGATTAAATCCTGCCCAAATAAGGCCTACTTCCAGAACACATGCAGACTGGAGATCTTTGAATACCCCCAACTCTGCAAATAGAATGCAGCTTTTACAGACACCTGAGGTTCCCGCTGCAGTGGACTTTATGTTCTCAGAAGACCCACTGGTGTCAGTGTCCCTGCAGAGGGACAGACCTTTTATGGGACAGTATAAAAAAGCAAAAGAGAATCAAACATACCTGCCTGAATTGACAGAAAACTCCCTCAGTGGCACCATGAGGAATACAGTTCTGACTCCCACTGCAGTGCAGATACCACCTGATGAGAAGGAAGTCAGTGAGGAAGTGGAACTGCAGCAGCTGGTGATGAAACTGAAGGATACATTGTCTCTCCAAGCCCAGCCAGGTATAAGTTCTTTCTCCCAGTTATCTTGACACTGTCTTGTCACTTTCATCCAGTTTACTCTCTAATATTGTTCATAATCATTTAACCCTCAGAGGAAACTCAGAATCTTGCCTTTGCCATTGTAGTACTCCAGCTCTATACTGTAAGGTAGAACATATTCCTGTAAGGTGGAATATAGCCCCTAATGTTGGACTAATTTGAAAGAGGATGAGTCAAAGCACGTAAGAGGAAATCAGTCTCAGCAGTCAATTAAGGAGCAAACTTATACTGGTGAGGGCACTGGAGGTCTTTTCTGTTGCCACTTCTGTGATACTGTAACTATGACTCTAGTCCCAGGCAGACTTCCAGTGGTACAAAATCCCTTTGTAATCAGTGGTCTTACACAGCAGAGCTTTGTTCAACCCTCAGGATGCCTCACTTTTGATAATGAGGATGTAATGAGGAGAGTGACGGGAAAAGCTGCTGTTTCTACAGAGTTCTCTTAAATTAGAGATTTATAAACAGTTTTTCAGGGCTCTGGCAGCATCCAAATGCTCTGAAAGGCTTAAAATCTGTTCTACTTTTCAGCTCAACAGTCTGCTTTGCAGCAGGAGTTCTTCTCTACAGCTGAACATGTTTGCAGATGCTTTTCTGACCTCATCAACCAAGTAACTTCACCAGCTTGTAAATGATGGAAACTACCATTCACCTTACAGCTTCACGGAACTATTGAAGGTAATGGATGCTACGTCAGACTCTTTAAAGTGTCTCAGATGTTGCATTGTAAGAACCCAGCATAACAGATCGCTGCATTTGCTGACTTCACCAGGAACCATAAATAGTGTTAGAGAATGATGTTCCTTTTCTATTGGTGGTTTCCAGCTCCTGTGCAGTAGGTGTTGGCCCAGCTGATAAAAATCAGCATGTCTTCTTTAATGTTACACTGGCTTTCACAATTCTCCTGCCCTGTCCTCTCTTCTTACTGCTATGTAACCAGTAATGGCTTGTGTTTCAGGAACATTTATTTTTTATATGACAGTTGGCTTGAGTCAACTGGCTTCAGTGATGTATTTTGTATCACATCATTGTTTCTTAGACTAAAGGAAGGAATAAGTTCTTAACTGTCAGACTTATCAATACTTGATATTTACATATTCATATTTTTCTAAACTACTGAATTCATATTTAAAGGAAAAGGTGCTCTGAATATTTAAAGGAATTTGATTGCTTTAGAAGAGCCTTTCCATTATTGATTAACTTATATAGAATGGTTAATAAGAATGTAATGTTTAGTATAGAATGGTTAATAAGAATGTAGTTTTACCTGCAGCATCTAAAATGTGAGAAAAGTAATTTTTTCCTTAGTTACTAGTACTTTGTATTTGATGGAACATATCTAAAACTTCTAGAGTATTAAAAACTGATCAAGCCTGTACACACACATACAGGCATATATATGCATGTAAGTAAACACATAAGCTGCACCGAAGTTTGTAAACAGATAGATGATTGGCTGTAGGTAGCAGGTTGTACTTGCTGAAGTTGATTACAAAGCATCTATTAGGCGTCAGCAGGGAAACAGGCTGGGATTTGAAGAGAAAGGACAATACCACACAAAAGAAACATTGCATACTGCTTTGATCCATTCATACTGCAGTCTAGCTTATTTTCTTATAATGATGGGTGAGTGAAGGCCTTAGAAAGAGTTTAGATCATTCTTAGAAGAAAAATAATAGATGCTCACTGCTTTCCTTTCGTTGCTTCTTGTTTGCTACATGTTTCTTACAGCAGTGCAACTTGGTGAGATACATTGGTATAGTCTGTGATGATAGTGCCATCAAATGCGTATTGTTTTAGTGACAGCAGTTCTGAAGGTTGAGATAATGGGTTAAGATACGGCATGTTAATGATTTGCATGTTATTATCAGATCTTGTACTTCTTTGGATTGTTAACTATTTGTTGAGTGACAACATGAACTAATGGCAAATCTACCAAGTGTGATTCCTCAGCAGTGCAAATGATTGTCCATTTCTCTCTCTTTAGTTGATTCCATGGTCAAGTTACTTCCTTGGAATTGTGCTGTATCTCTTGTTGATGACAGCAACAAGGAAAACGTTTTTTTCTGATAATGCACAGAAGTATTTTAAAGATCTGAGAAATGGAAATGATTCAGTACCACTTCAGAAAGAAAAATTATAGATTCAGCCACTTACTATCGCTGTTCTGCAGGAGGTACATAAAAAATAGTGAATGAGTATGTGCATGTGGGCTCAAAACCAGCTATGGTTCAAGAAAATTTGCATACTTTTAAGGATTTTAGTTGAATCACTGGAACTATACCAGCTTTTCAAGAGGGAAAACACTCCTAGTTTTTACAGGAATTTTTCTGTGATTGCTAAGAAAATAAATTTGGTTTGGGTGAAAACAAAGTATTTTTGGAAGCCTTGGGAGAAAAGCCAGGTAAATTACATATTCTGAAGCTTTGTTTCATGTGTAATCAAACAGGGTTTAGGCTGATGTGATTGAAAAGGCCAATGAAAAGTGTAGTGCTTAAGAAAAGCTGCTCAGCAGAATGCTTAGTTTTCCACGCAGATTTTCCAGGTCTTGTATTTTTCAGAATGAATTATAATCACCAAGATAAAGGGACTGTCTGACTCATTAAAATGGCTAGAAATCTTGTTTTCTGTTTGTAGCACCTCAGACACCTTCTTGAAAGACCTTACACTGTAGTAGTGATAGTAATGAACATTCCCGGTTCTTTCTGCTAGTTTTGGTCACAGGAGGCTTTAATTACACATACTCCAAACACTCAAGAATTACAGCAACAAATAATGGTATGCAGCTGGAAGCCAAGAAGCAGTTTGTCTCTAGGAAAGGAAGGGTGAAAAGTAAAGAAACTGATTGAGGGAGGAGGACCCCAGAAAACAAATATGATGAGGTCACTAGAAAGTGGATACACCCATATTATCACATAAACAGAATATAGTGTGAGATAGAGCTTAGTCGCTTTTGCAATATACGAGTGCCAAGAGATACAAGCAACAATCCAAGGAACTTAACTGTTGAGTATGGGAAGATATCCATCAGCTTCTGACGAGGCTTTAAATCTCCTTCAGAGTGGGTGCATCTGAATTAAAATTGGTTGGAAACAGTGACAGCCGACAAATACTGGTTTGGTCTGATGCAACATAGAACAGGGCTGGAGCACAAATTCTTATAAATAGATATTCCTGAACCACCATGAACTCTTACTTCATGGCAGCATGTAAAAACTCAAGGAAGCGTTTTCCCATGCTAAGAAGCAGTTGTTTAGCTGCCAGGTCCCTGTAAGATGAAAGGGACAAAATCCCAAGGCCTTTATTTTGTTGTTACTCACTTCAGCTGACAATGAAGCCACCTCAGTCAGACATGTTCATTCCATCTGTCTTCTGACACACGCAGACTGAGAAACAGTAAGCCAGGAACAGTATCTGCAAAAATAATCCTAGCTCACCCCAAGATCTGCCATGAAGTTTACAGGGGAGAGTAGTAGGAGGCAATATCCTGTCTTTAACCACAGGGACGTTTTGAATTATTCCTGTAGAGCAAATCTGCTTGTATCTCATACTCACAGCACTTGCTGCTTCTTAACACAGCCACCCTACAAGGACCCAATTTATAGTGAGTGAATCAATAGCAAATGTCAGCATCATTTGATTGTGTTTTCATGCCAAATCGTTGAGACCTGGATAAAAGCAAGCAAGACCTAAGTTATAAAATAGAATTGAGCTCCGAGACCTTCAGGGAGAAGAAATTGCCTAAGGTAGGAGTTCCTTTAGGAACTTTATCACTTGCAGGTTTACATGTAATTGATTGTATTCCCTTTTTTATTTCAGCACAATTAATAACACAGATTATTGTCTCCTTTATATCAGCAGTTTCCAAATGTTCTCCATAGTGTGACCTATGCTGGGGATTCATCTATTTTCTCAGTATACTAATACTCCACATACTAATACTAATACTCCACATACTAATACTTTCCTGCCCATTTCCTCAAAGGCCAAATGATGCTACAGCCTGTTAATTAAGAAACTTGCTGAAGCAGAGAAGTATTGTGAATTTGTTTAAGCTAGACATCAGCTTGGCCCATAGTGGTATTTCACCATTTCTGTTGCTATCTGAAGGGAGGAAGAAAGCTGTCAGCAGCCCTTTCCTAGGGGATCCTGTTGTTACAGGCGGGACATATCTAAAGTCGAAACACTAGCCTGCCTCTTCCCAAAGGGCCCTGTGGAAGAGCATCTAAGATAAACGTACCCGTTCAGATAATCTGTCTGATTTTACATTTTCTACATTTGGGAACAGGTTACATCTGGTCTACTACACTACCAATCCTACTTGGCTGAGGCATCCAGCCCTTAACACAGTCTTTGTCAGTTGCTGGTCTTAATAGCTGTAGGGACCGTGGGTGAAGACTGTGTCTCTTACGTTAATACAAAGCTGTGCACAATGGGGCTTTTAGATATATTAATATAATTTAGATAATTAACAACAGTAGTACAGGAGTGAGCCGATCTGTTGTAAAGATGCTCTTGTCTCCCTCCTGCATTGTAGCAGAGCACTCTCATAGGCTGTGGCTGCAGGCAGAGGCAGCTGGGGGGCTGTTGCTGAGTACACTAAACTGTGTGTTCCTATGTTCATCCTGCTTTAGTGTTCCCTCCCCTCTTGAACACTTAAATGGTTTGTTGCATGCTTAACTTTAAGCACAAATTCAGTGCCATTGAAGCTGATAGCCCTCTTACAGTTTTTTGTCCGCTTCCATAAGATCAGGATCTCACTCAATGGGACTATATTTACGCTTTATTTTCTTCAGGCCCAGTAACCATTTTAAGATTTCATTTACACATTTTGCTACTTGAACCTATTCCTGCAAGTTGATGAACACCCAGCAAATGACTTTTTCTTTGGGCATTTGAAGAAAAAAAAAAAAGCAACCAAATATTGCCACATGCTCAAGGAAAGAAACTTTGAATGAGCAACTAAATGTAGTTGCCCTGGAAAGCTGAATTTTGTAGTTGCATTCAGCCAGCCAGGCAATGGAAACGTTTCATCAAAGTATCAAATGTTACCTGCCCAAAGTTATGCTGCATTAGTTTAATATCAAATTGCCTATTAGGGTTATCAATAACAGTCAGAGGAAACTGATTTGTCTACAAAGAACTTGCAAACTAAAAAAGAAGCAAATTCAAGTTATGTGTGAGAATTCATTTGATTAAACACTTTAAATGAGAATGTGTAACATTAAGTGCCATTTTTTATAACTAAAAATTTAGGGAAAATACCATAAAATTATCATGTGAAAGCAAACAGAGGAGCTGGTAAAACCTGTTAACCCTTTTACTTTTGCTGGAAAACTGAAAACATTTTTGAAGGTATTTTTAATATAAAAATATGTACTACTGTTCTTTAGTAGGATGATGTCTTTCAGCAGTGGTTGCTTTGTACAAGTGTACAGCTATGCATAAAATAAAACATCACCATCTCGACTGTAATCCTGTCTTGGAGCCAGTGGAGATTTTTGGCAACTTCCTGCTCTGCTTGTCTATGTCTTATTGAAGGATCAGTTGTTTCCTCTTTTGGCACCCAGAAGACAATAGTTTGAATAGGTCACATGCACTATAAAGAGCCTGATGTACACACAGATTAGAGTAGGCAACTGCTTATAAATCATGCGGTTTATTAAGGAGACTGAATTCATAGGTAATTAAAAAAATCCACAAGTCCAAGTTAATCAGAGATACAGTGCTCATAGTTATAGGCCTTCTTCCACCGTGTAAATTAACATCGATGAGGATTAAAATGCAAAAATTAAAGAGAAGTAGTTAAAAAATATCTACAAATAGAGATCTTGGACTAAATGAGTCATTTCTTCTTTTTCCCTAGCTCTCCAATGATTCTTCCAAGTAATGTAGATCTATTCTTATGCATGTGGATACTTGTTAAATCTTCAAACGAGTCCTTCTTCTTCAGAACTGGTGACCTCTGAGTATGAGAAAATACTCCTGAAAAGTGACATGAAAATGCATATAAGTAATCAATTTCAAAACAGCAAAAAGCAGCTGAATACTCAGTTTCCCATATCCATGTTTCCTCCATCTTTAGCAGCTACTGGTCCCCATTTTATCAGCATTGCCCCCAAACCTCTTGTTTTGGCGATAGCCACCTCCCTCCATTTGCAAGTTGCCTTTCAGTGACGAGTTACTTTGATCTTTTCCCCCAGCATGGACCTTTCCCTTCACTCTTCCTATAAAACTCTTCCGCTTGTAATTAGCAGAGTCAAAGCACTCGAGTCTGCTCACAGTCTTACTGACTCACTGGCTTGTCATCAACCTCCTTGCACAGTGGATGAGATCTCTCACACAATTTAGTAGCACATTTGTTATTTCCTTGAAGAACTATGGGGCGTTTTCTTTGCAATGATCTCCAAAAGCCAGCAAGACTGGCTTTATTTCTTTTAGACACATTTGTCTTCTGAAAAAGTAACTGGTTAACACAGTACCTGTTTATTTACCACACCTCAAATGCATAATAGAGCAGCCTTTACCCCACTACCCTCCCTGGCACCCTGCAGCCCAGCAGAGTTGGGACAGCAAGTTGTGTGTCCCTGGCAGTTGGGCCAGCTGCAAGGGCTGATCTGAGCCCAATTACCTGCACCTGTGAGGGAGGTGTGCACAGCTGTGGCCACGCCGAGTGGCGAGGTAGCGGGGGACTGCTGGGTGAGGAGAAAAGAGGCAGAGGTTTTTGTGTTGGTATTCTTCAAATGTTTATACTGGGGATGTGCTATGTGACTTTTTGAGGAGGGTCTTCTTGTACAGCTGCTCTTCAGGAAGATCTGCTATGAGTACAGAAGCTATGTTTTCCTTGTAGTTCTTAAGTTTTATTCTGGCTGTATACAACTATAATGTATCTAACACCAGTGTTGTAGTATACTGGAAATGTTTTTATGAAACCTGCTTTTTCATAGTGTTTGGCTTTTGTTAAGGGAAGGGATGAGTTACTAAAGATACCTTGGCCAGGTAATTGTAAAGGACTCTCCCTGCTTGTCTCAGTTTAAAGCTGACTAACACTTCTCTGCAGGATATCTAGGGAAGTTGCAATGCTGCTGCTTTAAGTAGGATGTTAGCCGGATGGAGGCAGTTCGTCAGATAACTCACAGCTGTTCTGATTTTGTTGTGTTTTTCATGGATTGTGTAGTTTGAAGAGTATCTTCAGTCCTGTTAGTAACTACAACCAGGAGCCTGGCAGGACCAGATCGGTTCAGAAAACAGTGTTTGAACCCATAAGTCTGGACCTGGGCTACTTCTACCACTGTCTTGGTGTACACTCAAACAGACTTGTTTCCCAGGAGGGCAAAGTATGGGGAACTGTGGAAGTGCTTCTTAGGTGTGATGGAATAGTTCTGCTCAGTACTACTGAGAAGCTTTACCAAGGACTTCACTAGGTTTTTTGGCTTGGAGGACTTTTCTGTTTTTTCTTAGAAAAGTTCAGTTCCTGATGCTCAATTTTCACAATGACCTCATGGGATTTATCCTTTAGTTCTGAAATCTGACACTAGAATAACACCTTAACATTAGCATTTCTGTGCCAAGTTCAGACCTCTGACTCGCTTTTCCAATTCAATGATATGTTTGAGGAACTACAGTGAATGCAGCTTACAGATTGCTCCCGAGTTATGATCTTGTTTGCAATTAAAAAAAAATATTAAATTGTTAATATTTAAGATGAATAAGATGAAAAACTTCAGTATGGAGCAATAAAGATGTTATCAACAGTTGCAAAAGTAATAGTATAAAGCAAAAAATCTTGCTTTATTGTTTGACTTCTAAAACAAGCCTACGGAAAGCTATTCATACTCGCCCATGTAGACATGAAGTACACAAGGTCATTCAAATGCCGTTAGTGCTGCTCTTTGGGCTAAGAAAACAGGCTTGTACATCTCTACACGTAAGAAGCGGTAATTCTATTCCTCATCATTTGCTAGGATGCGATTTCTACCTGCAATTATTAACAATTTATTTCTGCTTTCACTGACAATCAAGGCAGTAGGGTCAAGGGTTACAAAGATTAAAACAGCTGGCTTTGTTAAGAAACTGGGGGACTTGGATGAGAGGTTAGATAGCTCCACCAAAAAATAAAACTTAGGCTGTCACTGCTATAAGCTGCCTGCTACAGACTGATGTTAATCAACTGTACAGAGAAACCAGATTAACTGATTACAATTCACAAAAAAAAGAGGTAAAAGAATAGAGAAGGGGAGGAATCCTTGTTTGTTTTAAAATGTGAATGCTTAGTAGTGTTCTTAAAATCTCTCTGTATAGGAGTAAACAAAAGTCAGCATTAATCACAAAACCCATAATGTGATTCTTCAAAATACATCAGACTGTTACTCTTAATCTTGACTGGAACAAAAGCTCTTTGTTTAGGAAAATCATAGTGTGACATAGACATGAAGAGCCAGATGTAAACAAAAATCTAAGGGGGAATTTAGACAGGGACATTCAAAGCTGCAATCCTGAAAACAAAAATTCATCTGGTGCTTTAGCCTGATGGGCATCTCAGTTTTTTATAGTACTACTGCCTTGTGTGTCTACAGCTGCATTCCATTTGCACCCAAAAGTGCATCAGTCTAGTCAGGACTGAGCAACTTGTTGCCTTTGTGATGTCTAAGGCCACTTGGGAACCGGAAGGGCGTTCTATGCTGCCTGCCATCAGCATATCTCAACACAGCAAAGATCATCTCAGAGCTATGAGATAGCTCAGATTCTTTGCAAAACAGGATAGGATCCACTCCTTGCTTTTAAAATGCAGATTGTCGTCGTTTGGCTCAGAGTTTAGAAACTGGCCCTGTGTTATGTGAGGAGTTCTCCAGTCTGAGGGGATTGGTTCAAACATAACTCCTAGCTTAATGGCTAGGATACTCCCTGTAGGTAATGGCGGTGAGGACCTCTCGATCCTTCCTATCTCAAATACTACCTTTCAATACAGAAAACATTTTAAGGTTTGTGGGCAAGAGCTGGACTGTCTGGTGGTATAGTGTCCCTGGGGGACACTCAGAATCCTGAGTTCAAGTCCCTTTTTTAGGGACACTCTAATGGGCAACTGCCTAGAGAGGTTCTTCATTATTCCATGGACATTCCCCCCAAACATCTTAATAACTAAGACACTGATCTAGGAAGTGGAGATAAGGGTCTGAATCCATTCAAGTGGAAAGGCAGTTCTGCCTTCTCCCTGTGGGCCCTATGCACTACACTGTTGGTGATGGCAGCAGCACTTCTACCCTTCCATCAAATTATAGCACCTGCCCCTTTCTGAAAGTGGACATTCTCAAGGGAAGGATGCATCTGTTGGTAGTAGGATCAGAACTGAAGCCTTGGAAGGGACTGAGATTTAGGAAAAGCTATGCTTTAAAAAGTGACATGCTACCTTTTGCAGATCCTGCTGTGAGGTGCCAGCTTTCACCTTACTGCATATGGAGACACTTACTTTAAGTCTGGGGATTCCCCTCTGGTGCTAGGAACCTGGAGATTAGGAATTGCAGCACTTAGTGCCATAGGTAGTGTTCTTCCTCCTGAAGCTGTAGCTGTGTCTGAAAGCCTGAACGCATCTGAGTCCTAGGTCTGTTCCCATTGTGCGTTGGCCAAAGTTACCAGTATGGAAGTAGCAAATACCTAGTGGTTGACTACAAGATGGCAAGTAAACATATCCTTACTCTACTGCTGAAAGACTGCCACTCTCCCCAGCAGCACCAGTGTGACGCACTCCTGGGGTGATGCACCTCTCGGAATGAGGAATTCGGAACTAGCCTGTCCATGGCACAATAGTGGTAAAAATGCTGGTGTGGAAGAATATCTTTGTATGCTCAGTTGCTGAGCTGCCTTCTTTGTTTGAATCCTCCCACGTTTCACTTTCTGCTGCCCCTCCTCCCCCACTAAACTGAAACTTAAAAGCTGTCATTAGAGTTCAGGTTATTTGGAGGTCAAATTTGTACTGAGATCACTTTGAACATAAACATAGCTCTGTACTGAGGGGAGTGGGGGACGGTTGTGCAGCACTGTCCTCTGTTTCTGTGCTATTACCACGTAACACAATAAGCCTGTATCTCTTTTCTTTCCTACTAGACTCTAGTTATTGCCCATGAGACGTGTATTAAAGGAGTAGTAACCTTGGTTTCTCCCTGTGAACTGAGAACGTAGATTAGCGATCTTCTGTTCAGCTTCTGCTAGCTGCCTTCTCCCTAGACCGTGGGTTCTGGAGAGCACGCAGTCCACATAGATATCCCAGAAGAGCTGAGCCAGGTCCCAGAACAGAGCCCCATGTTTCAAGTTCTCTGATGATTTCAGAAAGATCATGAAGTCCCAAAAGCCACTGACAGAGTCAGAAATGCGAGGCTTCCTCATCTCCAGTAAGACAGCTGAGGAGGATTCCCAACACTGGGGGTCTGCTCGCCCAAGAACTAGTGGATCAATTTGGCTATGGCAGAGGAAAGGTGTCACGCAGAACGCTCCCATGATTAGCAGAGAGCAGGTGAGTCTCATGTTGCAGTGGATTCTTCCTCTGCTCCCAAGGTCCATTGTGTCACTGGAACGTAACAAAACCAAAAGAAGCTGAAAAACTTCTCACTATTAGATGCAGGAACAAAGCCTTGGTACCTTACATGATATAGAAAGCACTTCAGATGTTGATAATTGTTTCTCTGCTCTTTACAAATCTGTGTATGCTTTTTTGCATGTATGAATATAAATACTAGTGAAGTTGCATTACTCTGTGCAGCAGAAGCATGTGTTAAAATTTGTTAATCATCCTCAAATCCATCTGATGAACTCTCTTATCTGGAACTTGTTCATATTGAAAGTTTTTGGCCTTTCTTGATTTACAGTTCCCTAACCTTTTTCAATAAAAATCCATTCCTTTTTACAGAGAATTTAAGCCTTTAGGCAGTCTTGCTTTCTTCAAAATTTTATAAGCCCTTTAAAATAGTCTGCAGACTTGCAGGGATCTGTGGACAGCAGGTGGAAAACTATTTGTTGAAAGTGTGTTCTAATGAATTAATGGTAGGTTGCAAAATCATCCATTGAACAGGGGTGTTTTACCTGCTAAAATGCAGAACAGTTCTGAAAAGAGGGTATAGCAAAGCCACAGCATAGCAGCTATATTGCACAGCATGTATACATGCATATAGAATCATAGAATGGTTGGGTTGGAAGGGACCTCTAAAGGTCATCTAGTCCAACCCCCCTGCAATGAGCAGGGACATCTTCAACTAGATCAGGTTGCTCAGAGCCCCGTCCAACCTGACCTGGAATGTTTCCAGGGATGGGGCACCCACCACCTCTCTGGGCAACCTGTGCCAGTGTTTCACCACCCTCAGTGTAAAAAATGGCTTCCTTATATCTAGTCTAAATCTACCCTCTCTTAGTTTAAAAACCATTACCCCTTGTCCTGTCGCAACAGGCCCTACTAAAAAGTCTGTCCCCATCTTTCTTCTAAGCCCCCTTTAAGTATTGAAAGGCCGCAGTAAGGTCTCCTTGAAGCCTTCTCTTCTCTAGGCTGAACCACCCCAACTCTACCAGCCTTTCTTCATAGGAGAGGTGTTCCATCCCCCTGATCATTTCTGTGCCCCTCTTCTGGACCCGCTCCAACAGGTCCGTGTCTTTCCTGTACTAAGAGAGAGATATATAAAAGTACAGACGCTTATTGCAGATCACTGTAACAATTGTCTGTTACGTTAAAATTGTGAAATTTGGTAAGTAGCAGCTATAGTAGGAGAAATCCTGAGAATGATAACGTTTTGGGGACAGAAAGGCCCAGCTGCCTTCATCAGATTTCATTTCTAGTACGTGCTTCTATTGTGCATTTTCTAACATGTTTCTTGTGTTTCTAGTATTTCTAGTATTACATTTCTGTTACACATTTCTAATGTGTAACAGGTTTGGGGGTTGTTTTTACTGTAGTTCATGGCATATGGAGAACCTCCCATTTGTGGAAATCTGCAACATCTGAGAGCAGCTTTTAGGACAAACAATTCTGTTTAATGTGTGTGCTGATCTCTTGAGCGTTCATGCTTTTATGTTTTCAGCTTGATTGTTGGAGGGTGTTGCAGGGGGAGAAGCTACCTCTCTTAATGAGCTTAACTTAATAATCAACTGGCTTTTTGTGCAGAAAGCCTCTTCCATGAGTGATCATCAAGAGCACAAGCAATGTTTCTCTGCTATGCGAAGAAAAATGTCAAAGGCAGGATGTGTGCAGATGGATTGTGTGTGAAAGGTAGCCCAGCCACAGCCAGTGTGCAAGACCAGGGAAGGGTAGGCTGCTTTGTGGAATGTATTTCATTGTAGAGCTAAAGGACTCTTCAGAGATTTCAGTGCTGGCAGTGATATTCTTAACCTAGCCCCCTATCTGGCTACCTGGTCAGGTTCTGGGAACATTTTGGAGGTATGCAGGCTTTACCCTACAACGGCTGACAGTCATTTTTTAATCTCAGTTGGGATCTCATGAGGGGAGTCTGCTTGACAGCCTTGGATCTGACCCTTGCATTTAATGAATAAAAGAGGGACAGCACACTCTTCCCACACTGCTCTACCAAGTGGGTTGTCACTTATGACAGTGGTGGTAGTAATGGGGTTGTCCTCATGCTGCTACCAAGATCTCCAGAAGCATCATTCTTCTGTACCGTACTGCACAAGGCAGGTTTTGATTGCTTTCTCAGAAGCAAAACCAGAGGCATCGGTGAGTCACTACTCCATTCTTGTTTGTGCATCGGAGCCTTTCCACTGGGCAGCAGACACCTGTGCATATATGCTGTGCAATATGCACATATCTATCTGTTTACCGAGACTTTTTCAAGGGACATAATTAACTTTGTTTATCGAGCTTCTAGCTTCCAGAACAACTTAGCAATCTCAGATATGACCATGGGGAGGAAACAAAAACCCCACCAACAACAGATAGTTCAAACAAAGGAGTAATACTAAAATTGGCTTTTAAGGATGGTTCTGTCATTTGGACAGGGGCCATCTGGTTTGCACTGGTTAACAACTAAACAAGTTGCTTTGCTTTCTCTGCCCCCAGCCCCTTTAGAAACCTTCTAAGTTACAAAACTGGGTAAGACAAGGACAAGGGTTCTGGCTTTGTCAGAGGTGTGAGCAAAGGGACTGCCCTGGGCGGGCAGCTGGTAGGGCATTAATATGAGGGTGGGTGCCATTTCAGGTGTGGTGTGAATGACATTGGTCAGGGCCAGTATCCAAGACCACTAGTCCTTTTGGTCTGGTCAAACTCAGGCAGCATTTTGCCGTCAGTCTTCTACAAGGTTCAGGATTTTTTTTAGATGGCTGAGAGCTGAGGGGATGCTCAGGAAATGTCAGTTTTCACTGATGTCTTACCTGTGGCTGTGGTGAATGCTTCTATGTAATTCCCCCCCTTGCCCTCCAACCTTCGGGTCTTTCTGTCCATAAATTGAAGTTCGTGTGTGTGTGCTATTCACACCTTCTGGCTCTGACTTTTTCTTTTCTTTTGTCTCTTTTTCTTTTTCTTTTTTTCTTTTCTTTTCTCCCCCTCCTCCCCCGCAGTTTAACCCCCCATTCCACTCCCCGTCATGAATAGTGCCTTACAATAACAACAATGAAAAAGTTAATTAGCTCATTCGTTATCACCATTTTACTTGGTTGGAGCTATCAGCTATGACTAGTCGCTCGATCCTAGACCTTAAAGATGCCGAAGCCGGTCCCACGGAGCAGGGGCGGGTGC
>NW_008824035.1:4063974-4074796 GCF_000699105.1 Pygoscelis adeliae
CCACCCCCGGGGCCCCGGCCGCTGCTCCCGGGCACCCGGCGCTCCCCCCTTCCCTTCGCGAAGCTGCCCCTGCTGCAAGACGTGCTCCGCTCCTCTTCTCCTCCTGTCCTCCTCTCCCTATGGACCCCGGCCCTCCTGGGGGCCAGCCTGGCAGCGGTGTGCCCTCTGGCCGAGGGGAAGCTGGGCGCAGGGGCGGTGGAAGAGTAACAGACCCGGGCATTTGGCAAAGCTGCTCCCCTCGCCTTGTCCCCTCTCCTGGCAGTGCTGCATCGGGAGGGCCAAGGATAAAAGGCAAGTTCTCACCTTGGAGCTCAAGTTGTCCGGACCTGGCTCAGCCTCCAGGCTTCTTGCTTGCTGTGCTTGGCTACTGGAGGTCCCTCCACCCCAGAGCAGGAGTCTGTGTGGCACAACTAGAGCTATTTGCTGGCTAGGGCTCAGCATACAGCAGCAGGTCCAGCTCTCCTGGGAATTGAAGCAGAGACCCAGAGAAGAGCAGAGTCCCAGAAGAAAGCCAGTAAGGGCATTAACTGCAGCAACGGGGCTGAGCTACTCACTGCAGCTCAATTCACACAACTTCAGGTAAAGGAGAGCTGCCCTGGAGGGTTATGCACCCTACAAAAGGAGAGGACCCTGGCTATGTTTTATCTCAGAAAGAAAAAAAAAAAGTGGTCTATTATTGTTGCATTTCCTCCCTGTGAGGTTCTCAGCTGCAACCCCTCTCCACTGCACCCCCTTGGAACAGCTACAAAACCTCTGTACCCATTAGGGAAATAGGCCAAGCTAGCAGGGAAGTGGAAGGAAGCCTTTGGTGAAAGGGCCATCTCCTGGTACATGTAGTGTGGAGAGGAAAGCCTGAGCTCAACTCTGCAAGTGACAACTCTGCCTGTGTTCACAGTGCCTGCTGTAGCCACCCCTTCGCATGCATAAAACATGCAACCCAAGGAGCTGGGGCTCTGCGAAGGGGCTACTAACCAGTGTTGGCCATAACTTTTTTAACACTAACTATATGAAGTGATAAGGAGGGTGAGACCATTCTTTTTTCATAACTCTGTGTAGTCTATAGGCCAAATCATGTAGCACTCTGCTGACTGTGTGAAGTTGGTGCAGCTGCACCAGTCCACACCAACTGAGCAGTAGCCCATTTTTTTCAAGACTTTCACTGGCAGGTCCCTTCTGTCTTTGCACTTTGAACCATAATCCTTTCTCAATGAAGCAACTGTGCTTCAGTAGCACCAGGCTTATCTTTCTTGAAGTCAGTGGGGCCACACTGGTTTATACCAGCTGGAAAGTTGGCTTGAAACACTGATTTTTCTGTTAGTCATCTATATCCTTATAATTTACATCTTTCTGTGCATCCAGTCCATGTAAATGGAGAAGCATGTTCCTTTCCTAACCCATGATCTTACGATGCATCTATGACAATAAACACTTGTGTTTTTCTCCTGATGCTTTATTTCCTCTTCTCAATGAGCAATCCATGAAAAAGTGTATTTTGTATAAGTAGTGTTCCTTTTTAACAAAAGTGGAAGGAACTTTTTGGGGGTGAGAGAACATCTGGCTAGAACCAATGTAGATAACTATATTGTAGGACTTTGGTAAATTTGCAAATGTTCCATTTATTTCTGAAGAAGTGTGGGGTTGGGAATAGGGCAATAGTGAGCACCAACTGCTGAAACAGACTTCAGGAGGAACTGAAGAGTGCAATGCCTTGCAAGGAGCCCTCGCAACATGGCAGGGGGAAGCCTCTTGTTGCATGTAGGATCTCCAACATTTCTTCTCTGTGCTGTCAAATACAGGCTATTCCAGTAGACTTCCTTCTCCCTGGTTCTAGGGCTAAAATGATCCTTAAGCATTTTTTTTTCAAGTCTGCTCTGTAGGAGCTGATTCTGGGCCCATGTGCTATCTGGAGCCTCCTTGGCACATGGGTAAGCAGTGTGCTTCTCCTAGCCTCTGTGTTTGGGGATTGAACTGGGTGAGGGAGAGAAGGAAAGTGCGCCTGCAAGACATGGGTGTGGTGGTGTAACCTAAAGGCAGCTAGCTCCTGGGTAGAAGAGGCTCCGAGGCTGCTTGTTTTTGTGGCTGGCCTGGGTGTAGGAGGCCAGACCAGAGCAGGACTAAGATGCCATAGGAGTGATTTTTGCTGACATTGCTGGGTCTGTGGTGCATCGCCCTAAGGACTCTGCCCCATGCTGTTAAGGGTAGAGCAAAAGGCTGCAACTGGAAAGGAAAAGGAAAAATGTTTCTTGTGAGTTGAGACATTTCTGCCAATCTGGAACTTTTCTGGATTCATTGTTAAGAAAGAAGTGAGTTTATTTAATTGAGTCCCCTTCTGGGGAGCACTTTATCTTGTTTTGGATCAAGAATGACATTGGTTTCATTCCACTCAGAATCCTTCTGGTAGACCGAAGGGTGCTGAACCAGGGGTTCTCAGAGAAATGAGAGTCGCTGCTCAAGGGAAATACTGCTACAGATAAAATACTCGGCTCCACAAGTACTTCTTGAGCCTACTGCGGTCTGTTCCCTCTGAACCAGAGCACTCATAATCTATTTCTGGGAAAGAGGTTTTTGATAATTGGATTCATCACCTCAGTCTCCTAGTGGAGAAGGAACATGGAAGGATTGGCCATCTCACTCAGTTCCGTGTACTCTCCCTCAGTAGAGCTTTCTGTGCCCTTTTTAGGCTATCAATAATCTCTCTTTCATTGCACTGCATGATGTATTCCCCTGACAGCCAATGTTCACATCTTCAGTGGGTCTCCATATCTTATGACTGAATTTAATTCAGATGGGCTGTAGGTCATATCCAGTGTCATTTGCAAAAGGATATTTTTATCAGGAAAAGTTGATTCTTTAACTTATAGATAAGAGAGAAATTTCAGATCATGTAACGCTACAGAAATGACGTTATTTCTACCAGAAGAATATCAAAATAAAATATAAGCAAATGTTAAAATGATCAAGCTATAGGAGCAGAGAGTGGAAAGAGAGAAAAGTAGGAGGCCATCTCACTGGTATTTGTATTTTGAATAGAGTAAAGGCATAAACAATTATGTGCAGAGTTGCTTCCTTCCTGCATTTGCTCCCTGCAAACCCTCCGATGTGGTTTAACATTAGCAGTTAATAGGCAATGGCTTACGGTTGCTTGAGCTAAGTAAGCATTTACAAATTAAAAAAAAATTAAATTCAGCACTGAGACTGAGAGACAGCAATGTGTGATGGTACATACAGCTTGCCTGTTACTTCCATAAGCAGCCACGCCTGGACCCAGAGACCTGTTTAAGCCTTAATCAAAAAAAAATGCTTTAAAGACATATTCTTAGCTGAAAGTTTGTGTTTTGCTGAATTGGGTTCCAAATTATCCCAGCTTTGTGTGAAACCTGGCTAAGTGACAGCAAAGGCAAAACTTGTGATTCTCAGAGGGGGGAAAACCCAAAGATCTGTTAGTTTTTAAATTCATAGTACGTGGCAGAGACTTGAGTTTTCTTCAGAATCCACAAAGGCAAAGTGGGGAATCTGACTCCCGTTTATGCCTTTTCAAATTCTCTTTAAAGCAGGAGATTAAACTGTGCTTAAAATTGGCTCCCTGACAAATATACCTAAGAGCTTCTTGGAAATGAAATACTCATGCTTGATCCAAAGTCTGTTTGTGGATATTTTTTATTAATTTTTAAAATGATATTTAGAGGGCTTTGAGTCAGGACTCTGAGTGGACTCAGAGTTACACTACTGCCTAGTAAAGAACAACGAAAGCCTCTGAATGCAGAACTTGTTTGAAAAGTCGAGTATCATCTGTTTCAGAAAAATTAATTTTAGTTAGGAAATCATATAGGATAGTGAGCAGTCTGTATCCTATTAGCAGGAGACTGATGTTTTATAAGTGGAAAGGGGCAAAATTGGACAAATTCTTCACCATTGATCACACCCATACCCCCCATCCAGGATGGCTTGTGTAACTCTTGATAAGTAGTCTGTATCAAAGTACTGGTATCAAAACATGTTTTTCTACACTTTTGATGTCAAGTCTTCCAATGTTTTTTTCTGGTGGATTGAATCTGCAGTCACAAAGTATTTGATGACCCCACACTGCTCTAAGCAATCCTCTGGATCTATTCTCTGTTGAAACGGCCAGCAGGAAAGTCAGTGGATGTGATGTGACACTTAACTAGTTCTAACTGGTGGAGAGATGTGGTTACTTAAACATAGGAGTCTTCAGTGCTATACACTATTGGTAATGACCTGAAACATCTCCATGGAGCTAGCAGACAGGACGTGGGACAGGCAGGAGACCAGTGTGTTTCTGGGCCAGGAGCTGGAGCCCTGTGGGACACCCTAGGATGTCTCTGGCCTGCGCCTGAGCAGTGGACTCAAGCCCCTGACGACTTACACAAGGTTTGTGGCGCTCTGCTTCTGCTGTTTTCCTCCACCATACTTCTGTGCTCTGTTGGATTTCATGGAGTTCGAGAAGTGTTGGTAAAAACAGTCCTCTGGAGGTCTGTAGTTCAAACTTCTGCTTGAAGCAACACTAGAAGACGTCAGCTGTGGTTGGACTCCTGGTGGAAATTTTTTTCCTACTATCTAGCTTGAGTTTCCTAAGTTGTGGCTATTGCTCCCCATATGTCTCTACCAAGAAGAATTTGGCTCCGTTATCTTTGCAATTACTTGAAGGGAAGTTATAGATATTTTTTAGATCATCCCTTAGCTGCCTCTTTACCAGGCCCAACAAGCCAAGTTACCTCAACCTGTCTTCATGAGGTAGCAGGAGCCCGTCTTGGTTGCCGCCTGTTGTTTGGCCCTGTGAGAACATGTAACACCACCATTGTCAAAGGGCTTCAGTATCTCACTTAACAGAGCTTGTTAGTGCCTTTGACTTGTCACCTTCTTTGGCTAAACCTTAGCCAGTTATAAGTTGCAATATTCTGGTATTTCTTTCCTGACGCATGCTATATCTAGCTATTCTCCTTGCCTATAACTTTAAAAGGCAATGTTTTCATTGCTGTTAAGTCCTACCTTTAAACCTGCTTAGAATGTAAAGTCTAATTCCTTGATTAATTTCTAGACGATTTGAACGCATAGTTTTTTGTGATACTTAAGTTTAGAACACAGCTTGAGTTACGAGCAAGTGTTTGTGGTATTTGTCTGGAATACCACTGGGTTTTGCCAGTTGCTACTAACTGGTAATTGCTTGTGTACTCCGAGAAATGTGTGTACATATCTTCACTGTGAGCTGGTGCTGCAGTTAGTATTTCATATAAGAAAACCAGGCCAAAGCCCATCTAATTTTTTACAGGATTTCTAGTTCTTAATCTCTTCTTGGTTAATCTGATGTTAGGTGATTATTTGTGTGGCATGCAAGCCATGCAGTGTGTTTTGTTTGTTTCCCCACTTGTCATCAAACAGGTCATATTCCTGTTCTGGTTTTCCTACTGTGTGGCAGATCTCTAGATCTTAGCACTTAGAGGTTTAATTCTTATTGCTAGATCTTCTCACCCTGTCTCAGCAGTGTGTAGGGACCTTGTTTATTGAGGCTTTTTGAATCATTGGTATATTTTGGCCTTAGTGTAAAAGGGTCGAGTGTGCATTCATTTTATCTCCACAGGTTTCTGCTTCCGCTAGAAGGTGTGAGGAACTGCAGTTCCTTATTAGAAGAGATCTGTCTTTCTTTATTAAAGAAGTTTTCCTATCTCTCCTTCTCTACTAGCTGTTGCATGCGAGCAATACTGTCACCAGGGGCATATTTGGAGTGTTTTCCCAAGAGTAAATTTAGGTGCCATTAGTCAGAAGTTTGAAGTGGCTTCATCATTGACATTGATTTAAATTACTTCGTGAAAGAGGTAACATTCCTTGTGGCAAATGTATTTAACACAGCCTTTGAAAAGTCATTTGGAGCAGGTATTCTACAAGTGCAAACTAAGCAAAGTTGGTTAGAAAATTAATATATATTTTTGAAAATGGAAGTTGGTGACGTGGGACACAATAAATGCAAATTACCTCTGTAAAGAATGTGACTGTAACCTCCCATATTTCTATCCAGACTGAAACATTCCAAGAAAATAATTAAAACCCCAAACTGATTAATATAGAACGTTAGAAGTTAACTGTTCATGTCCTGTGGGTGGGTTGTCTCACTTTAACCATTCAGTGCAGTTTTTAGAGAGCTTTTGATTAATTTTAATGGCATCCAGGATATTTATATCCAGACAACTATTAGTTTTTGCATGAAGGGATTCATTGCCATTTGGGTGCTGCACTGACACCTCCGTGCTCAAGAATAAAGTCATTGGTTCTTCCTGATTCCCCCACCCCCCTTCCTCAAGTACTTGGAGGCAATAAAGAAACCCTTCTCACCTTCAGGCACTCCAGGCAGAAGTGAGAGTCACCTTGGGTATAGAATCATGGAATCATTAAGGTTGGAAGAGACCTCTAAGATCATCGAGTCCAACCGTCGACCCAACACCACCATGCCCACTAAACCATGTCCCTAAGCGCCTCATCTACGCGTCTTTTAAATACCTCCAGGGATGGTGACTCAACCACTTCCCTGGGCAGCCTGGTCCAATGTTTAACCACTCTTTCAGTAAAGACATTTTTCTTTTCTTTTTTTTCTTTAACCGTATGTCACGGTTAAAGGAGCAGTTCAGTGAAACATGCCTTCGTAAAACTGCCATTAACATCTAAGAAAGCAAGCCTGTTATGGGATCAATTTCTCCTAGTGTGTTACAGCCAAACCTTCTGGGGAAGAAAAACACTTTCGGTGTGCTCTTTCTTGAAGGTGAGTAGGATTGTAATGTGGTCTCTCCTACCTCTCCTACCTTTTCTTGCTCTAAGGGTGTTTCTTTCCTGCAGCTCTTGGGAGAAAAGGGTGTCTGAGCGTGCTTGCCTCGGGGCAGCTTCTGTGCCATGCCAGTGGGCCAGCCAGGGAAGTGGGCCAGCCCTGCCGCTGTCACGTGCACCCCACACCACGGGCGCTCCCCTGGCAGCCAGGACCCAATGCCAGGAGCCTGCACGTTCCGATCTGAAGCTGTATGGGGAAGCTAGTCTGCAAGAAGGAATTGGGGGGGCAGCAAATTATTTAGGGCCAAGAAATGGGTCACAGGAGATTCTGGAGGGTAATGAGGATGTTCTGTTTCCTGTGAAAGGGATGGACTTCTGGGATCTTCAGCCTTCGTTAGTTACCTGCTGATTCTCAGAGAGTCCAGCAAACAATATCTGCTTTATTATATGTTCTTGCTGCTAGTTCTGGCATAGGGCTCCTTGGCACTCATAAAGCACTTCCATCTCCCTAAACCAAAGATGTGATGCCTTATACATATGCTAATGCTACTGCTGTTGTCAGAGGAAAATGGTTGTTTCCATGTAAAATCTGATCAGAAGTATTGCTATGTTGTCATGCCTAACTTATTGGCAGGGAAGTTCGCCACCTTGAATGATTTTTCCAAGTGAGGTAGTACAAGCTCCGTTATTTAGTATACTTAGACCAGACAAAACCCGTACATTTTCAGTAAGGAACAGAGGCAGATAGAGCATTGATGTTTTTTTTTTTTTTTAATTTTTAAAATGTTTTATTTTTATTCTTTGGGTTTTTTTAATAGCTCAGACCACTCAGCCTTTGAAACCCCCATTTTTATTTCACAGATGTACCCTTTGAAACCTTTTCTCAAAGGAGATGCTACGAAGGTAATACTAGAGTGGAAATTCTATGTAGTAAGTTTATCTTTAAATCAGAGCTTCTGGAGAGACTGTAGGTTGATTTAAGAAGGTTCTTTCTCTCCTGTTCTATTCTTAATTAGGCATGCCTAAAGAGCGGCATATTTCATGAAGAATTATAATTTTTTGAATACCTGTGTGCGGGTTTGTAATAAATTTATCAGCCAACCAGCTCTGCCTAAAATCAGAGCTCCCTGGGCTAAGTGCTGAAGGTCACCTTTGAGTAAGACAGTTCCTGTCCTAGAGATCTTATGTTTGAAGTGAAAAATACCCAGTCAAATCAGAGGAAGGAAAACTGAAGCATAATATAGCGGGACCTGAACCTTCTACCTACCTGTCCAGCCCTCTGATCCAACAGCACGCAGTCAGGATCCGGCTACGTAAGGGAATGGTTTCTTTCTTCCTGCGAACGAGGCAGTTTTGAGTCTTGAGTTCGGGGCCCCCTCATTAAACAAAGGAGAACTTAAAATCTTGAATTTCCTGAAGCTTTTCAGTGAATGCTGGAGGGCACTATAATAGTTCCAGTTTCTCGGAACTGCTTTCTCATTACACAGAAATCCTAGTCAAGCGTGCATTGTCTGTAAACTATGTTATTGTTAGCAATATCTGTAAGGGTAACTTCGTAACAGAGCAAGTCTTGCAGTAGCAATACAGAGTTCAGATGTGCCTGAAAGGAAGTAGGGGAGGAATGACTGACTCCAAGGCAAACAGGCTTGCTTGTGCGCTTTGCATCCATCTGATTTCATCGTTGTGCCACCCTTACTTAGCCGGGGCACGTTGACGAGGGAATAGGACTGGGGAGGAAATGGATGGTCAGAATACGTCAAACCTACATAAATATATGAATGGAGTACAGAGGCTTAGACTGTGGTCCTTGTATTATAAAAGTAACCTGAGCTTTCTCTTTGAAAGCGCTGACTGAGACTGCTTAACGCGACCATGAGCACTGCTACAGCAAGCTCTGTATAGTCATTCTCTAATTGTGTCGTTCTTGGTGCATGTTGGAGCGAACTAGACTGCTATAAATCGTGGTTTGGGAAGAGGTCCTTGTTAGGAAGATAAACATCTCTGTTTGCGTAAGCTGAAGACGTGACCGGAAGCATACTTTGTGTGACTGCACCAAGGCTGATATTCAGGCTTTGCCAAATGTAAGTAAGTGCTATAGACAATTGGAGCTTTAAGTGTCCATAATGCTGCTGCCACACAGCTCAGCACACTGACCAGCAGAAAGCAGGGTGGGTGTTGTGCCAGCATGACCTGGGCTGCTCTTTCAGCTTGACAGCAAAAGGTGCCACTCAGGACAGCTCCCATCACCTTTGTGCAAAGGTCATTAGGACATTGTCCATGGTGAGTCAAAGCTGCGGGGTCACAGGAAAATCAGTTGCTGCTGCTAGTGCCATTTTCTTCTGTAACCCCCTGGGTGAGGGGATTTCCACTTGAGCAGGTCTGTAGCTCGGTAGCCCCAAGGAACAAGCTGACCTGGCAGGCCAGGAAGGAGGGCGTCAGTCGCTCCAGGGAGCACCGCAGGTTTCCTGTCTGAGCTCCTCTGTGGTAGCTTGGAGACAGGGAGCGCTCTCGCAGAGAGTAGCGGGGCCCGGCACTCCCCCCAGCCTCAGGGGAGGCACTGGCACTTCCTCCGCAGTGAGCGAAGGTGGTCTGGCACAAGGCTGCACCCAGCAGCCTTCTTGCAGCACTTGTTGCTGGTCTCTAGTAGCGCCTGGGAGCACCTTAGGGGACTTTGCCCCAGGCGTGTGCTCATGCAAAGCAGCTGGGAGGGGAAGAGGGGGTTGTTTCTCTCTCAGGTAAGAAAATGCCTCTGCTGTTACAAGTACTGTGAGTCATTTGGTTGTGCTGCAGCTCCACAAGGCATCCAGGTGCCCTGTCGTCTGGATTGGACACTAGGGATACATCTGTTCAGTTTTCTGGAATACTAAAAGCTCCTTTCTGGGAACAGTAAAGCTTTCATGTGCTAACTAGGAGTTTTCCACTGTTGTGTGAATCCATAGCATCCCGAGTAATACGTGCGTTGAAGAGTCTCCTCTAAAGAGCGGCTACATAGTAGATATTTAAAACCTCAAACTGTGACAGTCCAAAGGCCCGATCTATGGAAAACTGTCCTGAATTAGTAAGGTCAGTGCTTACTCTGTTCCAAGGCAAATTGTCAAATTTATATCTTGGATCTAATGTGTGAGGGCACCATACGTAAGGATATTGATTCTTGTTTCCATATAACCATGACTATGCACAAAATACTTCCAAAGGCAGCAAATGGGAAACCTCGGAGCTGTCAGTTGTTAGTCCAGTGCTTCTTGCAATTGATATAGAAGCAAGTTTAGCACAGCTGCCATGAAGCTACTATTTTTTTAATTTCTCCTACTTTCTCTTAAATTAAAGCTTATGCAAATAGCACGAGGTTTGACGTAGCTAGACACTTCTCATTCCTGAGGGGGAAAAAAAAAAACAAACCACCAAAAAACTGGTCATCATCTTAGCTGGAGATAGGAAACCCGTCAAAAGTACTGTTTGCTTCTATCATTATTCAGCTGGACACTGTCCAGGTTAGACTGCGGAGAAGCAGCACGTTTCTGTGGGAACACTTCCTTGCTGCAGAAGAGGGGAAACGGATGTTACGGGACACAGCATGTTACCAGTCTCTAACGTAGCGTGTCATATGCTCACACCTTGCCCTTCAGTTAAAAGCATAGCTTTAATAACCTGCACTTCCCACTGAACTTCTCCATGTATCTGCAGGACTTCAAGCAATAGACAGAGCCGTAGGTAGTGCAGAGGAGAACCTATTGCTTCACAGTCCTGAAAGCAAATTCAAAGCTTATAATATTTGGTCTGATGGCTGAGGAAATTTGTCAATGTATGATACGTGAACAGTTAAGAGAAATTTTTGAAGTGGTGCAGTGTTGTGCTTACGAAGTCTGAGATCTGGACTTGGACCAGGAGATTTGTTCCGCTTTCTGCCTCTCCACAGTTAACTGTCACGTAGCAGTGCGTATCCTAAAGAGGACCAATTCCTGGGTCAGCGCTTCAGACCAAACCCAGCCTTTGGGGGGTGGGGGTGGGGGGGGACTGCAGGGAGACTGAGGCATTGCCTAAGTCAATGCCG
>NW_008824035.1:4074807-4088265 GCF_000699105.1 Pygoscelis adeliae
GGTGGTACGGCGGGTGCTGGGCACAGCTGCGTCCTGCGTGCGAGAGCGGGTAAAAACGATCGTTAGTTCCTTCATGCTCCGAGTTACCAGCTTTGGCGGGGCAATTCTTGTACTGGCTCAGAAAGTGCCACACGGAGCATGGCCTGTTATACTATTAGTGGTAAAGATGAGGAGCAGCCCGTGACTTACGACAAAAACAAGCCCTTTTAAAAGAAAATTTTAACAAGAACAAATAGACGGACGCTCGATTGCCGGGTTTCCACAAATTAGAGCATTCTGAATTGTGCTACCTTCAGCAGTTCGTGGTGGCTCAGAAAGAATACATGTGAAGCGGATGTCTGCTGGTCTGACCTGGAGTCCTTGTACTCACCTAGAGGCCGTACGTCCTCTTGGTTACACACTGCCATTAAATAACTTATTCAACAAACCTACAAAAACGTGACGATGTGCTGCTGTGCTTGCTAAGTTCTGAGCAATAGACCTCTGACTGAATTATAGCATGTGCAGCTTCAAGGTACCGTTTTTGTGACCTTTTGCTTTCAAAAGTATTGGTTTGAGCAGCACTACTACTAAAATTCCCAGTTATTTAATTTTTTTCTTCAAGCTTTCTGAGGGCACTTAAACAGTCTCTGTTGTATTTCTGATGGATGAGTCACATTAAATTAATTTTTCAGCTCTTGTGGGTAGGAATCTGTAGCGAGTGCATTTGGAACAAAAGAAGGTTTTTGGGGCTAGTACAACACGACTTGCTGTTGTGTTGTGTTGGTTTTGTTCTTAACAGTAAGTGCCCCAGCGAGATCACTCTTCAGTATTTCATGCTGTAATTGTGAAAGTTTTCAAAAACAATTTTAAGAATTTTTCTTGTAAAATCAAAAGCAGATATGCATCTATCTATATATTGCTTTCGTATTCACGTACTGCAAAAGGTGCAACTCCTGTTTTAGGAATGACTGTCGACTATAATTACAGCCAAAATGTTGCGTGTTCGTACTGAGTTTACAGACAAATCCTCCTATATTCAAATGACAGGAAATAAAAGTGGATGGCAGTGGGTCCCCTAACGACAGTGTTACCTCACTCTACAGTTCTAAATGAGAAACACGCTTTCATACGTAACCTTGGGAGATATTAAGACAAAAGTGTGTTTTGTTCCTCCGTCTGGAGCTGGAGAAAGCAAAAAAATATCAGTAGTTATCTGGTAACTGTGTCACGCGCACATTTAGTCTTCCCAGGCCGGTTTCACTACAGTTAGACTGGCAAAAAAACGAAAAGGGAAAGGGAGTTTCATTCAGCAATCCATTAAAATGACGACCGTATTATTTGGTTATTATGAGGCCTTCAAAATATTTTTTGAATAACTGCACCATTTTAGACTTTTTGTAATTATGTAATTCAGATTTTTGAACCGCAAAAGGCTTCCCTCAATGAACGGACTCAACCCAGCGAAGCCAGCAGATGGGGCTGAAGGCAGGCCCAACCGCCCTCCGCCCGTACGGCTGCTCAGCCCTGGGTGCCGAGGCGCCGGTCGGTCCCACGCGCGTCAGAAAGCCTGCGTGCAGCGTCCTCTCACAGACAGAACCTCGCTGCGAGAGGGGACGCAGTTTGAGAGGTCTTCAATAAAAGAAAACTCCAGTCAATTTCCACTGCTGTAAAGGCGGTGATATCTTGAACACAGAAATAAAATAAAATGGAGAGAATAAATAAAGAAAAAATGATTGAAAATTAAAAACTACTCCATTCCACGTTCATGATGGTTTTTAATACTCATCTTGCTAAGATGCAGAACAAGGACTACTGAGTTTCCATTCGTTAGCAGCCAACAAGATATGAATGAGTATTAACTTCAAACAAAAACTGACTTATAACATCAAGTTGTGCACTTACTTAAAAAAATAATTACAAATCATTTTTAAAAGGAAGAGTAACAGTGGAAGCAATAATGACTATAAAACATGACTGCTTAGGCTTAAAACATAACTTCAAGTATTCTATGGCATTTCCTCAGACATTTGTCTTAAATTTGTTTGTGCAACACCCATCTTTGCATAGTAAAGAAAAATTGGTTAAACTCCAGTCTTAAGTAATCTGTTTCTTTTAACATGCACCTATACAGCTGTTAATTTGCCTAGTAGACTTCTCTTTTAGGAGGATCAGATCAAATCAGTGAGATCATGCAGCAAACTGGAACGAGCTATACAGTTACCACAGTTCCTTGTCCAGACGAACAGATAAATAATGGAGCAAATGTAGAGTGGATGAAGCGGAGGCAGTGCTGACCAGGTCGTCTTTGATGACGCTTTATGATGAACAAATTCACACGAAATGCATACGTACTTCCCAAGGTACAGCAAAGGCAGAATGTAGAAAATCAACACTTACCAAAACCACTTTTTTAATTCTCTACCACCCCAGAAAGCACTTCAGCCTGTACCTGCTCTGAGCTGTGTTGTCACTTGCGCTGTGTACGCACAGGGCAGAAAGCGAACGTGTTCTTCCGCATACTCACAACGGCTGATGAGTGGAGCATAAATTCAGTCAAGAAATCATAATTCCTATGAAACTGCTGGTGTAAATAAAAAAGTTACTCCAGCACTGAACATATGTACATAGTAGTTGGGGACCACTGTGGTCTGATTTAGAACATCACATCACACACTAACAGTGTTGTTTGTGAAACGCTTCTCAAAGGTTTTTTTTGCACAGGCAGTTTATGTACGTCCAGTTGATTTTACTTATTTTAATTTTTGGTAACCACTAGTGTTTCTGTGGTGGGTTACGCTTGCGTTGGAAGCGGAACCCTAAGAAAGCTGGGGATTACGTTCCTGAGCAAAGTACTTTTAGAGGACGATAATACAGTTGCAAGTATTTGTGGTTCGCCATAAAAGTACTGTCGCTAACTTCATTCTGCTTGAAGCCAGGCAGGAATTTTTCAGAAGATTTATAATATAGGCCAATGTTGACTACCTGCGTGCAGCACCTTTAACTCATACCATAGTAAGTGTTAATGTGATTGTGTTAAAGCTGTTTAAAAAGATGTAATAACAACTGTCAACCAAAACAATATAGTGCAGTTCTCTTGTGAGACTGTTGGATTGAACATTATCCTAGTAAGAAGTATAACTGAAATGAGGTTTTGTAAGTCACAGGAAATC
This sequence comes from Pygoscelis adeliae, assembly GCF_000699105.1. Lineage (NCBI taxonomy): Eukaryota > Metazoa > Chordata > Aves > Sphenisciformes > Spheniscidae > Pygoscelis > Pygoscelis adeliae. The sequence continues at coordinate 4,077,960 of NW_008824035.1, forward strand.
TGCAGCATTTTCTTAGTGTTTTGGCTCTTACAGCTAACTCAGGAAATGGAGTGAGTAGCGTAACTGGACTTCCGTTGTTACTAATATCCAACCTTTAAATTAAATCCAAAATTACAGAAGTTTTTAATTCTGATTATCAGATGCAGCAATGAAATTTTCAGGTCACTTCACTTACATAAACCGAATTACCTAAGTTTTAAATCAAGATGAAAAGGATGAGCCAGACCGTACAGCCCTCTGCTTTACGGGAGGCCTACACTAAACATCTTCATACCTTTCCCAAGCCAGAGGGGCTCAGGCCAGCCCGGTTGCTAGGGGCGCAGTACTGCTGCCCAGCACTTCTCTGCGAAAATCTCTGTCTGTACACAAGGCGTAGCTGCGCACAACCCCCTGAAATCACATGGGATTTTGCACACTTCGTGATGGTAGCTCCCTATCAGTAGCCAAGGGTCAAAGCATTAATTTTGCATTATACTTCGAAGAGTGAGATGCATCAAAGAGCGACAGGGAGCGAGTTAGAAATGTCAGTCACCTTTCGCAAGCCGGTTTGGGTGGGTGGGCAGAAGGCAAGAGAAGAGTAATTCGTTCCAAGCTTTTACATTTTGTGAGTATTTTAAGGCTTATTTAAGTTTTTATTTCACAGGATCTAGACAGGAAAAAAGTAGCTATAGTTGTTGGTTTTTTGTGTTTTTTTTTTAAAGAAGCTTGGCACTTCTGTGATTAGTTTGAGAGGGTGTCACTTATCTTACATTATACTACAGAAAATCTGTATAACAGCCAAAAAAAGTAATCCAGACTTATAGTCAATACATAGATATCGATTTACACATTTTAATTGTTTTTGGTTTCAAGCATACAAACTTTAGATCACATCTGTTTGGTGTCAGAACTCCCTGCATCTGCATGCTATTATCTGCCTATTTTTGAGCAAGCCCAGAACATCCGCTGTACAACATGCTACAGAAAAAAAGGGGAGCAGAAAAAAAAAACCCAGAACCAAACCCAACATCAAAAATAGATTTACATAAAGAATAGAACCTTTTTATATGGAAATCCTTTTCTCTCATATATATATATTTATATATAATCTGTGAAAATGATACGTCAAAATCTTATTTCCATATTTACACTTTTTCCTTCTCGGAAGAATTACATCCATCACTCGATAGCTCCCATACCCAAGAGACTCCTGGCCCGGGAGACCAAAACAAGGTGGAGAGCGAGCTCACAGAGCAGGGAACTCTGAAGTCCCGCGGCAGAATGCACTGCGTGGCTGGAAAAGCTGTCAGAGCCAGGTATCAGCTTCCCAGTGGTTTGTATTTATTGGGCTGCAGATTCGGCTTGGGGTCAGCTTGCTAGCTTGGTTGGTTGTATGTGAGCCATGCAGGTTACCCTTTCAAAATCAGCTCCTCATGCCACTGGAGTTTGATAAGAAAAAGGAAGTCATGCGAACTCAAGTGAAGTTAGAGTGCCAGCAGGCTGGGGAAAAAAAAAAAATCTTCTGCTATTTCGTTGTTTTGGAACGGTTCTCTTATTGCACTTGGTCTGTGTGTCGTCTCCTTTGTTTGAGGAAAGAAAAAAAACCACCTGATTTTGAAACAGTTTGCTTGTAACACTTGTCAGTTAACTTTAACAAGAGAAAGGTGAACGGAGGAAGTATTTCGAACTTATCTCCAAAAAGGACAGTCTTCTACCACCTCAAATCCTAACATCCCAACATTGTGTTTATAGTTAGTATTTCTCATGTTGCTCCTTACTGATTTAGTTCCTGTGCAGCTACAGCAAAGACATCATACCCAAAATCCAGTAGTGCAAGAAGCAGCTTTTTGAATCGCATTTTCTTCAGATAGGGCCTTGTTGACTTGGATCGAACCTTCGTTTTTTGACATTTCTTCCAGGTTGCATCAGAAGGAGACGAAAAGAGAAAAATGCAAGACATTAGTTTGATGTAACAGGAACAAAGCCATTGCCAAGGTCATAGTAAAGTAAAAGGCTCACACTGAGACAGTTTAACAAGTACCTTTTCCAAGGGGTAACAATTTATGGAATTTGGTTGCGCGCTTTCTGTAGCATAGTATCGAGTATTGGTTTCCTTATGCAGCTTAAGGATCACGCTGGCAGACAGAATTCAATTATTTCTGTAGTACTTCAAGTGGTGCTCTAAATTTGTAGAAACTTTCAGCCCACAGTAGCGTGTGTCCCCACTAGGCCAAGAAAGCATGCGTATACCTAAAGGGAATGAGTCAGAAGTGCCAGTACTGGAAATACATAAGCACACGGAGACTTGAGTTCTCGGAGCAAGTGCCCATCTCTGGCTACCAGAATTTAGTTTACGTATTCCAGCGTGATGGAAAAGCGAGTGCCTCTGTGAGCTCTTACCACGCTATTGACCATAACCGCTGTGAATCTTAGTAAGGTGCAAAATATAGCAAAGACAGTGCATTCGAAGGAGACTGGACAGTTTTGTAAATTGTGCGATTAGAATTTAATGTTAACAGTGGATAGCAAGCTGGTCGGTGATATCCAGTCTCCTGCGATACCGATATCCTATGTCAAACAGCAAGGAACATTAGGAAGCGACAACAAAAGTTGGGTGCAACCTCCCCAGTATCTGGCTTTATGTGGGGCATCAAGCAAGGGGCTCATGCATTTAGTTTTAACATTGGGCATATGCACCACTACCGCCACCAAACTGACATGCAAAAAATACAGAACAGGAATTCCTAAATTCCCTAAAGCCACATACCAACCCCAGGATTTTCTGTTTTCTGCAGCCCTGCTGACTACTACCACTGCTACAATATTTATAAATACGCTATACACAAGGTTTGCCTGCGGGTTTAAGAGACTAATGGATGTATGCAAAGGCAACTTCTTTTTGAGAAGGCTTCCAGAGACTGGAAATTCTTGGGCATCCTTTGTTCTGTTTTGTTTTTCCCTTGGGTACCAGTGCCTACATTTTTGCAAGGCGAACGCTTAAGAATTGCTGGTTTCTGAAAGATCGCTATATTCATCTTTCAATCATTTCCCCCCTAGGAGTACTGTAGTAATGGTCCTTTTGAATTAGGCTGACATTACTTCAGTGTCTCAATCCATCCTCCTCTGTACTACAGGTAAATTTGAGATGAGCAAATTTTTTTTTCAGGCCAACTTGCAGAACTGCACGATAGGAAGTATGACTATAATATAACTTGGTTAAATGCGGGTTAGAACCTGCTTTGCATCTGCTATGTCCTGCCAGTTTCAGTGGGGAAAGGACATGTCTGCTTCTCTTCCCCCTCTGCCCCCCCCCTTTAAATACTGTCTAGCACACTTGAATTCAAACACTACCGAAGAACAACTAGTCGGTCCCCTTAAAACAAGTCATCAATGCATGTGAAAAATCCAGATGACGTAACTTGTGTTCCTACTCTAGGGAAAGGACCATAGTCCAGTTCGCTTGAAGAGGACAAGTCATTAAAACATACGCTGAATTACATTCTGTTACCTGAGCTTATTTTAATTAAAGAAATGGACTTTGTAAGTCTTAGAACAAGGTACAGAGGACAGATGCTATGCCAGCCTCCCAGTACAACTCTTGTAACAAAACTCTTTAGACTTTTATCCTATCAAATCTTTTCTAACTGATCTCCACCAGCGTAGTATTCCAGTAAGGACCATTCGGTTGTACGGCAGCTCAGACAGCACCCGTGCCGTGGGGCAACAGGCAAAGGCTGCTGTGCCCTCGCCATGCATTCTGTCATCTGTCCAAACCGTGTATTTACTCACTTCCTAGTTTTATCCAGCAGAAATACACACTTCAAGGAATAAGATACTAACCAAGCCGCTGCCTTTCTTCACTTAGGATATGCTGCTAACAGTGTTGTATGAGAAAGAAGCGTGAAGAACTAAAAGAACATTTAACATAAGAGCCTGAAATAGTCTCTGAAATACGGAACATCAGGTACTGTGTCAGTAAGGGAACACAGTACACATGTGCTAAGCATTAACAAGAGCCTGCCACATCTCTCTGCTGCGATCATAGCACTTCACAGAGGTAGGCAGTCAGGCGTCACCCTGCAGGAATCGGAATTCTATTCTGATTCCCTGACCTGCTTTAACAACTTCATCCCGAACTACCAACCATTTTAATACTAAAATGAAGACAGTAGTCTTACTTAAATCAGCAAATAGAACAAGTCTCTCTCTCCCCCGCCCCCCCCCCCCGGATATTTGCACCTCTTTACAGCTACGTATTATAGTAGTGCAAGGTTCCTTTCAGTACGCTTCAGTAAAACGGTAAGGCAGGGGGTAGAAGAGTCCTCTATGGAAGGACACATAGGAGAATGATGCTGTTTCCTAGTTCTGTGTTGTTTTATGTGGAAGAGCTTAGAACATTAACTTCTTTTTGAATTTAATGTTTTAATGCCTCTTTAAATAATGAGGGTCAGCCTTTCAGTCTGTAATACAACCAGAAAAAGTGTCTCTAGCAAAAACAAAGTTATAGGTGATTCTGAATCAAAAAAGCACACCATGCTACAGCACATCACTGCCTCTGTAACATGGTTATCTTTATAAATGAAAACTATTTCAGAAAAGAAAACCGGTTTCAGAAAAGGCTGGATGTGTATAAGAAATACCTTGCTGCAATCCTCTGCATTTTTTTTGCAGCTAATTAGGAATGTGGTTACACAGTGTATATTACTTGCAAATCTGTGCCTTTGTCTGTGATCACATAAATACAAAGCTTTACTTAAGTATTTAAAGATTTATCCAAAACCAGTAGTTTAACCACTTCAAATAGCTAACGTTTTCACAGGCATTCCTCAAGCATGGTTCAAATGCTGAAGAAGAGATTAAATAAATGACCTTTTGCTACGAAACTGATTTAAACAACAAAATGAGGGACTAAAATTAGCAGCTTAAGGTAAGACCTTGACTGCCATTTATTCTGGTAGTTTGGAAAAAAATGAGAAAATATCTCATGTTTGATTCTAATGCTGATGTTTGTGTAGTGATGACTGTATTTAGGTCACGATCCATGCTTTATGGAAATGCTGGTAAGGGACCGAAACCACCTTCCTCTCAAAGTTGCCATTAGCATTCCACTGCCTTATCTGGCAGAAACTTTCGGGGTCTAAATGCATCTGCACAGACCAGTTAAAAACTTGGCATCTGTAAGGAGTGGGTAAGTCTTTGGTCCATCCATTAACCTTCCATTAAAGGGACAGAAAACCCCGCAGCTCTTCAGCTAAGAAACAATTGCTGGAAATAGAATTGTGCCTACAGTCAACTCTTCTGTCAGCCACTTTTGCATTCTGATATAACGAGAAGCAGCTTTTCATATGCATTTCCACATCACTTTTACTAGCACTGCCTCTTAGCCGTGTTGCTTTATTACCAAAAATTGCTTTAATACTGTTAAAGTCAGCAACAACAGCGTGTAATTGGCTTATATTACTGCAGTAGCTTTGCAAAAGTAAGTGAATGCATGCTAGAAAAAAAAGTGAGCGTAGGCCCCCGAGACTGTGATTGCAGCCAGTGCACAGAAGAACTACTCTAATGGTAAAAATGTCCCTCCTGTAACGGTCCTATATTAAACACTGTATATTGAAATCCTGCACAGACTTCCTACGTTAAAATGAACTTCACGTTTGTTGAATGCTGTACTTCTGGATATTACCCAGCAGAGTTCAGGTAGAAATATGTAGGACTCCCTTACTGCAGTCTAAACACCAACAGCTTTAAAAGTACTATGCAAAGCTCAACTGAAGTAAAATCTACTTCTTAACAAGGTTTCCACCCGCAGCCTTTAACTCTAAGCCACCTGAAACGTGTCATGAGGCTCTATACCCCCTAAAATTGCCAGTTAACGTTTTTCTTTCCTATTCTAGCCACACATTAACTTGATTAGAAAAATGAACCTCGGACTCATTCTTGAAACTGGAAGTTGTTTTGTTTTTACTTTGTTTCTCCGAACTTGCATCAAGCCTTCTTTTACACTTCCCCTCCAACCCCCACCCCTCACCACCTCAGTTCATGAACAAAGTTTGCTTAGTTGCAGCTTACGTTTGATATGGACTTGACACCACAGTACCGTATGTTCATATGAACATCTGATAACCTGTGAAACAGAAATCACATCTCCCAGTTTGTAAAGCATTAGCTACCTTCTCTCATATTTGCAGAGACTAAACATATCACTTGCTTAAAAAGGAAAAGTTAAAATCCTCTTTATTATCCTCATCTGTCCCTCCAGATACATCTGAAGCAAAGTATCAGAGGGTCTACATGTGCTAGCCCTCTTTTGTATGCAGAAGCCCTTTCAGTTCCCCTAGTTTTATCCAGCAGAAATACACACTTCAAGGAATAAGATACTAACCAAGCCGCTGCCTTTCTTCACTTAGGATATGCTGCTAACAGTGTTGTATGAGAAAGAAGCGTGAAGAACTAAAAGAACATTTAACATAAGAGCCTGAAATAGTCTCTGAAATACGGAACATCAGGTACTGTGTCAGTAAGGGAACACAGTACACATGTGCTAAGCATTAACAAGAGCCTGCCACATCTCTCTGCTGCGATCATAGCACTTCACAGAGGTAGGCAGTCAGGTGTCACCCTGCAGGAATCGGAATTCTATTCTGATTCCCTGACCTGCTTTAACAACTTCATCCCGAACTACCAACCATTTTAATACTAAAATGAAGACAGTAGTCTTACTTAAATCAGCAAATAGAACAAGTCTCTCTCCCCCCCGCACCCCCAAGAAAATTACGGTAAAAAGAAAGGAAACTAGGTGAGTATCAGGTCCTGGATATTTGCACCTCTTTACAGCTACGTATTATAGTAGTGCAAGGTTCCTTTCAGTACGCTTCAGTAAAACGGTAAGGCAGGGGGTAGAAGAGTCCTCTACGGAAGGACACATAGGAGAATGATGCTGTTTCCTAGTTCTGTGTTGTTTTATGTGGAAGAGCTTAGAACATTAACTTCTTTTTGAATTTAATGTTTTAATGCCTCTTTAAATAATGAGGGTCAGCCTTTCAGTCTGTAATACAACCAGAAAAAGTGTCTCTAGCAAAAACAAAGTTATAGGTGATTCTGAATCAAAAAAGCACACCATGCTACAGCACATCACTGCCTCTGTAACATGGTTATCTTTATAAATGAAAACTATTTCAGAAAAGAAAACCGGTTTCAGAAAAGGCTGGATGTGTATAAGAAATACCTTGCTGCAATCCTCTGCATTTTTTTTGCAGCTAATTAGGAATGTGGTTACACAGTGTATTACTTGCAAATCTGTGCCTTTGTCTGTGATCACATAAATACAAAGCTTTACTTAAGTATTTAAAGATTTATCCAAAACCAGTAGTTTAACCACTTCAAATAGCTAACGTTTTCACAGGCATTCCTCAAGCATGGTTCAAATGCTGAAGAAGAGATTAAATAAATGACCTTTTGCTACGAAACTGATTTAAACAACAAAATGAGGGACTAAAATTAGCAGCTTAAGGTAAGACCTTGACTGCCATTTATTCTGGTAGTTTGGAAAAAAATGAGAAAATATCTCATGTTTGATTCTAATGCTGATGTTTGTGTAGTGATGACTGTATTTAGGTCACGATCCATGCTTTATGGAAATGCTGGTAAGGGACCGAAACCACCTTCCTCTCAAAGTTGCCATTAGCATTCCACTGCCTTATCTGGCAGAAACTTTCGGGGTCTAAATGCATCTGCACAGACCAGTTAAAAACTTGGCATCTGTAAGGAGTGGGTAAGTCTTTGGTCCATCCATTAACCTTCCATTAAAGGGACAGAAAACCCCGCAGCTCTTCAGCTAAGAAACAATTGCTGGAAATAGAATTGTGCCTACAGTCAACTCTTCTGTCAGCCACTTTTGCATTCTGATATAACGAGAAGCAGCTTTTCATATGCATTTCCACATCACTTTTACTAGCACTGCCTCTTAGCCGTGTTGCTTTATTACCAAAAATTGCTTTAATACTGTTAAAGTCAGCAACAACAGCGTGTAATTGGCTTATATTACTGCAGTAGCTTTGCAAAAGTAAGTGAATGCATGCTAGGAAAAAAAGTGAGCGTAGGCCCCCGAGACTGTGATTGCAGCCAGTGCACAGAAGAACTACTCTAATGGTAAAAATGTCCCTCCTGTAACGGTCCTATATTAAACACTGTATATTGAAATCCTGCACAGACTTCCTACGTTAAAATGAACTTCACGTTTGTTGAATGCCGTACTTCTGGATATTACCCAGCAGAGTTCAGGTAGAAATATGTAGGACTCCCTTACTGCAGTCTAAACACCAACAGCTTTAAAAGTACTATGCAAAGCTCAACTGAAGTAAAATCTACTTCTTAACAAGGTTTCCACCCGCAGCCTTTAACTCTAAGCCACCTGAAACATGTCATGAGGCTCTATACCCCCTAAAATTGCCAGTTAACGTTTTTCTTTCCTATTCTAGCCACACATTAACTTGATTAGAAAAATGAACCTCGGACTCATTCTTGAAACTGGAAGTTGTTTTGTTTTTACTTTGTTTCTCCGAACTTGCATCAAGCCTTCTTTTACACTTCCCCTCCAACCCCCACCCCTCACCACCTCAGTTCATGAACAAAGTTTGCTTAGTTGCAGCTTACGTTTGATATGGACTTGACACCACAGTACCGTATGTTCATATGAACATCTGATAACCTGTGAAACAGAAATCACATCTCCCAGTTTGTAAAGCATTAGCTACCTTCTCTCATATTTGCAGAGACTAAACATATCACTTGCTTAAAAAGGAAAAGTTAAAATCCTCTTTATTATCCTCATCTGTCCCTCCAGATACATCTGAAGCAAAGTATCAGAGGGTCTACATGTGCTAGCCCTCTTTTGTATGCAGAAGCCCTTTCAGTTCCCCTCTGACCCCCCGAAGAAACATGCACTTCAAGCTGTGAGCTAGGCCAGGCCAGTGTATTTGAGGTTCTGCTACAGAATAAACATTTGTATCTTGCTCTTTCAAGAGACCTTTCCAATACAGATCCTCTATGGGGATAAGAAGCTTCTACATTTGGGCAAACAAATGACACCAGGATGCAAAGCTGAACACTTGTGAGAGTAGTCTGAGAGATGTGGAACACGAAGAAGAAATAAACAATCAATCGAAGACTGTATTGTTTCAGACAGCGAGGGATTCTTCTGAAGATCTGTGTTCATGCAAGCTCTCGAGCGTAGGCACCCCAGTCAGCAGCCAGACTGCTCGGACAGCTGCTAGCAGGTGCTGCAGCGCTGATGCAAAAGAGCAAAGGCTGTTACAGCACAAGACGGCTTAAAAAGATTCAGAGGAAGAAACTGCCTAACGTTTTTTATATTTTAACGACTTGTCCTGTGTTTTCAACAAATTACTTTCTGCAATACAAATGTGTTATTTAGGGATGAGTACTCTGTGTCTGGAAATATGAATTGCTAAGTAACAGCCATATGTCTCTGATAGCAGAAAACCGGTCCAAAAGTATAATCTGACATTTATTTTTTCCAAGAAAATCTAGCTTGGTTAGTTCCCATGGGAACTTGCAATATCAATGTTTTAGTATTATCGCTTTAAATGTGCGTGCATTGTTGTTCTCAATAAATCAAAAATTTTATTAGAAATGTGAACGCAAGCTTTGCAGAAAATTTGGCTGGATTTATTTAAAAAGCTAATTGCAGTGAGTGCAGGGGAAAAAAACCCCTCAGCTCTGCAACTAACTGAAGTCTTTATGTATTGTTTATATGCTTTATTTACGTTAAAAGACAACTCTCTCCTATAATTCTGCATCTCATAGGACGTGGTAGAAAAAATGTAAATGTACTTGTACTAGTTAACGCTATAGAATATGTCCAAGTATTACAGGGAGTCTGTAAAAAAGCATTATTCCCAGACTAGGCCTTTACACAGAAATCTTTCAATCCATCAAATGAAGAGAATCCCAGTTTCTTCTTGTGTTAACACCACATGCGAATCCGCGTCTGTCACGGCATATTCTAAAATACACGCCTCATTTGAATTTCTGCCTTTGAACATAGATTTGATGAAACAACAAATCAAAAATGCATAAATAGAAAATTATTTTACTGTTTATAAATATGGAAATCACAAATCTCAGCCATATGAGACACAATGCAAAAGATAAAGGACTGAATTAAAACTACGTTGTTTAGAGCTGCCGTGTAGGAACTTATAAATACTGGAGGCTGACCTAGGGGTATTTATTGTACAAATAAGTGGATTTAATTTATTTAACTGAGAAGAAGCTGTAAGAAAAAAAATACAGTAGCTCAAGGTAAGCC
>NW_008824035.1:4088283-4104436 GCF_000699105.1 Pygoscelis adeliae
CAGGAATTAAAAAGGCTTATGAAGATCATACACCCATGCTTAAAGACTGATGTTTTGATACACGTTGTATTTAATCTTCTCTTACTGAAGCAAATGAGGAGCCCTGACTCCCACAGCTGATGCATGCAGCTCTGCAGCTCTTGCCGGTGTCAAGGGGAAGCGCAGGGAACGTTACTTCCCTCAGAACGAGCATTTAGAGAAAAATAAATGCTGCAGGTGCTGGGTCTGTCTGAAAGCACCGATAGTGGCAGGCAGTGCAACAGGAAGTAGTAATTGCCTCGTCCAGAAGAAAGGGCAAAGTCTGTTTTCAGCAAGGCTGAAAGAGATTTAGAAACACTTTGCTCCTATATGCACGTGTAATTAAGGCCACCAGACACCATGAAAATATAACGGTCTAAACCAGAAGTAAACAAACATTTTCAGGTGACCTTTGAAAGTGAATTAACAGATAAATATGACCTGATCACTACATTCAACTTTGATAGCCACCTTAATCAATTAGGGAGAAATTTTTTTCCTTCTCAACTCAGACACAGAATATGAATATAGGCCATATAAAATATTCTTTGAATTATTATAAAAACCTGATTGAGGAATTATGGCTTGTTGTTGTATCGTGGCTTAATCTTGATTCATGTTATTGAAAAGAAATAGCAACTTGAATACCATGAGAAAGTTCTTGTGCTTAACACTTCCATGGTTTGTAAGGTTATAAACATCGATTCTAAATTTAGACCCTTTTTACCAAATATGGACCATGCACTTGGGTAGACTTGACACTACAAAAAAAAGGCAAGAATTAAATACCTTTGTACAAGAGACTCTCTTTACTTTAACGGTCACAAACAGAATGACTAGTATGTTACCCTTCATAGTTATAAAACACATTGAACTAGAATTGGGTGAGAAATGTTTTCGTCTTTCAGGAGACAGTTCAAGAGTTCAAAATGTTCTCTCTAAACCTCAATTTTTTAAAAAGATTGTGAATTGATAATTAAAAAAAAAGAAATCAGTAACCACAAACAAAAGTTAGCTCTGGTACTTCCGAGTCAACTACGTCAACACATTTGTTACTGAAATGTTACTCAGCTACTGCCACCACTTACCATTTACACATGAAGTCTTTTAATTATAAAGAAGTTTATCAGTTTGAAAGGACTACTACTCAAGACATGTATCTTTCGGGGTTTTTAACCACTGTAGTCAACTTCTGAGAACAACGCTACTAACTGGAGGTGAAAAAAAGCCCTTACTCCCTACGTGTTAGGGTGAACTCATGAAAGTTAAATTCATTCTTTTACCGTTCTTCAACTTTGCACCCTGATGACATCTGCTAGTTTCAAATCCATTTCCTCCTGTTGTTCCGTGCATGCGTAATTCTTCCTCTTTAAAGCAGTTTGTTATAGTTTGGGGGAGTTAACTTAGAAATCTTGTAGCAGGAACTCAAAATTTAGTGATATAAGCAAGAAATAGAAATGCCATAGCCACTGAAGAGAAGACATGCGGCATTGCTTACTTAAAGCCCCATCCTGTCCCCCCAAGGACAATAGCTGCTACCAGGATGGCACCAGCGATGGAGCCTATTATAAGATTGGTGGCACTAGGACCTGTGATAAAGGATTATGGTAAGACAGACATAAGAACCAACCACTTTATTCACATTAAGTGAAGCAACTGAAGGGTAGTCAAACAATTCAAGGAACATAGACAGCACACAAGGTGGTGTCTCCAGACAATTTCAGCAAGCCCAACTTACTTTTCTTTAACAGTAAGAATGAACAAAGCTGTTGGTCTCTGCATTGTGCTATGTTGACTTCTACCATAGATATAAATCTAGTATTAGACAGGAAATTCCATTGTGACTTACTTCATTATCTAGTAAACGAACTGTCAGCTGAGGACACTAAGGTATTTGTGAATAATTCCTTAACTTAAAGGAAAAAGTATAAATGCTGTATGTTTTATGGCTACAGCAAATGAGGAGGGAAAAAAATAAAAATCAAAAAGCCTAACTTTTTTCATGGACATCCTGAAAGGTGGTAGATATTTTAATTTCAGCTGAGAGCATCTAGCAGCACTTGCTAATCAAAGTCCAGACTCCCTACGGTTACGTCAATGCTAAATTTACAAACAGTTGTTTGACAAAAGCAAAGGATTATATAATAAGGAATGAAAGGTGAAATAAAAGCTGTATTCCCATTAAGATTTCCAAACATCAAAGTACCTCTTCTTCATCCTCAAGAAGCCACTTAACAACAAAGTGGGGAAGGGTGGAGCGGGAAAAAAGAGCAACAAAAAGCAGCAGTACAAATTACGTTTGTGCTATTTTCTGAAGAGGGCAAGAGAACACCGAAATGAGATATTCATAATTCACCCTTAAGTGCTCTATTTACACAGGGTGGAGGAAAACTGACAATGGGCTTGAGTAACATTTTAATTGCTCTGGACAAAAATTTCCTATTGAGCAGTCTTTGATGTAAAGCTAATTGCATCTGAGCTCAAGGCAAAATGAAACCAACCCAACAGTTCCTTTGCAGCATATTGCACACTTTCTGTTTAAACATTTACACATCCAGGACTAGCCTTCAAAAACAGTTCTTACCTCCTATCCCAGTCTCCCCAAACCAACGCTTCTACACAGCAATTGAAATTTTCCTATTTTAAATGTTCTGAAACTGAGTTTGGAAAACTGTCAGACAGCTAACATAAGGAAGAAGAAGGAGCAGCCAGAGATCAGCAAAGGAAAGTGCAAGGGCAGCTGCAACACCTGAAAGTTTTAAGCTGTTAGGTTGGTATCACAAAACCTTCTGCCCAGTCCCAGACACTACAATAAGTACGTGCCCGAAGTTTTAAAAGTTACTGCAGTGACCTAACTTCAGTGCATCCATTACATGTTTCCCATATGAGTGCTTCTGGAGATCAGATTAGCTAAAAGAAAACCAAGCTTTAAAAATTGCTTCCTGCAACTACTACACAAAGAGTATTCAGGACTATTAATAAAAGACTTGGACTGAAAAGAAATACAGTGAGCTTTACAGACATGAGCAGTGCACAGATTTGACAACAATAATTAAAAGGTAATTTTTCACAATTTAGAAGAACATATCTTATTTGGACTTACCTTTAAAGTCACACCTGGCTCAAATCAACAGGAGTGAGCATGGTGGAGGGTAAACGAATGCCATTCCACAGGCATTGTATTCCCAATTAAGGCTTGCTTTCAACAGCAGCCTAATGAGCTACTGTATCTGACTCAGATCTATCGCTTACTCTGGATTTTATCAAATGATTGCACACAACAAAAGACAAAGCACAACAAGTAATTTATCTGTAATAAATTTTAGAGGCCTTGAAAAATTCTAAAGCTGATTTCTTTCTAGCCATAGAATGCTATCTTCCCATGGAAGAGGTACAATGATTAACTGATAGTAAAATAGTCATAACTTAGATAAGGAAGTACCAAATGGCCACTTTTCTACATCCCTCTTCTTACTGTGTTCCCTGGTTGGGGGGCGGAATCTATTTTAGAGCGCACATCCATTCAACAAACAGCAGTTTGTTCGTTCAATACGGGAAATCAATATTGGTTTTATTTATTATAAATATGGAAGAATTCAATCAAAATTTAAACAGAAGAGAATGATACACAAAACCAGTAGGTTCAGTTAATCGAAAAGTTACTAAAATTATGTTAAATAACACATGGGTCCTGATAAAAAACACTTTTTGGATCTGACCCAATTTTGTAAAGTATCAGTGACTAAAGAAGTGATGTTCATTTTTAACACAAAAAAACCCCTGAAAATCAAATGCCTGTGAGAATTAGGCTATCTGCTAGAGAGAGCCTAAGAGCAGAGTAAATGATAGATGGCTGTGGATAAAGGCATGTCCATTCCTCTGGAATAATTTTAAAACTGTTTCACAGCGTGCTGGAAGTGGCAGTTCCTATGAATGCAGAGAAAGAGCTATTTTTCCTAGTAAAGAAACTGTAAAGGCTACATTCAAGGTAAATTTTCACTGATAATCAACAAGACTATAGTCTCATTTCTGACTTCAGTATAAAAACAAAGCTGGTGGAATACTTACGGTTACTAAACAGCAACCACTTGTTTACCAGAATGGAGTCCTCCAATTAATGAATTCCAGTTTCGAAATACAGAGATTTAAGAGGATTATTGGTAAGCGATTTTAAGACCATAACAGACTGTGTACATAAAAGTACTTACAATGGGACTACTTTTACGTTATGCCTTACCTTAAAGATGTATGCCTTATGTTTTATTAAGCATTATCAAGGAAATTGTATTATTAATAAATCAGAATCTTGCTACCAGTATGTAGCCCACTTTGCATCAGCTCATTTTAGTGACATTTATGAAGAAAAGCATAAATCAATATGTTTCAGCTAAATACGCTTCTCTAGTCACTGGACTCAGACGTTTGACATAAATACATGCAAACCGAAAGTAAGAGGAAGGTTTTAACAACCACCATACTGTGGGGTCATTTTCCATCCAGACTATCGCAAGATGCAACACTTCTGGTATACTTGTTCCCTCCACCATAGTACTGCTATAACCTGCAGACACAGATTTATCAGGAGGAAGCTCCTGCAACTAACTGCACCGTAACTGCCTGGCACACCACCCTTTCCTGCAAGGCGCTATCTGCTTTGGCATGGCTATCGTATCATCTCTAGACATCTTTTAGGACCCTGATATAAATTCTACTGAAGGTGTTAAAAGAGAACACACCTTTAATTTCAGTGGACTTCAGACTATTCCCTAAATATTCATCATCATCATCAGATAGATTCTACTAGAATTAATATACATTGCTTTGAAACTCCGCTAGCTGTAGAAGAGGCAAGTTCACTGCAGATTGTCCTGCAGGTAACAACACGCTGGTGGTGGTTTCATGTTTTCTTTTCTTGGCTGTCACTTTGCCAGCCAAATGCTCTGGTTTAAGTTATCAAAGCTAAGTATCCATTTTAGGATGAAATCTGGAAAAAAATGACTGCCATTTTGTCCCCCATGATTACTAAAATAAATTCATAAAGCATTAAGAAACTAAAGTTATTTCAGCACTTTGAGGAAAAGTTCACAATTTGCAAGTGAAGTGGCGAGGAAGGAGGAAGAAGGGCAGGACCTGGCATCAGGTTGTGACGAACACAACCTCCCCTGCCGCCACTGACGGTAACGGCCACCAGGGCCTGAAGGGCATTAGGATCAGAGAGGGTATTTGTGTTCTCCATGCGCTTTCTTTAAACCAAGCAACAAAAAGCAGCAGCGGCTTGCTTGAAAGTACATTTGTATCTGAAGGAACCAGGGGACAGAGAAAAGACTGATGGGATCCAGGAAAGAAGCATGGATAGAAACAAAAAGAAGAATGAGTCTGGTAGTGAGTGATAAGAGAGAGGAAAGATGGAGAAAAGCTGGAATTAGAGCAGAAGGATACAGGAGCAAGAACAAATGGTCAGGGACGTTGGTCAGAGCTGAGTGGATTGAGACAGCAGGTAAGGGAAGATAAAACAGAAGGCCGAACGTAAGCAAAAGGCGAATGGTCCTCAACCTGTAGGTAAATCCTCTGCTCCAGAATCTGGGTCCCAAGCCTCTACAATCTTCACAGTCTGCAGTTTTCAGCAAACAGCTGTAAAAGCCACCAGTAAAACACCAATCTGATCTTTCTCAAGCAGATGATCTATTACCTTCTTCCTTCTATTTGTGTTCTATTAGTTGTCCTCTGTGAGTGCCAAGGTCTCTATTCTTCTGAGAATCTAAGGTGAGTTTCATGTAACAGTCCAGTTCAGCAAAAGCTAAAAAGGTTATATCTAGGGCTGCAAACTCAGACACACGAAATGCTGCCTACCAGAAGACTGCCTATGCAGGCTTAATTAGAACTGTATATGAATGCTTTTTCACGCAGACTGATTAGAAATCAAACTGTCTTGTTATGATTCCCCCTTCACAGAGATGGCACTGTCACACGACAGAGGTGATATATAGTATTAGAAACACAGTGAAGTTGGAAATCTCAGAAGAGCAGAATAACAGCAATTTATTCTGCACAGTGAATGCAGAATGAAGAGAGTTCTTATATGGGCATTTTAATATGTGTATATATACATACACACACACGCGCGTATATTAATCAAATAGCCACTGTTAAAACTGAGGTAGTGGGCTAACACTTAAGAGTACAGTTTCCTAAAATTATGAAAAGACAATAAAAATTGCTCATACATATTCTTTATATATGATTTCTATACTTCAGCATTCCACTGCCTTGAGGTGACAGAATCCTAAGCAACGGGAACATTCAGAAACTTTACTGTAAAACTAGCTGTCTATACTATTATCATCAGCTTTCATCTTCCTAGCTAGATTGTGTGACCCATTATTTGACTGAAAGCCCCATAGATTGTAATAAACAATTTCTGCATTTTATGAAATAGTCTATTTTGCAAAATAGTCACCAACTTTCATTTTTCCCCATTATTTTTATAATTTGGTGTAACGGAAACATTTAGACATTTTATTTTACTATGACAATGTAAAAACTCACAAACTTATTGTTTTATGCCCCACATTATCCCAGACAGGAGAAGGTTCAACACTGCATGAGCAAACCACATGACACAGACACAAGTCAAATCACACGACAAATACGGTCACCACATAACAAAGCTAATGGGGTAATACACAGAGGGCTCGGGTGCATACGGTTACCTCACACACTAGGCACCAAACATAAAACTCAAACTAAGAAAAATGCTTACTCTATTCCCCACCCTGTGCCTCCAAAAATCACCCCCAAGGCCAGAATGGTCCCTGCCACTGCACCTATTAGCCTGTTAGTGGCCATGCTCACTGTGTGGAGGGAAAAGGGAAGATTTTTTAAGGAAATGATCACATATATGTCTGAAATGAAAACATGAAATAATTCCTCAAAGGAATATTTTACTCTATAATCCATCGTCGAATAAACAACCTCCTAAGAAACCTTTATTTACCAAATACTGTAGCTTTAAAAATTCTGAAATGTGCTATATTTGGTTTTCTTTGAGTGCTTGCAAATATGTCAATGAAGTTTTCCTGTAAATGTAAGACTATTCCTTTTAGCTTGTGATTCTATTATTTACTTTAAAAGGGAATATCAACCTACTGCTTATTTAAAACAGCCAAAATGTAAATAAATCATCAGTAAGAAAACTTCCTTTTGATCACCAGAAACTTACTGTGTCCATTATATAACTAAGCAAATGAAAACTGTTCGTTTGGAAACAGTTCCATCGCAGGACAACAAAAAAAAAACCCAACTTTTTAATCCATTCTTTACTAGTTAGTAATATTTTCCTTTGTTACTGCATTTATCAATAGGACTCTCTATCTATATGACATAAAGACAGATAACACCTTTCGAAAGGAAAAACCTACCCTAGAAATGTGCTTCAGGTAACACCTGGAAATGTGAATATGTTCAAATAGTCCCTCTTAAGACATTGAGGCCTTATCTTTCATTTTTTAAGGGAACTCTTTTGAGAAAAAACATCTATACGTTTCCTATGTTAAAGATTAAAAGCTTGATAGATTCATTGAGTCATAATAGACCACAAGCAAGCAGCTGAATTCCCTGTCTAATGGGAACTTTTCCAGGGGACAAAAACTTTAGTCTTCATGCTGAATAAAGTCTGTTTTGAAATGGTTTCATAATTTTTTCCTGTTTCATAAATATACACAAACACACACACACACACTTGAGACATAAGTTTGATATTAAAAAAAACAAACACACACTATTCCAGTAGTCAAACAAAGGCCTAATTCTGCAAAAGAAATTGCAAAGGAAGAATCTTGTGTGTGTATGGAGTCCTACTGATTTCAAAACTACTAGCCAACACTCTAAAGTAATTCAAAGTTTCTGCAGTAGCCAAAAACTAACAGCAAGAACTCTGTCTTCTCAAAACTGCTAGTATGCTGTGTAGGTCTGCTAGTACAGGATACAGCAGGTTGCTGAGTTTAGAGTAATTCAAGACTCATGTATTAATACCAACATAATTAAGGACCACTAATTTTTTAAATCCTGAAATACAGTATGGAGCCAGAAGCAATTGACAGATGATGGAAAGGTCTGAAAAGTGCAGCAGGAGAAGCAGCCCGTTGTCAATTATCATAACAATATATACATAAATAGCAATACTTCCTAGCTACATATGTTCTAATTGTACTTTGAAAAATGCTTTGATTTAATGTGTGAAAAATCTTAAATCTATTAGGTGAATTTTCACATCGTGAGTGTTCTGTTTCTGAAATGTAACAAAACTCAAATTTAGGGCTAAGGAAAAACAAGCATTTTGGTTTCTGTCTCAGACTTGTAAACTGGCATATGACATAGGAAGTGCTGGTAATAAGGTGAAAAAACTTAATGGAAACTACTTTAGTATGTTGGATCTTTACAATACAGAAGACTACTTCTGTATTCTTCTGACATCTTCTCACAAAGGAATTCCTCTATTAGCACACCAGAAGAGACTAGAGTAGCTGTCAGTGTCCAGGCTCGTAAATTCCTTTCTAGGTGATTCAACATCAATAAATTACTATAACAACATAAGTAAAAATAATCCATCTTTTGAAATCACTGAGCCACCTTGTACAAAAACATACTCTGCCTTTTTGCAGAGGACTCCATTGAAAAATGCAGTCTAAACTTTACGTCTGTACCAGCTGGCAGAAATCAATGCACATACTATTAATTTAAGATTTTTTCCAGAATATTTCAGCATTGACGTTATCAATTTTCGTAAAGGTATTTCCATTCTGAATTAGATGAGTTAATCTGAATTACAAAAATCTAACCAAGGTAAGCGTACCTTCTGTGTTGCCTTTCCTATAGACCTTTTTACAGAGGAGGAAACTATTTCTTACCTACAGAATTTGGAAATGAGCAATATAAACCTCATGTACTCTCAGTGTCACAACTGTAAATACTGCTCTCCTCATCCACACACAAAAAGAAGTAACCAGCTCTATAATGCTGTTCTCCACTATTTTTTTAAGACTCTGCAAGCAGTGTTCCACAGTTAGGAAGGCTTTTTATGAGAAATGGAATGACAAGTAGCTTTGTAAGACAGGGTACAAACCAGGCAGCTCTACACTGAACAGTGGTGGGGTTAGGAGTCCAGAAAGCACCTGCACAGGTTCCCTAATACACATCTAGGCTGTTCTAGAGAGCCTCCTTCACGGTGGTAACTTGTTCTAAGACGATTTCTTCAACAGTTCTTGGTAAAGGTCTACTGGAATCATTCTGCTAAGGGGCAAAACAATAAGGCACACAAGACAGAAGTAGAGCCGTTCTGGAGGGACACACCAAAATCCTGTCCTCCCTTGAAACCTTGGATATTTTAAAGAGTAAACAGAGTCTGAGCTCTAAGGACTACATTTTTAAACAACTCTTATCTTCTTTCCATCAGCCTTGTGTAAGGGACAGAACCACCTGGAACGGGAACATAGCAGAAAAACTTTGTTTGGGTTTCTCAGCTGTTTATTGGGAACTTTATCTGTAAATGCATAACACTGGATAAATATAGTCTGATGTTGGACAATGTCTTGATGACAGGAAAGACACAAAAATTGGACAGCACAATCCAAAAACATTCTTTGGCAGAGAAGTCGGAGAGAATCTTTGGAAGTGCTTTTCTTTCTCTTTGAAAAACTTTTTTGATTAATTATTTCCTCAATAGCTCCTCTTTGTATTTATACTTCATATGCCGTTGAAATACCTACTAAATACATAAGAGTAAGCAATAATGATTGTAAGAATAATTTAAGTCCTTAAAATCTTAATTTATTTCTTTTTCCTCCCATTGAAATCTGATTTCAAGGAACCAAAGCTTTTTTTTCACCAGGGACGTTCCACTTTTCCCTTTTTTATGCCACAGCTCTCTGGATTAGCTGAGAACAACTAAGGGAACCGGAAATCTCTAGTAAAACATAAATACTCGATTATCATATAAATAATAAGAGCTACACTTAGTCAGATTCCAATCACAAAGAAAATGATCATAAAAAATAGAGAATAAGGGAGAAAGAAAAAACCAGAAAGTACATACCATTACCTATTGAAATCTTCCCCAAATTTACGTTAGAAAAAGAAAAGTTTCATCAATTCTCAAAGCAGAAAGACCTACTTCATCTACACGACACAGAATTTTACTGTCTGGGTCTAAACAGGACTGCACAATATTATTCTCTTTCTGTATGATAATTCTACTACCATGTATTCATGAAGAATGTCATAAATACTTGAAAGAACATCAAAACTGAAATCACACAAACCCTTGGGTCCTTCATCCTTCTTGCTACCAGTATCCCTGATAGGATCATCAATACTGCAGTCCGTCCCAGCCCAGGAGAAATTACAAATGCAAGTGGCTTCATTACTACAAACCTGGAAAAGAAAATAAATGACAGCAGTTGTTTTTTAACTACATTTATTAAGTTTATTTAACATGTAATTAGGTATTTAATTCACAGTATAAGACTTAGCCATTTATAAATTGTAACAGTAGCACTGAGTGTTTAGAATGAGTACAATACATCAATAACCTGAAAGTTTGCTTTAACCCTCTAAATATGCTCAGATGCTAGGAAAAGCAAAAGTGTTCCCAGTGGTTCCATCATCACTTGCGCTACACAGCTGCATAGGATGTAAAAAACAACAGAAACTCTCATCCAAAATAACCCCTATCTAGACTAGTTACATCTTCACTAAGCAACTATCTAGGCTTTGGGCCTGGGTGTCCAGAAGGAATACTAGCATTTGTGTTTAAACGGTTCAAGACATGGTCATACTTTACAACCTCTCATTTACAGCTTGCTCCCGTGTAGAAAAAATAGCAAGATTTTCATTGGTTTTGTCATCATTTTTTTCTAAACAGCAATGAGGAGTGCTTGCTTATCTTCTAGAAAGAGAGGAAATAGCTCTTCCTAAATCTACATTTAGCTGAATGACCTCTAAAAAAGGACTTAGGATTCACTAAAATTGGCAGTATATTTATCAGATACAGGAAAACCTACCCAACTGACAAAACCTAAAATATCACATCAATGGTGGAAGTTAATAGCTATAAACTTTCCATATGAAAAAGAACATGGAATGCGTTGCTAGAAGAGGTTACTAAGGAAAAAGCATGACATGAGAGAGAGAGACAAAACAAAGAATGAAGTTTTGATTACGGGACTAGAAGTTAAGTCAGTCATTAGGCATCAGCTAATAATGCCTTTTGGACACTGGAACACAGTGTCAAAAAAACCCAGAAAATAACCTACACACTAATGATTACAAGTAAGTAGTACATGTGATTTTTTTAATTTAACTTTTATCTCACTCTGCTTCTTAAAGTATTCACTGAAGAATCTTATCTAGGAAGCTGAAGATAAATACATCTTATGGTAGGTTTGATCAACTGAAGTATTCTTTTAAAATTATGAATTGGAATAATCCGATGCAAAACAAAAAAGGTAACATAGTTCTCTCACCACTCACGCCACTCTCCAAAATTACCAAGATGATTTCTAGATCCTTTACTTTCCAATTTTAAAATTTTTCTTCTTGATTTTGAACCTAATCCTCTTTGAAGCACTCAAATTCATCTTCAATTACACATAACAAGAAGAAAAAAAAAACTTCTTGTATAAAGTCTAGCCCTTAGGCAAGTATCTGTCCACTGAATCCCACAGCAGAAAGGTTTTAACAGTATTACAGTTAAGATATGGAACAGTGAATCTGTTCATCAAAACATATCTAATGTCTTGGACAAATGGACTTATGGGTAGAAAAACAGAATATAATGTGCCTGAATGTAAAATGATACACTTTGCATCTGTTCAAGAAGAATGTATCATTTCTGTTAAGGTCCAACAGTTTAGAATTTTAAATGATTTAAGTCATGAGGTATGACTCCATGAACACAGGACCAACTTTATAAAGGTGTTAGTACGCAGTAAAAAGTTTAACTGAAGATGGCAAGTAGCCTGAAATATGGGTAGCACATTACAGAAGTCTTTATAATAACTGATGTCAAAGCTCTTTCTTGCTTTTAATGAAAACAACAGTTTGGATACAATTGCAGAACTGATTTGACAACTTTGCTTTCTAAAATTTTATCTATGCTTCACAGAATGGCGGTCTTCCCCGGAATCTAACATTTGTGTTTTCACATCAACAGGTCTTAGGAACACTTGCAGGTAGAGAACTCCACAGGGTACATTAAGTTCAGATACAGCAGAGAGAGCAGGAGAAGCTTAGCTGCTAACTCCCAGTACAGACTCACCCCATGTCCAGAACAGACTTTTCCATTAGAACCAATGGGACAGCTGCTTATGTTCAAGGACTGAATTGGCAGGCACTTTTTGTCCAGACACATCATGTGCGGTCCACATGGAGCTCCATCCTCCACATAACCTAAATCTGTGTCATCATCTAAAAGAACATGAGCACCACTAGGAGAAATAAATTTTAAGATACTATTAGTATTATGACTGGAGTCTTTTTGAAAATATTAAACATGTTAGTGTAGATACTAAAAGCCTCATACCTTTCTCTCATTCAAGCATACAGACAGATTTAACAAAATTATAAAGTTTTTCTGTCTGCCCACAGCATTGATAAGGTGTTCCAGTTGTCAGACTAAAAAGACGACTAGGTAATGACTTAAATACTCAAAAAGGGCACCTTAGCTTTGGGTTTGTTTGTTTTTTTTTTTTTTTAACAGTCTTCGATAGGCCATGCTTTTTTTTTTTTTTTTTTTTTCTTCTCCCCCCCCCCCCAATGCTGTGAAATACTATTGCTAGAAAAATGTTAAAAAAATAACTTCTCATGTGATGACATTTAAATAAAAATACTAGTGGAATAGAAGAGGAGTTAAGAATCGTTGTTCACTCAAGGACCTAACTATGTAAAAGAGTATTCTTAGTATGACAGTAATGTTGCCAATGTCTTTAAAATACAAATCCAGTATTATGCACAGTAGACTAAAACTGCCTACCCTTTAATTGAACTGTAGCTTAACATCTTATCCTGCCCGGCCACAACTCTTCAGTTTCCTCCCTCTCAGCCTTCACTCCCCTACAGCTATTTCTCTGAGGATATAATACTCAAAAACATTATGTTTAATAGATGGGTCTTTGGCAATTAAACACCCCCAACACCCCCCACCCCCAAAAAAAAAATGCTGAGCATTAAACTCAGTGAAGTTCTGCTACTGGAGAGATCAGATAGAGTAATCAGGAGGACAACCCACATTTCGCCCTCTTTACATGTGGAATATTAGCCTTTTTCTTTTTTTTAATCAAAAGAAATACCACTCAGAATAATGATTTTGCTGTAAGATATTAATTACCTAAAATTCATACAATTTTACATTTATGTTTATCTTAATTCAATTAGGTTTGACAGAGCAAAATCATGTTGGAACACTGCATTATCTTTTACCTGCAGTCCACTATTCGTCCTTGATGATAAAAAGAGTTTGGGATAATTTCTCCTTGAACTTGACCAACTCGTGGAACTCTAGTAAGATTAGTACAGAGCAAAAAGCCACAGAAAACATCACTGTAAAATGAAAACATAAATCAAAAAATTACTAGAATAATACGAAGTAAACTTACAAAAAAGAAAGACTGGCAATGATGCTGCTGATCACATTAAGTAATATATTACCATAAGCCGCGTGACAGACTTTCAGAGTACAAATCTGGAAATAAAATATTATTTGATATAAATGACAAGAGGCAGAAACAAGTAATCATTCATTCTAATGCACCAGCGAATGTTCACATCAACAAAAAATTTATCTGTGCTCTAAATACAATACAGTACAATTAAGAGGATCCAAATTGTACAAAGCTTCATCATATCAGGCTAAATTGCATTTTCCTCTCTCTAGCAGCTTGGAAGCCATACGTTAATGTGAAGTTTGAATTTTTAATTGTATTTTATTTCCATTGCAGGACAACAGAACCATAATAACAATCGTTAGCATGCAGTGTGTGCGCCTGAATTTTGGTAAATAATCTGCTTTATTTGATGTTATTTTATATGTGCAATCTTCAATAGAAGGATATCAGCTTAAAACTTCCATCTCTTACTCTAATTGTCCTAAGTCATAGAAGCAACTGGATGAATGCTGGAAATTGTATTTGTTAAAATTGCAAAAAATTTAAATGGCCCTTCAGCTAGACCATTTTTCTGCATCTCTCTACTGACCAAGAAAAGCTTTTATACAAATGAGGTTTTTAATATACATATCAGAACAACACTATTCTCATCTAAATATATATAAAAAAAAAATCCATTAAACAACTTTTGCTTATGATCCTATCTGAAAAGTGAATGATGTAATGCCCCCCCTCCATGCCACTTGACAAACATCAGATAGTCAAAGAAGGAAAACACCATTCCAAGACTGAAATTTTACATGCATACTTAAAAATTACAATACAATAAGTAAATTAGGAGAAATTTAAGTCTATCCACTAACGACCATTAACTTGAAAAGTAAATTTAATAAGATATTCATCTAGTAATGATCACATGCAAATGAATCAGCCATTTTCTCTATAACATCCAAATGTCTAATGGTCCTCTCTGGTCAAAATAAAGGTTGGAACAAACTTGAAATAGCAGAATCTGGTATTAATCCCAGAGCAAGTGAAAACAGTGTGTGTATTTGCAGTCTAATTTATCCCTACCAAGTCTGAGGTGTTTGTATATTATGAACTTGTGACTTTTTGCTGCCTTGTCCCCCAGCTCCCCTAAAGAATTAAAGTCACAGTACATTCTTCTGAAAATCAGGAATTCTCTACAAGTGTATTGCTGAGTCACCCATATTCTGACCCACAGTCTGAGCTATGGAACTTTTTCAAGATGCAAACCTTCTGAAGGAAAGAAGATTCAAAATAATGCAAAACAAACTGCTGAAACATTCATGAAAGAGTAGACAATATTAAACCAGTATTAATCTATTTAAAATACAAATAATCTCTACCAAGCTGAACTTACTGTTTGCTACACTGAACCCATCGGTCTCCATCCTTTCCACAGTTTCCTTTTTTTGTGCCTTCTGTATTAAGCTTTTCATAACAAAATTTGTCAGATCCTGAAGACTCTGTTGATGAAGAAAGAAAAAAGGAATGTACTTTCCACCAGCAACATGAAAGCTTTGAAAACCTGCATAATTTATTGCAGCAGTTATCTGTATTTTTTTAATACAAACCGTAAGTCTAACCACGTGTGTGTACACAGATGGTATTTTCCAGTGACTACAGTGGGAACCTAGCAGACTGAACTGCAATACCTACAGATGGCTTTTCTAAAATAATGCTCAATGTTCAAAATTTGCTCTGAACTTTTAAAAAAAGCAATCTCCACAGTGTCTGTATTGTCTTCTGCATTTGAGTTTATAGGTGGTCTAATTTTGTTCACTTCGTAACAGTTCCACATAGATTTAGTCTAGTTGTTTGCACTGCAGTTATTCCTGATCTGTATTTCAGGAGATCAAAGATTTTATACACGGCATATACCATGAGCATATGTTCTGACATCAACTCAATGTTTATTTTATTTTTTAGGAGTTCACAGACAAAAGAAGATTTAATAGTCAGAGTGTTATCTCTACTGCTTTTTAGTAGAAATCTGAACTAATAGGTTTAAAACCACAATTATTTATGAACAAGCCCAATTGTTTTTCTAAAAAAAGGTTAATATTCTAAAATATTAAAGGTAAATAAGACAGTAGTTTCAATAAAATCACTTGTACAGAAGACAAACCAAATATTTTAAGATAGACATGCGTAAGATGCAAAGAAATTAGTCAACAAAAACATCTATTGCCTTTATTATTATCAATAAATGTGAAGTGGCAACATAAAGCTCAAAAAGGCATCAGAAGACAAAGAAAATGTTGTCTCCATCCAATTTTACACTTATATAGCATCTTTTGTATTGTACAAGCCAAACAATAAATGGTAAAACTATATCCCTCCCCTCCCATCTTCCTTAGTATGGAATGATTCTTCTGCCTCAAATAGGCAGTGTCAGCAGTGGCAGTTATGATTAGACAAAACGCACAAGAAAACATTAACTGCTAGAGTAC
>NW_008824035.1:4104464-4129265 GCF_000699105.1 Pygoscelis adeliae
AACTGTCTCAGTCATTACACAGAGCATTTATCCCCCCTCGCTGCAAGCAAAATCCATTGCAACTGCAATCCTATTTTACTCAACACCTCTGGGCTTCAATTCATACTATGTATATGTAAATTCACACCAATGTACTAATTTTCCTGACTTGTGGGATGGTATGGCAAAGAGAGCCAAGGTCAAGCAGCTTTAGCATGAACCACTGCTGCGATAATGGAATTGACAACTATCATTAAAAAACCCAAAAACATCTGTTTTGAACTACACCAAAAAAATTCTCAAACCTGTTTCACACCCCCCCCCCCCCCTCCCAGATAACAGTAACTCAAAGTTGCCAGTATTTTGTATGTTTTCTCACCTAATTCCACCAAAGTCCAGCATTTGCTGCCCTACCTATGCCTGCAACCACATCACATCAGAACAATCTCACTGTCGTCACTCCCAAACTCGAAATTTCGCTTGGCAATCAAGTCCCAGTTTCTCACTGCAGCCTACTCTACTGAGCTGAAAACTAACTTACAGTGGCAAGAACAAAAAATAAAAATACTAGAAATACAAAACAAAGGCAGGAATGAACCAGAAATAAAATACAATTAAGGTAGTTAAAGTCAACCTACTAGATCCCCAGATATATCTGCACTGATTATCTCTTGTCTTGCATTCACCATTATAACAACGACCCTAAACAAAACACAACATGTTAGCAATGAGAACTGAACACTATTGCATTTCCTTCCCCTCCCCCAACAAATGTCTAATTTTGATTCTTCACACACATATTGGGATGTAGAATAGTTTTCATGAATTTGGGTAGATGGAGTACACATTTTGGCCCAGATTCTCAAAGTCAGTTGGTGTCTAATACATACTGACATTTCAGCAGCTGCTTTATACTTCTCATTTACATAGTTGTAAAGAACTTATTAACATGGACTGTAATAAAATATCTACATGTGAAATATAAAGATACCAAGCAGATTTTACTCAAAGTAGAAATTTTTACTATTCATAGAGTGCATAAAGCACAAGCAATATTGATGTCCCAAAGACAAAATTTATGAAGAAATATGAAAGGCCAAAAAAAAACACCCAATGCCCAAAACTTGTATTTGGTTGATTTCTATTAGCTGATGTACAGGGATTTTAAAACATTGCATACCTGATTAGAATCACAGGCATACCCATCTTGTTTATGAAGATTTGGTGGACACTGAAAAAAATTAAGAATTTTTTTTTTGTCCATGTGTACTGTAATAATACATCAAAGGATCACATATGGAATTTTCACGGTTTTAAAAGACAACTGCACAACATATAAAGGGGGTAGATAACATAATTAGTGCAGGAATCTTTATAGCTACAAATACAAATGAAAAAATGAACATCTTAAGCCATGAAATACAAGGTTTGATTCTAACTTTCTGCATATTCCAAATAGAAATTAAGGAGGTGAGGCAAAATGGAAAGCAAAACAAATCTGCTCAGTAACAGGAGATTTGGTAGCTAATACTGGCACCACGTTTGCAACACTGCCACTGCATTCATTTCAGTTCCACTAAGAAAGTAAGCAAGCACCTAATTGTAGCCTACCAGTCTATGCTTACAGAGCTGTGGGGTTTTTATGATGTTAATTGTCGTGTTCTCTTGGCATTGGAAACTTTGATATGAACAAGTCATTAGGTCCAGAAGCCTCAGATTACTAAAGCTAGGAGCAAGACCATTCTCAAAGCTTTTTTTCATCAAAAAGGGACCTGTGAAGATTTGGAAAGGGTATGCTGCTGCAATGTACCATATTAGCCAATACTTTGAGGGCAGCCTTTCTAGCTTAAGAAAGCTCTTCTCCCTCCCATTAAGGATGCTCTATCTACAGAATAAAAGATTTACAATAAAATCTCAGCAATAGCTACTTGTCTGTAAGTGTGGATGTCTCGCATGATAATATAAGAAGAGGTTACTGTTAATTTATTGGCATCTATAATTACCACCAATGCCCAGAGACATGTGATCTATCCCGACTCTTATTTCTTCAAAGCTAAGCACTTGATCCAGTAGATGACTGCAGCAGAGTTATGAAATTCTTATATAACCTTGAAGCTAAATACTCATTATCGAAAAGGAGCATATATCACCTAAAGCATCAAAGTTGCTGCGAAAATGGCAGATGTACAGAATGTTGACTATTTAAAAGAACTCGAGTTAAAACCACCTTTTGGTTGCTATTTATTCCTATACTTTTGAGTATTAGCCAAATGTTTTCAAGATAAATGCGTAAGATCCACAACTTTTAAAATTATCATATATGTGCACACTCTTAAAAAACATAGCACTTTATACAAGCCTTATGAGGAGTGGCTGAGGGAACTGGGGTTGTTTAGCCTGGAGAAAAGAAGGCTCAGGGGAGACCTTATCGCTCTCTACAACTACCTGAAAGGAGGTTGTAGTGAGGTGGGTGTCAGTCTCTTCTCCCAAGTAACAAGTGATAGGACGAGAGGAAATAGCCTCAAGTTGCGCCAGGGGAGGTTTAGATTGGACGTGAGGAAAAATTTCTTCACTGAAAGGTTTTGTCAAGTGTTGGAACAGGCTGCCCGGGGAAGTGCTTGAGTCACATCCCTGGAAGTATTTACAAGGCCTGTAGATATGGTGCTTAGGGACATGGTTTAGTGGCGGACTTGGTAGCATTACATTAATGGTTGGACTCTATGATCTTAAGGGTCTTTTCCAACCTAAATGATTCTATGATTCTATACTCAATTAGTTGTAGTTTTCTACACTTATATTTTAAACTATTTTATTTCATAAAATCTTACTGTTATTACCTTTGAATCCATGCACATTTGCAGTATATTCTTAGTACTTACGCTATAGACTAGGCAAAGAGTAAAGGATGACGACTGAAAAATACTATACAGATACACAAAACCCCACTAATTTTAAAAAACACATAAACCTACAGAAGTAATATTTTGAGTCCAGTTAGATTAATTTTTTTTGAGCTTATGACAGTTTATTCTTATGTTTAAAAAAATTTGTTAGGATTAAAAAAAATAAAAAAAACCAGTTACTTTGGGTATATGAGCGTGCAGTTTCTTAATCTGGATTTTCCTCTTAAATGAGTGCAAACAAACATCAATAGTGTAAGCAGAGAAAGCTTCTGCGTACATACCTGGCCAGAATCTCCAGTGCAGAACTCTGCAATATCACATTCATTCACGGCATATCGACAGTCATAGCCTCGTGGGAAAAACTAGAAAATGAAGAATATAGTTTGGGACTAAGATTATGTCTACATAAGCTGTTCCTTTTCATTCTACATAAAACACACTTTGAACTATAACAGGCTGCACATGACTTCCATGGACAACTGAAAAGAACAATAGATATACTGCAGCAACACTCACAAGACATGATGTATTACAGCAGGGTCCATCACTACAATGAGCTCCATTAGAAAGAGAACACTTCTTACAACAGTCTGCATAGCATTCCTGAAGAAAACATTAAGCGAAAAATTTTAGTTTTCCATTTTAAATAAGTTTTTTCTACACAATCTTTCCAACAAACTATTATGTACCAGCAGACAAAAAGATTCAATTCAGCACTGATGACTTGAAATTATCAGCTGGAAGAATCCTTTGCAAAGTTCAAATACTAAAGTAAAGGGAAAACAGTGAGGTATATGCTATAGCAACAAGGGGATTCACACCTTCCAAAGCCTCTTCACGGGTGTGTAATAGCCTGTGCCAAATGCATGCTGCTTAAGTCAAATTGCATTCAATGCAGGAAAAAGATTAAGAAAAGTAAGTATGGGTGCAATTATATTTAAATACTAGAACTAGGACTCAAATCTACAGGGCAGATTTTTGCAAAAACATTATTGGCATATTTCTACAATAGAGAAGAAAACAACAGTTTACTTATTCTGTCCGAACATGGCACCTGTCTCCAAAGCATAGATAAGGAGTCCACCACTCCAGGCACACTATCCAGGAAAAGCAAAGGGGTAAGCACTTCTACAGTGCAATTCAAAAATTGCTGGGAAATAGGAACTGTTCTGAGGATACCCTCTGTCTTTGCACTCATTCTCACTTGAAAAAATGTTTTAACACAGTCCTTTAATGAAGTTGTTCCCTAACAATAGACAAAACAAATTCATTTCCATAACCTTTCCCCCTCCCTTATCAATCCCATAATGTATCTTAATATATTTTGTAAGAAAGACTTGTGGAGTAATATATAACTCTACTTGCCATTCGGAAACCGCAATCACATTCTTCTCCTGCTTCTACATATCCATTTCCACACTCAGTGGTTTCAAAAAGCTGAAAGCAAAAAAGCCCCCCCCCCAAAGTAAGAATAAAACTAGTATCAAATGACTTTTCTGTCACACATAGCCCATTTCTGCAATGCTACAGAAACACGCTCTCACAGAAAATATATATGCCATGCTACTGCAATGGGGAAGGCAGCATGTTTTTCAAGTGCTGCTAATCAGAATTTTTCAGACATGAAAGATGTACAGCTAAATCACTTGGATGCTAGCCCTCTTTAGGAGAATACTGATCTCAGAAAATTATGACAAACAGAGACAATAAAATAATACTCAAGGGGATAACATTTGAACTTCATTCCTGTTCTATGGACTCCCATTTCTCTGACAATTCCTTCAAGAAACCAGTCAGCAATATGATCTGTGGGATCTACTCAGGTACCCATACTTGCTCATGTCATTAGCTACTGTCTATTCCAGTGTAACATGTTTGTGCATGAAAATAATAAACATTAAGAAACACTGCCAAAACAAAGTTCTATGTGTGTTATTAGTAAGTTAGAATAACAAAACCACATATAGATAGTGCTAAACAGTTAATCCTAGGACCAGATATATACAATACAGATAAATTCTACAGTTCAGGATTATATAGATTCTATACTGGTTTCACATATCGTAATTTTGATTAAAGGTGATTTAAGATATTCTTCAGTCTTGTCACAGAAATAATTTTGCAAAAACCTTGTCTGTTTTCAATATAACAATTCTGCTTTGAAATCCTATAAGAGTATCAGGATTCTCCAATTTAACTGGGATATTAGCAACAGAAACACATTCATCACTAGACCATGGTTGAAATGAGAAGTTAAACATTAACAAGTTAAAATGAGAACAGATAAATCTACAGCTAGATAAGGGTGAAAGATGCAAGTAAACATGTTCTTTCTGCATTGGCTTAGTGGCAGTACAGCTGTTGAGGATCATCAAGATATGAAACATAACATATAATACAATACAAATTATTTATAAACTTGGATGGAATTCTTCTTTGGTAGTTTGCGGGGCGGGGGAAGGAATCATAATGCCTAACCAAAAAGAAAGAAAACATTTTACTTTTGTTGCATAAACCACATAGGTAATCAATAGCACCTACAATTTTGGGTGCCAGAAGCAAAACTACACTGAAGAAACACTCATATGTACTCTTCTTCACTAGCAATGTCGACATGATTCAGAAAACTGAAATTTCTTTTTTTTCCTCTATAAGCCACTGTTACTACTATACTTCAGTGGAAACAGCGAGATGTCTTATTCTGAACCTGAAATTCAGTTCTCCATTAAACAGATCTGCTTATCTGACCTGTAGCCCATAAGAAAACAAAAAGGGGTCAACCAGAGAAATGTAAGAAAATAACAGAACACACAAAAATTTCCTACAGCATTAATCAAAAACCATCAGATGTTAGTATACGTGTCAGAGCATAACTAAAAGGTTATAATTAAAAATGACATCATGGTGGCTGCTTAACACAACTACGTTTTATTTACCTAAAGATCAAACACACTGTTTTCTACCTTACCTCCCAACCTCCAAATAATAGGATTCAAAACACACTATGATTTCCCCCCCCCCCAAAGTACTTTAACTTCAAAGCTGTGAAACACTGACAAGATAACATATAAAGATAATTCAACGACTCTCCTGGGAGCATTTTCACGGAAGTAAACCAGATTTTTATTCTGTATACAGTCAACTTGACAATTTGTTCACTTTACCTTGCAAGACAACCATCATCAAAAAAATGAAGCTGTTTTTCTCTTTTTCCCTACTTACTCTTTTCTATAAGAATTCTTACATTCTTATTCTATAAGCAAAGATTGCTACCCTGGGAAAAGATTGAAAAACACTAACAAGCAAAATTTTTTTAGTTAATTGTGCAAGGTGGTGGTCTACCAAAGGATACAGCACAGTAAACAGAACAGCCTAATAGTCTCATGTGGTATTGAATTCTACAAGGACAGCAAGTTTGACAGCGTGATTAAATAGAATGCTAATACTTTGGATTGATCTTACTTTGCAAAAAGAGCCACATGGAATATTTTTATACTACTCAGCTTTAGAATGATGTCATGCTAATATTGCCTTAGAAAAAAAGTTATGACCTGGATAAGTTTTTATGTGAAAAAAAGCAATGGATGGTACAAGGAAACAGTTAAAAATGTCAGAGTTTGCCAGATGTACATCTGAAATGAAATGAAGTTAACTTTGAGAACAACCACAAGCTGCTACTGTCTATATGAAGTAAGCTATTGATTTCTAATTCCTAGTGTGGTAATTGGCATTCTTTTTAACAACCTCAGGCAAAAAGTCCAAGAATTATGTATGTGGAACATGCACAACCACCTCATTTCTGTATTTATTTTGTGCTACTTCCAGCTTAGTAAGTAGTGCATTTATGCTGAATGAGGTATCTAGCTGTGAAAAATCAACTGCAATATTTGTCATTATTTGAGCATGAAGAATTGATGGAAAACAAGTTGCATTCCTCTTAAGATTATTTTTAAATGTTATAGGAATGAACAGTCAGCTAATTACAAGCAACCTCAAGAAAATACCCACATAGACATTTGAATGAATTTGAGAACAGATTGGTGTTAGTGAAATTATTACAGTTTCATTACAATGTTTAGCAGGGGTGCTGACTATCAACATATTTATTACCTTTGTTGGCCTGTTGAAAAGACAGGCACCTCCCCCACGAAGTAAAAATTCTTTGTATTCTGCAATGCTGCATTTGGAGAATTTCCTGGAATGGTATACCCTAAAATGGCAAAGAATTAGCTGAGTAAATGCTTTGAAACACCAACAGTTACTGGAAGGGGGTGGAGGGGTCACAGCGTTGTGTTTTTTTTTTTTTAATACTGTAAATCCCAGTTTCTTACAACCACTGTGTGCAACAGTATGTCAGCTCAGTCTTATTCTCAAACAATAAAATCAAAAGAAAAAGTTTTTAAACATTTTGCATTTTTATATTTCTATTATATGTATCTACAGTATATAAAACTGTAGTCTTCTAATCTTCTTAATAAGGTGAAACCACATTATCACAATAGCTGCTATGCACCCTCTCAATTGCATGCATAATTCAGTGTTCTCTTGGGTTTGTCTTCCCTGCAGGTTCAGTTTAAAAAGATGGATTACATTCCAGATCCCTGATTTCATGCCAGGGTTTTAAAACCATTCAATTCATCTGATCCTGTTAATAAGGTTAATTTTTAAAGTAAAAGTAATTGTAGCCATAAGAACAGCTGTATAGGGTCAGCCTAGAAATCCACTTTACCCAAAACCCATTTTTGATTTTGGCCCTGAGAATATGGCCAAGGAAAAGTAGAGAACAGCGCACTGTACTACTACTTGCAGAATATTTTTCCAGCTTCCAACAATTTTCAGCTCAATGACTTTCTTGGGAAACCTTATTTTGTCTTTTTTAATAATCTGCATTGTATTTTCTCCCATGAATTTGCTCAAAATCTTTTAGCATCTACAAGATGCTACAGCAA
Source organism: Pygoscelis adeliae (assembly GCF_000699105.1). Taxonomy (NCBI): domain Eukaryota; kingdom Metazoa; phylum Chordata; class Aves; order Sphenisciformes; family Spheniscidae; genus Pygoscelis; species Pygoscelis adeliae. The sequence continues at coordinate 4,112,296 of NW_008824035.1, forward strand.
GAAGTTTCACAGCTTAATTACAGACTGGTAGAAGAACAATTTCATCCTATTTTTTCTGTCACCTATTTGCTAGTCTCATTTCATGTCTCCCTAGTTCTTAAACGGGAAGAAACAGTAATCATTTGCTATGTTGTTCATGATATTACAGACTTCTCTCATATTTCCTCATCTCCACCTTTTTCCCAGCCTGATGAAAACATACTTTATTAGTCATTTCTCATGCAGAAACTGATATTTTTATTAGCCATGTTTTGAGATCTGGGAATGAGAACTATTCACACTATTAAAGATGGAGGTAACCATGCCATAAGGAGGTTCTCGATTCCTCTCCTAGCAGCTCACTGCTACTGAGCTGACATTCCCACATTGAATTATTCTATATAATAAAAACGTCTTCTGGCACTGATGGAGTTAAGTGAAAAGGCTTTACACTGCAGCTAATTATTCACTCATTTCATTAGTGAGTCCTTTTTCAGCTTCTAGGTGACTTATCATCTGCTCCTGGCATTTTTTTTACTGTTACCTTATCTACATAAGAGGTTTGTTCTACAACCTGTTTTACTGATATTTCCATCCAAGACTGATACTTTGATGAGTTCACCATAGGAAGGAAGCTAGTATCTATTCTGATCAATGCCTTACTTCGGATTCCAGAAGCAAACTTACTGAATAATTTTCTATTGCATTCACATGGTGGCTGACAATTACAAGTCTACAGTAAAGCCACACAGTAATTCTACTGAAGAACCAACTTCCAAATACCATATGAAGAAACTAACGTCCTTTCCTTCTGTCTTATTTATAAATAATGTTCTCCATGATTTTTGCAATCAAGCTTCCACAGTGAGCATGAATTCTGACAGAAGTGATTTATAAGACTAAAAAAACCTATGTTTCAGAAGCTATCCTTTTCTAATCAATTGCTTACAGTATAGAGAAAAGAGTCTCTGGCAGTGTGTGAAGGTAGAGGGCAACGAAACCTGGTTTCCTCCCATACAGATGTGCTTCTCCCTCAGACTTCACTGACCACTTAGCAAAGGATTGAGAGCACTTGCTGAAAGCTTCAGGTTTCTACTTTTATTCACTGGAACAGAAGCAGAGATATCTGTTCACTCAAGATTAGAATTTTGAAGGAATTGGGGGAAAAATAATTAAAATTTAGGAGGAAAATAGAAATATCACTTATCAAAACTGTATTATAACACTTTTTCAGCTGCATGTAAAAAGTATAATTGGATTTATTTAATGAAAAATATACATTCCTTACTTTTCAATCACTGTAGGTATAGCAAAGCATTACTGAATACACTGCATTGCACTTCAAAATATAAGATTTATTAATAACTTCCTAAAATGTGAATAGCAAAGGGAATGAACAGCTGAAAATTGAAATAATTGGTCTGCACGTTTGGGTTGTTCCAACTGCTTCTAGTTTTTCATTTATAAGTACTAAAACACATGGACAAAACCCAATATATAAATATTTATGTCATAATGTAAACTATGAACTCATTCCAAAGCCCTCAATTACTGATAGTTATGACATACCCCGTTTCCTCCATGATGCAACCACCCCAGGATTCAGTGCAGTCACACTCTTCTCAGACAAGACCAAAATACAACAGAAAAGGAAAGCAGTTATAAATACGCTTACAATAAATATAAAGTACTCTCTATAAAAATGGACCTTGACTAATTATACAAAGATTAGATGGTCGCTTGACTGTACTTTTCCTAAAAAGGAAACCAGCCCACTTGAAGAGATACTAATATACTTAATATAAATGCTATAAATATATATATATAACTATATAAAATATTACTTCCAAATTACCATATGTGCACATTCTTAGACTCAAAGTTTCAGGCAATATAGAAAGCTAAAAATAGCTGGCAACGTTCTTCCCTACATGCTCTCAAAACAGGCGGCATAAGTGCATGTGCAGTACACACGATACTGATGATTAAAAATGTTCACATATCCTCTTCCCTAAAACATGTACAGAACACCCTGAAGGAGAATTGTTACTGGACAGGCCACATTTTTTCCCTTTGGCATAGAATTCTTAATAGTAATACGTGAATCAGCCAATCAAACATTCATAAGAAAAAGTAGTTGAGCGAAAATGGATTTACAGTTTACTTACAGCTATAGCATGTAAGTCAACAGTGACCAAATTCATAAAATAAAAACAAAAGATCAACATCTTATGGTTGGTAAAACAGAAGTTACAAACTGCCCATAAAAATTATCTACCAAAGTAGTAATATTTTCAATAAGAAAGGTTCTGTATTCTAGTTACTACTACAAATCCATACTGTTTCTCCACAGAAAACAGTCACAGATTACTTACATGGTTATTTCTGCTCTATTCAAGTCTTTCATTAATCTTTCTCTATAAAGGGTATCCAAATAAGGAAACAAAGCTATCATTTTAAAAACCTCTATCTTACAGTTAAAGAAGATTCTAATTTCCAAATTATATGAACTCTGTTTTACCTGTAATCAAAAAAACCAATTATACAGAAAATAATTTAGCCATTTGAAAGTTTACACAATTCAAAAGCAATGCTTTACAAAACAACATTCCCTAAACTTTTCCACATTGTTTCCTAATTCACAGATTTCTGAAGTGATTCCAAAATAAAGTCAGCATTATCATTCACATTTTTAAAGAAGAAACAAAGAGAGAGAGGGTAGCCAAATTGCTTACAAGATGTGACTGGAAAAACCCAACAGTCTTCTTTAGCCCCCAAAAGGGCTTTTGCAGCAGCTTTTGTACCTACACTACCTGTGTTAAGGCCACGTCAGTCTAATCTTCTGGCTGTGAAGCAGCAAGCTAACAAGTTGAGCAAATGTCACCCTGGACTAGGTTACAGCTTCTTACCATTTCTTCAATTATAAATCAGGTATTTTTTTATTTTAAGAAGTCAGTGATAGTTTTATAGGAATTACAGATTTCATTATGATAGATAAGGAGTTCCGAGTTAAATTAATGGTGAATTGAATGTTGGTTATGAATCTAACCTCCTGACACAGGACATCACTGAGGTCATTACAAAATGAGTGCTAAACGGGTGGCTATTATTTTGGTTAAACTCAAATTTTGGTGCATATATTACCAAAAGCAGCAATTCTTGTTCTACAGTTACAGCAAGTTTGGTATTTGTTTCAAATATTACAAAGGAAGAGTTTATATATTTAGCTAAGGAGGACAAAAGAAGACTCCATGTCCATGTACATACTCGGTTTCCTGGCAGCTGGCTCCCACTGTATTCCAAGGTTCTGAGCAAGACTTTGTGCTAGTTCCTGTGCCATGGCCAAAGGGAGGCCATACTGCGTTTCAAGAGGAGCACAATTTAAGAAAAAAGAAAACATAAGTTATTGTAATGAACACTACACCAGCTCATTCTGGCTTACCACAAACCTACTTCAGTAACTCTGTACAGCCAATCACAGTTCTGTGTGCATATAAGGAAAATAAACACAATGAAGTACGTAACGGAAAAAATTTTCCTCTCTTAGCCTGAGGGAATCCCTGTCCGCTGGTTAACCTACAGAAAGGAGTCTGTTTGATATATATATATGTAATACAGTTTTGCATAGTATGATTAATGCATGTTAAAACAGATTTTCATTATTGATTTAACATTGCACTGAGGAAAAAAAATTAAAAATCAATACACAGGGACCAAATTTTCTAGTTTTAATGTTAAAAAAAATTAGTAAGAATTACATGTCATCAGCACCTCAGAAGATCAAGCCTCTTACAGTGAGAAGACCCAAAAGGATGTTCAGGGCTATATTTCAAATACTCCTCTCTGAGATTTTTGGGTCTAAATTTCTGTCAAATATACTAAAAGCCAATTTAAGATCTTAAGAGAATAATGCAGACAGGAAGAATGCTTTTTAAAAAGAAAAGCACAGTAAGCAGTAATTTAATGATGATACAAGAAAGTTGGCTGTGAGAATCCTGTTTTTAATACGTAAGTTATCTTTAAAGCCCTGGATACTGAAACATATCTAAGGTTATAATGTACAGTTTCTATTTTATTTCACTTTAGTCATGAAAAAAAATTACCTCATTCACTCCTACTCCTCTGGTCACAGAGCAGACCCCTCCAAAGTAACTTAAGCTGCTCCTTTTGTAATGAAATGTCACATTCCTTGCAAACAAATAAAGAAAATATAACACATTGACATTGGGCACCAAAAACTTACTGAAAGATCACACTTTCACACATACTATGACACATTGCATGCACATTAATCCTCATCTAGCATCAAAAGCAACTGTAAGTTTACAAACAGAACACCAACATTAAAAGAGGCTATTAGATACAACTTTCGACAAAAATACTATTTTTATCTTGTAGAGTCAGAATCAGTCCCAACCCACAAACAATCCAAGCAGAGAAAGCTAGAGTATGAGATTCCTAAAAAAAATACAATGATAACATTTCCTTTACAAAGATAACAATATATTCCAATTTATAATCTGTCAGGAAGGAATGCTGTACTGAAATGTATCAGTGTTGAGAATTTTTTTGATTATGCTCTTAATCCAAACCAATTCAAGGTCTAGTTTCAACTCCAAATGAAAAGACTGAGAAGTATACCTAAAGGGAAAGTAATTTAATACTGCTCTTTAACCCTGCGTCCTTTCATTTATTGTTAATAAGCCCCAAATAATTTAGTTAAGTTAATGTAATCTGGAAGATATAAATTATTCTATAAGATGTCTATAAATGATTCTCAATACCTATTTTAACCTCATAGGCATAATAATAAATCTACACAGCCTTGGGCACATGTAACAAGTGACCCTAATCTTTGGAAATTAAATCCTTTTACAAGAGTAGAATCAATGTCCCTTTTGTTTTTTTAAATGACAGAATACTCCAGCCAGGTATATGTTTATTTTGTCAGAACATTCTGACAGCCATCAGAACTTTCAAACTGCAGCTTAACTATACTAAATGCTTAAAGCTAGATGCTTTACAACAGACAGAACCACAGTAAGGGCCGAGGTTGGCAGGCACATCTGGAAATGGTCTAGTTCAACCCCCTTGCTCCAAGGAGGCTCAGCTGGAGCAGGCTGCTCAGGGCCATGTTCCATTGGCTTTTGAATATCTCCAAGCATGGACACTCCACAGCCTCTCTGGGCAGTCTGTTCCAGCATCTGACCACCTTCACAGTTAAAGTTTTTTTCCTTATGTTTAAATGGAATTCCCTGTATTTCAGTTTGCATTTTGTACCTTTCACTGTGCACCACTGAGAAGAGCCTGTTTGCCCGCTGGCAAAGCCTTCAGCAAGTGACACAATACATGTGTAAAAGTAATTAAAAGTGCACATCATCAGCACTTTGCATATGTTATGAAAAACGCAATTAGCGTTGTATTGCAATGCCTGTATTAAGGCAGTACAGCTATGACAGACTGGAGGAAATTCTTCATCCCCTATTTTTATCTTCCTCTGCAGATGATGAATGACAGGAGAATCACATGGAAGACATTTGTCACTCCATCCTTGTAGTATGTCATGCTGCTGGGAGAAGGCTTAAGATCTTTATGCTGCACAGGGGAACACACTCTTCCTCCTCTTTGCTTACAATGCCGTGAAGAAAAAATACTGTTGCTCAAGGTTGGTGTTGTGCCTAATGATGCAAGTGGAATTTCCCCTCAAAATGCATTGTGTCTCAGAAAACAATTCATTACAGCTCTAAAGGAGGAGACCTTCCATTAACAAATCATCACTGAAGCTACATGTGTGAATAAATATAGTAACTGGAATGCTCTTGTGACAACACATAATACTGTCAGCTCTGCCCTCTCCTGCTCTTTACTGGGAAAACAGTACATTACACACCTGATTAGCAAAACTAGTGTCCTTAAGGGCTCATCAGAAGACACTTCAAATATGTGACACTATCTCCCGGTCGCAAAGACATTAAAATTTCATTATAGATATATATCAACATGACCATGGTATATACTACACCTATTAAAAATAGACTAATGGGTTACAACATAGATTAAGCTTCCTAAGGAAGGCAGATGTTGATTGATGTAGTGACTACCAAGCAAAAAAGTAAGCAAAGAGAGACAGGTAGACAAAAGCAGTAGACAGAAAAGTATATAAAACTGTAATAGTGTAAACCATTGTAGAACAGTACATACGAGAGAAGGTGCACAGCATCAGCATGCTGTTTGATGTAGTGCTGTCGATATTTGGAGAAATCATGAAGCATCTGCAGAGGGTCAGGGTGAATATTAATACGATCTTTGTCTGTCCAAGTTTCCACAGCAACAAGAACGACCCTGGTGTTCAGCTGTTCCTTGTATATCTGAGGGCAGAGACAGGACAGGCACAGGAGTAGAACACTGGGTCAAACATGCACAGTTAGCCAGTAAGAGTAAAGCAGAAGGACAAGAGGGGTAAAGCAGGAGGGAAACATGGGGAAACAGTTAGCTGGTAATGCCTTGGATTTCCTAAAAGTTAATATTCTGATCAAATTAATTATGTTTTAGAGGAAAAAAAAAAAAAACCTTGTTGCTCTTTTTTTGAGCTATTCCCTCTTCTCTAAAATTCACCACTGAGTTTTGCAGAAAAACTGCACAAAAATCAGCAAAGAAGAAATGTAAAGGTATACTGGGTGATCTCAAAGAAAAAGAAAAGAAAGATCTCAAAGACAAAGAATAGCCAAAGCCAATTCTTAAGTCAAGATTAAATAATTTCTCAGTTCTCCAATATATCCAAAATTTAATTCACATAATACTTGATTTTCATTTATAGTATCATCACTTAATGCTACTCAAGTAATGTGAGAATTAAGTAAGAATATTAATTTTTTCTATTAATTTTAATGTCACTGTAACAATAGACAAGGAAATGACAATCAGGCCCTGATAATTACAAAACAGCTTTAAAATATCCATTTTAACTTTGTGCATGATACTTGATTCTGAAATAAAAAACCGCTGCTCTCTTTAGGTTCAGGTCATAAAATGCCAAATTCTATTAACTAAGGTTATTCAGAACTTGCAGATCTACAAAAGATGCATTCCTTATCCGCAATAGACAGTCTGCCCATCAAAAGTCTTACATGGGACACGAAGAACACTTACTGATCATACTTAGTTATGATCTAAAAGCACTGGATAATTAATACATTGGCTGCCTAATGCATAAAATACACAAAAGGCAAGTTATCTGGTCATTTGCATGAGGCACCATATTAAATATATGCTTTTATTATCTTTTTGCCAAATTATACCTACAATACACAACATGAATTGCAAATATCCTCCTGCCGTTATGATAGGTATTTATACTGAATAAACTAGCACTGACTAGCATGACAGTCTTTTGTATCAAGGCAGCGTTATCCTCCTAAAAAAGTCAAAGTATAATATTCAGCTTAGAAAAAAAGGCAATAAATATAAGAGACAGAGCAACCAGCTAAGCTCAATTTTGTCCAAGAACTTTGAAGGAAAAAAGAATATTAATACACTTCAATCTGAGGCAGACAGGCTGAGGACATACACAGAAAATGCTTAATGACATGAGAAAAATCAATAAAATTAAACCCCAGAAATTACATATGGGTGGATCAATAAGGGCTTTACTTGTGTTTGCTGAGAGGAAAACCATATTTCCTGAAGCAAACGAGAAGGAAAGAATGGAATAGGGGGCAGAGAACCTGGAAGCCTCTGAAAGCCAATATCCTTCTCCCAATAATCTATCAGTAAGAAATACAGCTCACTCCCTATAAACACAAGGGAATAAACAAGGCAGAAATTCCTGCTCCTTTTCATGCTTTGTTTAAAGAAAAGGCCATTAAAATGTCATTTTGCAAGATCTCTATGAGGGAACTGAATTCTACATTGGAGAGAAGCTGAATGTTTCTGTATATACAGATACAGCAAAGAAAAATGGAAAAACAGAAGGAATAGTCAGAGAAAGGAAGAGATTAAGTAACTGTTAAAATGCAGAAGAAATACAAAGAAATAATGATCAGATGAGAAAAAAAATGAAGATGCCACCCTTTCTTTGAGAATGGCCAATATAAATTACAGAAATATTATTTCAATTATTTATATTTTTATCTGCTCTAGTAACTTTTTTTCAGACTACTGGCATTTTCAGACCATTACATGAAAATATTCCAAAACACTTCCAGTATTTCATGTGTTATAAATATAAATATATTCACCTAAATTTTCAATATACATACAGTATACATAATACTTTATATGTAAGATATTAAGAACAAATACTGTATTGCTTCCTCTGAACTAAGCTACTGACAATGTTTTGCACTGAATCATATCACAGTTCTAGAGCTAGAATTTTGCTAGCCTTTGTATTCATCACTACTAGAGAATCTATCCTGTTTTCACTACAAACACAGCTCTGAAATGTGTGCAGTCATTACATGTATATCAAAAAGAGAAAAAAGAAAAAATCAAATTTTACCACAAATCTTACTCTTATAGAATCATAGAATAGTTTGGGTTGGAACACGCTTTATGTGAAATTGTTCTGAAGTTAGTAACGTATAAAAGTATCGTATCTGTGTCAGTGCCACCCATTTATAATGTACTACAATAGGATTTTGTTTGGTTTTAAGCTATAAATACAGATTTATAAAGGACAATTTTTATTCACACTCTCTTTTTCTCCCAACAGATACGTATATCCTTTGTAAACTATACTCGCAGCTTCAGCCACTTGTGGTTAGATTTGTTTCACAAATCTAAGCTCGATTAAATCTCATTCTTAAGCAGTGACAGATACTGAAAGCTCCTTCAAGTTTAAAATCCCCGCTGCCAAGGGCAAACTGGCATTTGAGAAAAATGCCAAGGATAATTTGGTGGTTTCTTACACATCCACCCCAGGCTATTCTTCTGCAGAAATGAGTTTTTAAATGTAATCTTTATAGCTGCTTATTTTTTTTATCCTGGTATCTGGTAATGTTAACTTTTTAAATACAGTGCTAAACTAACAAAGTCAGTGATACAATTTTCAGAAGAAACACTGATACTTACAGCATCTACAAGGTTTACCACAGACTTTGCGAAATTGTTTGTGTATGCATTTGAAGAACGGTGCTTTTTGAACTAAAAGGAGAAGAGAAAGTAGAACACAGTAAGAACTTAAATATTTACTACTAATTCTTTATTTTTACAGCAAGAAAGGAAAATTAGTATTTTAAGAAAGAGTAAAGGAAAAAACTCAAAAAGCTTTTCAGATCACAGCCTATATCTCATATTCAAGAATCCCTGGAAGACAAAGGAAGCCATGTATGCTAGACAGCCTTTCACATCTATAAAAGGAGCATTTAGCCACAAGAAATATCCCATTTAGAATCAGAGTTCAAATGTTCGAGACAAAGTTACACGTAAACATGAACATAAACATGGGCTCAAAATTGAGAGGATGCTGTACCCATTAAAACTGTGTTTAACCTGATGAGTTAAACATCAGACTGCACTAGCCACATTGCATGACTATCATTATGAGACATGAAGATGAAGCATTTACCACTTGTCCTGTGTACAGCTCTTTCCAAAGGCATCTTTTCTTTACTATAGCACAAGACTTTCATGACAAGTAGCATTAGTTATACCAAAAGGCAAAAAGGAAGAGGGAGTGCATGGTAAAAGTAAATATATGTTTGAATGTGGAAAGAGTTAAGCTGAATACCTTAAGTTTTAACTTCAAATTTTTTCCATTTCTATAGACTTAGATGAGCTGTATTACAAGTTCTGCTTCCTAATTTCTGTGCATGTCATTACAATTGTTTCATGTCTTTCCTCATCCTGCCCCACAAGTCCCCTCTGCTCCAAGTCAAATTTTCCAAAGATGCTGCTATGGTATCTGAACATGAATCCATGACTTTCAAAAAACTGTAAAATTATAAACCAAAATTGCATTACACAATATGATTTCCAGGCAGGAAAAATAAGTCTTCAAAATTTCACAGAAAAGGAACAGAAAATTGCATTGAACAAAGAGGGTAAAAATTCTTCGTTAAAAAAACTCTTACTCATTTCAACTACTGGTTAAAAGCAACAAATCTCATCAACTCATGAGCAAACATTATCAAGTTCCATGAAAGTGTCAGCTATTCCCTCTCTGAAACACAGTACCCAAAAAGAGGCCTTGAAACTAGGGGGTCTGACTCTTCTCTGAGCAGCTGAGTAGCTACTTTCATCAAATAAGTTAGATGATTAACTACCTTCCCAAATCAGAATTACAAAACCAACAAATCCAATTTTTCAGAATGCTACTTGGTGCGAAGGTGAAAGTAAAACTGGAAGACATATATGCTTTTGAATTAAATAATCTGTTTCTCAAATTGAAAGTCAGAAGAGTCATAGACACACACACTGTATTATTAGATAACAAGTTTTCCATCCCTTTAAATTCCAGTTATTTTTGCACAAGCAATCTAGTTTTATATGATGGATGAAATGCCATAGAGATAACCAAAAGTTCATCAAACTTAATGATGACACTCATTCATTTGAGTGCAGGAAGAGAAATCTTTTACATATGCAGTTATTCACTGTTAAGTTCCGCAATGCTTCAGCACATCCACAGCAGGTTTTAATACCCAAAGATGCTACAACATAGGTTTGCAGAGGCCCCCTCCCCTATAACTATTCTCAAAACAAAGCACTTTCAGCTACAATGCTAGCAGTTGCTTAGGATGTACACTGAGAAGAGTTTCCATTTTTGGGACTCTGTTTGCTCCCTAGGGAACCATACTAGAAAAAAAATAATGGGAGAGAGGGGAAGGGTGGCTTTGGTTTTTTGTTTTGAGTCAATCCCAAACTTTCTCAGAAGTGGACAGGTAAAATAATGCGCTTTGGAAAATGTTCTTGGTTTTCATGAAAGTATTTAAATGCCAAAATCCATAGCAATATACAACATAATGTGTTTAAACACAGCTCCTAAAACAGAAATTAAGCTAAGTCAGTAAAAAGTGCAACAACCTAATTAAATACATTTAGCTGTGTTGTGTTTAGTGTTACAGGAAAGGAAAATTTTGTGAAAATATGTAGTATTAACCACTTAACAACACAATGGCCAAAGAAGTTTCAGATACTTTTTCCAACACAGAACACCTTGCTGCAGGAGAAATCTGCCCTCTACTGGTAAGGAGAAAGCCTTAAAAGTACACTTAGAGAGTTCCTGGATTGGCAGGCTTTAACTCGTAATTGTGAACGCATCCTTAAGTGTATCCATTTTATTCCTTGAAAAGAATTATTATCTGCTTCCAAGTCACTGACAACTCTGAAGCAACAAATCTTGAATGCTTGTGGTCTAAAGTTCTAACAAATAGAGCCTGAGAGGAGACAACAGTGTCTGTAACAAGCGTGGTGAACATGACGGTTGTCCTTTAAGCACATCTGTAATACGAGAGACCAGAGGAAACAGACAGACATAGAAATATTATCTCTTCAAAAGGAACACTAACCACAGGACCTCAAACAAGGCAACAAAATGTCTGTAATTTCCGTTACTGTGCCCTATCCCTAAACAACTAACACATGAGCGCTCTTAGAATAGTTTCCTACCAGGTGGCTTTACAAGTGAAAACAGTTGAAGAAATTTCTGTCCTACTCTTCCCATCCATTCAAATTCTCCCCCCATTGCTGAATTGACACAGATTAAATAGAGGTCATCTTTGCCCAGACTATTTCTATGATTTATTAAACAGATGAGGGAAGGCTGTATTATCTGTCTATTCAACACTGGAACAAGTACAAAATACTGCATCCTGTTCTGGATGCGGTATTTCTGGCTCTTTAAAAATCATCCTGCAGTGTTGACAAAATAGCCCACACAACATAAAGCACTGGGAAAACATGCAGTAGAGTGAGAGATGCAAGGAGCTCTTACAGAAGCTTAAAAGTTTATTTTACTTGCACATAAAATAAGCAGAAACTTTTTTATCAACAGAATTTGATTTTAAAAAAAGGTCTTGCTCACACAGAAGCAAAGTCATACTAAGAGTTGATGATCCTTATTTGCCCCTTAGTCAATGAACAGCTGAGAAAGCTAAGCAAGACAAGGGCTCAGAACAAGGCACAATCAAATTATTTTTGGAGTAACCCAGTGTCAGTTGCAATATATTCTTTGTTACTAGAAAGCTTTTAAACCTAAACTGAGTTTTCCATAACAGATATGCTCTAGTTAAAAATGTATCTATTGGACTCAAATTTGTGATGCTTTTCAAAAAGGGTCTATAAAATAGGTTTACAAAACTTATTACCTCCAGGCCCCTCTCTCCTGATTTTTCATAAGGGTAACACACAGACACTTTGGTAGCCTTACTTGGCATAATTAGTGAAAGCAGCACTATTTAAACAACAAACGTCACTTGGTCTGATTTTTTCCAGTCATCCCTCAAGACAAAAAGGAAAAAAAAGTGGACTTCCCCCCCTCCTTTTTTTTTTTTTTTTTTAAATCAAATGACAAACACTTCCTAAATCAAACAAACAACTTATCTTGGACTTCATTATGAATCCTGTTTATAAGTGTGGAATAGCCACGAAGAGCAATCAGATAGTTTTGTCCATGTGCTTTGCTGCATTAAAATTTAAGTTAGTAAAACTAAACTCAAAGTAACAAATTCTGACCTCTTTCTTTATTACCTTAAGGATAGGATGTAATTTTAGAATGTTTAGCATGTTTGTTCTGGACATAAATGTTTTGTTGCTTTACTTTGTTGGTTATGGGCATATTAAATTATCTATATGATACCGAAGTGTTTCAGACATGTTTTGAATATATATTTGCTGTAGAAAATCTTAGATAACATTAAGCATTATTAGGTATTATGGCCTATACTGTGTCTTACAGTACAAATGTTAACAGCTGCTGATAAACGAAATATTTGACCCAAAAGTAGCTGATGCAGCACAGTGCTGTACATCAACCTACAAATTGTAATCAAAAGGAGGATTACCGCTGAATTGATATACTTACCATTTTATGGTCATTGACTATCATGAGCTCCAGATATTTCATTTCTTCAAAGATACCACGAGACACCTGATGGATTAAAGAAATTCTCTGAGAAATCACGAAGATGTAGTGATTTTCAAAAATAACTGCAGCTGATTTAATAGGATTACCCACAAATATTACATAGAGTGTGTAAACCTGTAAAAATTGGGTCAGACGTTCAACCAGGGTAAATAATCATAGCTCCAGTAACTTAGTGAGTTACGATAGACACTGGCTGAGAATCTGAGTCACATCATTAAGAATGTTTAGTCTATTCTTTTTAGTTCAGTGCAGAAGCCACCACTGCTTCCCTCCTCTCATTTTCACAAAGGAGAAAAATCTCAAACACTAAAATCTCTTGGTCTACTGTACAGATTTAATGAGGAAGAAAGTTACTAGAAGTAGATGCGCCCTCAAAAAATATGCCATGGATTGTGCAACTCAGTGAAGAAACACAAATTAATCTTCTTTAACTCAATTATTGCCCTAGCTGACACTTATGCCTGTGCGGATTATGAGGACTGTCCACTTCTTTTCTCTCAATAACCCAGTTCTGGGTGTCCTCATTTGGATTTTTAATTTAATCATGCTACTTAATGAGCCAAATGAAAATAAAGTCAGATATCTACAAAGTAGCAAAACTTTATTCAAAATTATTCTTTATCCTCAAGCAGACTCAAAACTTAAAATTCTGAAGTCATTCTCACTACCAAACTTCCATTCAATTGATATATATATAGTATTGCTGTCACTTTAGAAAGTTTATCCACTTTTCTCAAAATATTCTATTTTTAAAGAATAATAATCTTGTTTCATCATTTAATAATTGTATTATGTGACAATATTAAGCTACCAAAAATATTTGTTTTCTAAAGCCTGTGTTCTCTCAACATTAAAAAAAAATCTGGAAATTAGTGGGTTTGGTTTTGGTTTTATAAATGGTCTTAACTCAGGGTCACACTTTACTCACTGCTCTCTTTCTTCTCTTTCTCCTCAGCCACTGTAGTTCAGACAGAAAGGGCCATTCAGAACTAGATTCAGTCTCTGTACAAATTACAATTTAAGAATTTCATGGCATTATTTTAAACTACTTATGTACACTGTCCAAACCAAAAGTAGATTAAGATCACCAAAATTAGAAGAGCCTTTGCTATTGAAAAGTTCATTTTTTAAAATACACAAAATGTAAAATATCTCATCAAAACTCAAGTCATTTAGAAATCTAAAGTTAGAATTAAACCATGCAAGGGGAGGTAAAGAGATTGTAACCTGGGCTTAGAATATACGTTTTCTTCCATCTTGGGTCCTCAATAGCATTAATATCACTGATTAAATTAAATGATTTGCAGAAGAAAGCTAAACACAGGTCTTCATGGATGGAAATCTTTCAGCTGCTTTTTGACAACTCTAAATTCCATTGCAGTAATTGTGAAAAAAGTCATATTAGTATCTGTTTTTCAAGTTTTTCTAAATAATCAGCAATTTTATATAGACTGTTAGCCTAATATTCAAATTTTTGAAGTTATATATACAATTATTTCCAATATTGAAAAACTCATAACATAAGCAAAAACATACCAAGGTCTTGCAACTGCTTGGAGGCTTGTGTTCCGTAAGTTCTTTGGATGATATGTGGCCTACTTTTACTTTCCTGATAAGAAAAATATGCGACATTTTCTTCTAATTAATAATGTCAAGTGAAAAGTGAGGCATTTCTTTCAGTATTTATAATTTTTATTATTTTTCCATAAAATGCAAGCAACCATAGTACCAATTTGGCATAGTACTAATTTGAAGCAATCTATCTGCAATCCTGAGCAAATCATGGAGCCTCTCTGCTTCAGCACATTTACTGTCCTACAAAACTGAAGTATCACAGATGTCTTTGAGATTACTTGAAAAAAGTCCTTTAAAAGCTTTAGTGCTAGAGAACACAGACCATTTATTCCAATAAATCAAATTAGAGAGTATATATCTGGTCGAAATCTTCCTCCCACAGATGAAAAGCAACTATTACTATTTGTGACAACAATGTATCTTTCTAATCGCAGCAAAATGCAAGAAACTAATCAATACGCTCTCTTTAAGAGGATTATTTCACCCTGCTTTATTGGTGTATACAACACTTAAAAAGGAGATGACTTTTAATGCATATTTTCTTTAGAAGTCTGACATGCTCCAAATTATCACATTTTGGTATCTGCTCTACAAAACAACTATCTTTTCTTCCGTAACACCTCCTCTGCAGAGCCTGCCAAAACAAGCATTTCTTTTCAAAGGGTAGGATGATACTGTTCTGTAGCTTCCGTAAGAAATACATAACACATTGAAGGAAAATACTGCATATTTTTGCTGGGGTTTTTTGTTTGGGGTTTTTTTTGGGGGGTGGGGTGTTTATATAGTATCTACTATAGTTAAGATTAATCAAGCCGAATAAACTACATGCTGAAGGCTGTGTCCAAGATACTTATCTCACGTAGTACAATCAAAAAATGAGCCTCTGAAAGCTCTCTGTAGCTGATTTATTTTGATCTTCAGTAGTTTTGAGAAAAATATTAATCTCATCTGTCTTCTTATCATTTAGAATTCCACTTGAATCCTTAACACAGTTGGCAGATGGTATCTCACTTTTTTAACTAGAACTTTTGCTCTACTTCCAAGTTTTACTGAATTATCACACTGAGAGAGAGATCCTGGTTTCCTTTGTCCACCCAAGCAAGAAAACAGTTTAGTCAAATTCTCCTCTGCCTACTATACAGATACCATTGTATAAATATAATCTCCATGAATTGACTGTATCTGTGCTGTCAGTTTTCAGCCTTACAACCTTTACGAATATGTGCTACATCAAAATGCGTTACGTAGCTTAACACATAGCATGTAATATTGTACCTGAGGAGACTGAGAAATCTTTCTGGATATAATATTTTTCCGTGTCTCTATAGTTTCATTTACAGCCCAATAATTGACCATCCAAATGATACCGATTCCTCTGAGTGCTGACCCAGTTTCTTTGAAAGCGTCAGGAGTCCAAGACTTCACAGATCTTTCTTTGGACTGTAAGTTCAGCTTTACAGTCAATAAAATGTTATCCGTTCTGCAGCATTATATTATTTGTCATATACTGACAAGTACTAGAGTGAGACAAGCTTGAAAGCTGTGATACATCATCTGGAATACATCCTACAGACCAAGCAGGATACAAACCTTAAGAATTCTCTGTCTCAATGTTGCCGAATCATTTCACTGAAAATCACTCAAATCTTTGAACCATTCAAGAGGTAGACATCTACCCGATTTTACTACTGTCTATGAAATTGAGTCAGTTCTATTAACAGCTAAAGTTTTAGGACCAGCTGTATTATAATACTTAACATGAAGTACAAAAATATAGTAGTTAGCAAGGTATTTGTGTAAATGCAGTCCTATGTGCTGATGCAGCATAGCCATATATTTGAATGTGTTGGATCAGAACCATTTAAGCTATACAGCGACCACTGACTTAACACATATAAAGTGTAAGATACCCAGATATAATTATCTACTTCATTAAGCTCTTTGTGGAAACATGGTAAGTCAAGAGAAGACTGATGCAACTACTTAGAGAGGGATGAATAAATGACTTCCAGAGATCCCTTCTATGAATTTATAAATCCTTTAGTTCAAGTACTAGAGCAAATTGGTAAACACTTTTTGACAGTCCATAACCGTTTGCTATGGAAACAGCCTTATTAGTCTACTCCCAACATCTACATGATCAACAATAACTAGGAAAAGAAGGATTAAAAGAAAAACAGAGAAAAACCTTAGGTAATTCATACTTACACATTTCTTGCCTTAAATAAATTCCAATCAAGTGTTTTAAAATACTTTTGTTTTTCATATGAATGCGTGAGAGAGGTCACTCATTTATTGATTTACTCTAATACTTTTATTTGCTATTCCT